>NW_024412415.1:17461038-17532463 GCF_014898765.1 Herpailurus yagouaroundi | reverse complement strand
AAAGAAAGAAAGAAAGAAAGAAAGAAAGAAAGAAAGAAAGAAAGAAAGAAAGAAAGAAAAAGAATGACAATAATTTTCACACTAGCTGAATTATATGCATGGAGGAAAAATGCACAGAGCTTTTTTATTTTATAAAGAGAAACTGCTTTGTGGTTCTGTCCTAATTAAACAAAAAAATCTGTGTAAACCATCAAACCACCCATCAAAAGCAAAGAGATCCTCAAGTAAGGAGGACACCTGTGGCATTTTTCTGAAAGCTTAAAACCCACATCCTTCCTTGATGCTCATTGTTTTAAAAAATGAAAACTAAACACAAAAA
Source organism: Herpailurus yagouaroundi (assembly GCF_014898765.1). NCBI lineage: Eukaryota > Metazoa > Chordata > Mammalia > Carnivora > Felidae > Herpailurus > Herpailurus yagouaroundi. The sequence goes on along the minus strand of NW_024412415.1, from coordinate 17,532,144 downwards.
TAAAATTTAAATAACCTGAATTCTATTAATCATAAATAACCAGAGTTAGTATTTTGTCATATATATAAGCAAAAAGAAAAAAAAGAAAAAATATATGTATGTATATTTTGCTTTTCAAATATATCTATCTCAACCCAGAATTAAGATCACGGTATAATATACAACCTTATTAACAATCTTCTCTCACTTTACACAGTAAGCATCAATATTTTCCCGAAACACCACTTAATGGCTATGTACAATGCATCCCATGGAGGGTACCAAAATTTATGGCACACATGCCTCAGGGCTGGACATGGGGGTCTTCCACATCACAGCGTACCTGGGGAGATTCCCCCCAGATTCTGAGTTGCCTGAAGCTGAGTTCCTTGAGGACAGTGCCATTCACCTTGGCTATAGCCACCGCTAGAAGAGAGCCCTGCCTTCTGTCAGTTTGTAAAGGAAAAAAAAAAAAAAGGAGAAAGGGGGTAACAGAAGCTCAGAGCACCCCATGAAAGGAAAACTATAAAGAACATCTCTATAAGTGCCAGGTGTTTCTCATATCAAATGAGCTGAGGCTCAGATAAAGCCGGTTTCCTCTCAACCAAGAGAGGCATTTGCTCCCATTAGGGCTTCGCCTTGAAGATTAAAGACATAACTGCCAGCCGGGGCACTTTACAGCCATCATCTGATATGCTGCTCGCAAAACTCCATGAGGTAAGCATTAGTATCCCCATTTCAGAGATGAAGAAACGGGACAGAGGAGGGAAGTCACTTGCTTGGGTCATGGTAGAGTCAGGTTCTGAACCCAGGTCTGTCTGTCACTGCCCTGAACCACCCTGTGGCCTTGAAGTAATGAACGTGAAGCCACTAACAGGTGTAGAATAAATGTTCAGTAAGTGCTTGGGTTTTGTTGGCTTTTATTTTCCCTGTCAGGACAAAACAGAAGCAAGCTGCACATATGATTTGTGTGCTGATTCCTCACAAGCTGATTCCAGTCTCATAGGGCACAAAGAGGCGCCTCTTAATTATCACCAGCTCAAATTAATACTGGCTTTTCTGAGTTGGCTGCAGGGTCAACGTCTTTAGTGGGACGAAAGACAGCTCAAGGGCAGATGTGAAGAGGTCTGGGTGATTCGAATGGACAAACAGGAAAGTATTTTGCTTTCTTTTGAAATGGAAAAACTGTATCGTTAAGACAGCTCTCACTGTGCGCCGTAGGAAAACTAGCTGGCTGTTAGATTACACAAGTCAGTAGTCACGTTGCTAATCTTAAAAATATGTTTTAAGGTTGTTAGGCTCAAAAGAAAAAAGGGCTGTGATTCATTTTTTTAAAAGTACAGACTTTTTTTTTTTTTTTAAGGGTGCATAAAGTTTTATCATCCTTCTCAGCATCACATCACATGGACCTCCCTTTCCTGGCTCTGGGAAGGAGAGGCAGGTTACCCAGACCCCTGCCCAGCAAAGGGCATGAGCAGAGGTTAAGGAAGGTCAGAACTAACAGAGCTACTGGACTTCCTGCTCACACAGCTGCAGCCACTGTGTGACCCTAGGAACGAGATCCACCGGCTTTAAGAGGTGACCTAGGTCAAGCAGAGCACATATGAAGGCAATGGAGGAAAAGCTGTCTGCTTCTGTCTTCAGGGGGGTATACTGCACATCACCCTCACTTCCTGAGGGCAGAAGGGAGCATCAAACTCAATACCGTCATTTTGAAATTTGCTCACAGAGCCTTGGAGATGCAAGCATCAGGGTTCCATGCTTGACTAGGTTGATCATTTCTGGAAGTTGAAGATTATATTGCAGGATGTTGCGGGTTATGACCGGGAGTGTGATTCATGTTAATCAGTGAAAGAAATAACATAAGTATTCCAAATTGTTGGACCATCAAATTAACATTGGTTTCAGAATGCATTTTGGTACTTTCTGTATTACACTCATTCTAAGATAAACATTTTTTATTGTATATTTTTAAAAAATTTTTTATGTTTGTTTTTGAGAGAGACAGAGCATGAGCAGGGAAGGGGCAGAGAGAGAGGGAGACACAGGATCTAAAGCAGCCTCCAGGCTCTGAGTTGTCAGCACAGAGCCTGAAGCAGGGCTCAAACTCGTGAACTGTGAGATCATGACATGAGCCAAAGTCAGACACTTAACCATCTGAGCCACCCAGGCGCCCCATTTTTAAAAAGTCTTTACAGTCACTGATGGCATGTTATAACTTTTCTTCCTTAGTGGTACATGAAACAATGGTTCATTCGTCAATCAGTGACAGATTTGATGTAATATGGTTCATGTGAATTTTAATGGAACTGATAGCCTAGAAATTCACATTATTTTGAGTCAGGTAAACTGTGTGAAAAGCTGATAATTATTTCCATTTCACTGAATTTAACAAGACCATAGGCTAAAGAGGAACTGAAAATACCTCTTTCTCCCATTGTGCTCTCTGTATCAGTGGTCCTCAAACTTAGCTACACAGTGGAATCATGGGGAGGGGGTTAAAAATACTGATGCCTGCAACCTTTTCTTTGAGTTTCCGCTATAGTGGTCCTGAGATGTGACCTGGGCGTCAGGACATGTAAGAGCTCTGCAGGTGATTTGAATGCACTTTCAAGTTGGAAAACACCCCTCGTCTCATTTTAAAAGCATCCTTTGGCAACTGCTCAGCCAGACACCTGGGAGTCATACTGGACTCATCTGTATCCATTGCTGTCAAGTTTCTCCCTTTATTTCCTCTGCCTTGCCTTGGTTTAAGCCCCATAATTTCTGCTCCAGATCTTTGCCTTCAGTCTCTGTCCAATCCCCTGGGGTCCTATTTCTTCGATCTATAGCCACACTGCTGCCAGAGAGATTTCTCAGTTCTTAACCTAAATAAGTCCTAATTTAGGTTCCCCTGGCTAAAACTTACCTCCTTTGCAGGACACGCAAGCACCTTCCTGATCTGGCTGCTACCCACCTCCCACCTCTGGCTGCCGATCCTTCCCACAGATACCCAGTGTTCCTGGGAAACTGGGTGGCTTCAGTTCCCAGAACACATGACTCTCTTTCGTCCTTTTATGTCTTGGGCCCAGTGTTTCCTCTGCATCCACCTCTCGTCACTCAGCTTTCCAACAAAGGCTTTCCTGCAATCCTTTCTCCCAGTGCTATGCATCCTTGTAAGGAGATGTGCCCCCCACCTTTGTAGCACTGCACCTGTCTATGATAGCGCCGAGCAGGCTTTAGTGGTGCTGGGAGCAGGCTTTAGTGGTAGCTTTAGTGGTGCTGGGAGTTCCTTGGGGGTCAGGGAGGGCAAGGGGAGGCTGCATCTTACATTTGCATATCTCTGGTACTCAGAACAGAACAGTCTTGTTCTGTGTTTTAAGTGAGTGACTGCTTTTGTAATTGCAGGGTCCATCTAATATGTGGTCAAAAAATTCCCTTTTTAGAAAATACTCCAAGGGGGCCTGGGTGTCTCAGTTGGTTGAGCGTCTGACTCTTGATCTCAGATCAGGTCATGATCTCACAGTTTGTGAGTTCGAGCCCCGTGTTGGGGTTGGAATTGCTTGGATTTCTTTGGATTTCCAAGCAGGTTCCATGTTGACAGTGTGGAACCTGCTTGGAATTCTCCCTTTTCCTCTCTCTCTTTCTCTCTCTGCCACTCATGCTGTTTCTCTCTCTCAAAATAAATAAACTTAAAAAACGTATGAAAATAAATACTCCAAGAAAAGGGCAAAATATTGATAATTATTGAAAGTGGTTGGTGGATACATGGGGATTCATGATACTATTCTCTCTACTTTTGTTTGATACATTTCATAATAAAATGTAAAAGAAAAGGCCTTTGCCCAAGAGGTGGCTTTGAAAAATAAGAGAAATGGAGATTCTATTCCTGTATCCTGGAGTGTTTTTGGACTCTGACAGGAGACTTTAGCCCAGTTTGACTGTGGGAAACTTTATTTAACAAGAACCCCTGACAAATGGGTGAGGTTGGCAGTTTGCAACCATACTAAATCCTTACCTTCTTTATTTCCTTTTTTGTCGTGTTTCTTCAGCCACTCAATATTTTTTCTGATGGCTTCCAAATAGGCTTCCGTTTTCCCTGGAAAAGGGAAAAAAAACTCATAGCAAATACTCATAAAATATCACTGCATCTCTTTTTAAAGACCACACTCTTGTTCAGAACCATAAATGCTGGACTCATCAAGCACTTGTGAGGTGGTATCCGTAACAAAATAGTGTGCATATTTGAGTGGGGGATGTTGAGGAGAAAGGGTAGAGATGAGACTCCAGGACACAGGACCAGGCAGGCTAGTAAGTGTCAAGGAGCCATTATTCACACACACATAACTGCAGTCTCATGTCTTGGCAGAGAAGAGTTTTGATTCAGTTCACTGGATAGGTGAACAGTTCTTAGACTGCATCATTTCTGGTTAGAAATGTTCTTCCAGTTCTTCCAACTGGTTAGGAGTATTCTCAGGTCAAGAATTGAATCAGAGTGGCAGAGCCTGAAAAGACTCCATCACCAAATAAGTCACGTTAAGGAAGTCCAAATCTGTGGCTTAGTGTAGGCTGCTATACAAGTCTTCTGCCCAATCTGGCAGGGAGCGTGTGACAACTCAGATGAAGAGATGACCTGGGCCTCATTTCAAGGTTTGGGTATGAACCTTAGAACTCATTCTAGTAAAACTCCCCTGGATATAAACATTCTCCCATGAGCCTCGAGTGTTGTGAGAGAAGTGCCTGCTCTGTGATGCCCTTCACGTACATTGTTGTCTGCAAGTGGGCATTACCATCCACTGAGAGATGAGGAAACTAACACCCAGAGAGGCTAAGCGACTTGTCTGAGGCCACACAGGAAATAACAGAAGCAGAATTTGGACTCTAGTCTTCCCAAACTTCTGCTACCTGCACTATCTGAAAGCAAAGTCTATCTTCAGCCACAGACACTGATGTAGCCTTGTTCTGTCTCAAGGAAACCAGCCATCTCCGAAACCAGGTGAGGTCCCTAGTGCCCAGAGTGTCTGCACCAAGGGACCAGGTAGTCTGGAGAATTCTGGGTGGCCTAAGAAAGGAAGCCTTTGAAGTCCAGGGGCTCTGCAAGAATCAATGGCTGCCAAAGCTCTGTGTGGTAACCAACCATTCTGAGCCCCCTTTGAGCCCTGTCACCTCTAGTCTATTCCCCAGACTTTTTGGTTGAGTTACCTGTGTTCTTATGATGTGCCAAGGGCTGTGCTTTGTGCTCCAAAATGCAGTATCTCTTTTACTCTTCACAGCAACCTTTTAAAGGCAGTCCCATTTCATCCCCATTTTACAGATGAAGAATCCGAGACATAGATAAAGTAATGTGCTGAAGGTCATATGGCTAGTAAGTTGTAGAGCCAGGGTTGAACCTGGGTGCATTTGACTACAGTCCATGAACAATAACACTGCCTTAGGATTTGCTGATGTTCCAATTTCCACTACTGCATTTACCTAAGTGACCTCCTGAGCATCCTTCTTCCTGCTCTTGTAAGCCTACTCTTGCCTCACCAGTGGGGCTCCATGTTATGTGGACCCCAAAGAAGCGCAGAGAAGATCTTTTGCAAAGGGTTAAGTGGACAAAAGAAGAGATCTACAATTTTCAGCCCCTATTCACTTCAGTCAACTGTATAAAAAAAAGTCTTGATTTCAGTGCTTTGTTTTTAAGAATGTTAGAGCACGTGGAAGACCAAAGTCCTAGCTGATGTTATAACATTTTAGTACAGCGAATATGGGAATATTCATTGTCTGTTGCCTGTTTGTTGAGAAGGTCAATTGCATTTGGTAACATAAAAACACTGTTCCCTGTTTCAAATTAATTCAGTTAGAAAAGGCATTTTGAACAAAGAAGTCTTAGTGTAGACTATTTCTAGAGAATGCAACTGAAGAGTTTAAATCAAAGTAGTGGGTCTCATAGGGCTTTAACAAATAGATAATTTGTCATTAGCATATTAAGTAATTAGGGCTTCTGAAACTTTTACGAATGTTTGAAAATAGTCTTGTTCTTTAAATAATGTTAAGCATTCGTGCCACAATATTCTTTACGATACATCATAATATTGGAAGCTTATTTGAGAAAAGGAAAACCTGAGCTTAGTCTCTGTGTAAATATGGTGTTAAAAATTCTGAATTAGGAGAATGAAGGTTTGGGGTTTGGGCCATAGTGTAGCAGACACTGTTGCTTCCCCACCCCATGTCTCCCTTATTCCAGATATGCTATATATTCCTTATCTCCCTATATGATATATCCTTATGTCCTTATACTCCTTATATGATATATTCCTTATATCTCAGGAACATTCTATACAGCCTCCCAGAGATCCTCAGTGGGAAGCCCCAGTTGCCCACAGCTGAAGCCCACTAGTGAAACCACTTTCTATGGGCTTCTCTCCTTTCCCTGTCTCCTGTATCGATGCCCCCAGTGGTCATCTCCCGATTAAATTAGACCGCAACTCCTTCTCTCAGGGTCTGCTTCAGAAGGAACCCAGCCTAAGGCAGTTTGAAAAAGGGGACTCGGCATCATCTTGTTAGGTTGCCTTTTGCTCAGGAACTAATTTTCTATAAAAATATTAATTTTTAAAAAGTATGAAATGCACAAGAAGCAATTTTATCCACTATATTGATATTACCAACCCATAACAGAGAATGAGTTTACTGCAGCTTGAAGAAAACTATACTGCAATTCACTTAAAAACTAAACTGCTATCTTGTAGATCATAACATATGATTATGACAGTTTCTGTAATTTAAAATAGAACCCCCCCATCACCCTCATCCCCTTTTCTGCTTTATTTTTATCCATAGCACTTATCATTTTCTACTGAATCATATAACCTACGTAAATTTATTTTTTGTCTTCCCCCTTAGAAATATTTCTTGTTTGCTGATATGCTCCCATGCCTAGAATAAAGCTGGACACAGAATAGTCTATCAATAAATATTTGTTGAATAAAGTAAATGGGTAAATGGGCAAAGTCTTCTTATATAGAAACCAAATCATAATAAGAAGAAAATATATTAAAAAATTTTAAAGTATTTATTTATTTATTTTGAGAGAGAGAGACAGAGACAGAGACAGCACCAGTGGGGTAGGGGCAGAGAAAGAAGGGGAGAGAGAATCCCAAGCAGGCTCTGCGCTGCCAGCACAGGGCCTGACTCGAACTCATGAAACTGCAAGAACATGACCTGAGCCAAAACCAAGAGTTGGATGCTTAACCAACTGAGCCACCCAGGTGCCCCGAAGATACAATTTTTTAAAGTATAAATGGCATAGATTTCTTTTTCCTTAACAAAAATGAATTGTTTATTTGAATTCTGAATTTAAGGGATAGTTATAGCAGAAACAGTTTAAAATATCTACAAATGTGCTAGACATACTCTATCTGTATGTTACTTAATCTTCACAGAGCTCTATGAAAGAAGCGTTATTAGTTCCAATTTTACTCATGAAGGAACTAAGGCTCAGGGAAATTAAGTGACATGCCCAGGGGGACACAGCTGAGTAACGGTCAGAGCCTGGTCTTGAACCAGAATGAATCTGGAGCCTCTACTGAGTGTAGCTGGGTGAGATTCACCTTTTAGACTAGAATGATTTAGTGCCTGGGCACTAAACTGGGCAGAAAGGCAGTGGTTCTCAAACTTGGCTGCACAGGAGAATCATTTAGGGAATCATTAAAAAATCCTGATGCCGGTCATGATCTCACAGTTCCTGGGATCAAGCCCTGCATTCGGTTCTGCACTGACAGCACAAATCCTGCTTGGGATTCTCTCTCTCTCTCCCTCTCTCTGCCCCTTCCCTGCTTATGCTCGCTCGCACGCTCTCTCTCTCTCTCTCTCTCAAAATTAATAAATAAACTTTTAAAAACATTAAAAAAATCCTGATGCCAAGGCTACTCCTCATATGAATCAAATTAGAATATCCTGAGGTAGGGACCGAGCATCATTTTAAAAAAATGGTCCTGAGGTGATTCCAATGTGGGGCAAAGTTTGGGAGCCACTGCCATCAGTACTGAGATCTCCACAAGTTTACTGGAGCATTGGTAACAAGGTGAATAAAATCAGGTGTTCCTCTGCTCTTGGAGAGAAGCAGCTGGTTCCTATTTACATTTCCTCCTGTCAGGAGCTGTAAAGCAAACCTTTTATTTACACAGTGTGCAGTAAAAGCCCATGAGAGTCCACTTTGGAAAGCTGGGCTATTTTTTTCAAATATATTTCAGTTTCCTTTGGAAAAAAATAGCTCATGGCTGAGGTAATATGGCACAAGCTTTAAAACATATGCTGAAGCAGATGGGAAGAGGGCCAGAATCAAGAGGCAGCCCTCCTTTTCTGGCTGTTCTGGTTTTCAGCACTGCAAAGAAATACCCTTTTTTATACACGAATTTGTCCTTACTGTGATATGTTGACCTGATCTGCCCACCCCCAAAGCCCCATTAGAAAACAACAACAACAAAACATTGTAGAAATCAATAGAATTAACCTATTGAATTCTGGACATACTAAAGACAGTAGATCTTCTAAAGAGTGCTTATAAAAATTAAGTTTGATATGCTTAAAGTTCTGTAAAGATTACATGATTACAGTTTTGAACGGTATAAAACAAAGTAAGTGATAATGGGATCATGGATGCCAACATGGGCCTCAGAGCCATTCAGTGTAAGAATTTCTGTACATTGATGACATTTTACATGCCCCAAAGAAAATACTCAGACTGAGTACTGGATAGGAGTCAAGGGACAAGGGTTCAAGGCCTGGCTCTGACACTCTTTGGCTATGGATCATGGGTGAATCACTTCATCTTCTGAGCCTTGGTTTATTTATTTATAATTTAGGGGTAAATTCTAAAAAGAAGGTTCGTGGTTTCTATATATGGGAAGAAACACTCCTTTGCTATCCTCAAAAAACCTGTGTTGATGGTAGGTCTCCTGTGCCTGGACTTAGCTCCTGGCATCCTTCCTGACTCACAGGGGAGAAGACTGTACTTACTATTTTTGGACATTGTTAGCAGAATGGCTTGGGGCTTGAATAAAAGGCACAAATTGTTTCCTCTTATGTTGCTTTAAAAATAACAGCATCCACATGAGTTAGCCATTTATTAATTAAATAGGCTACCTTTTCTTTTCTGGTTTCTGTAAGGAAGATATGGGAATAATAGAATATTTAGGTGAAAGCTATCATAGAGATCACTTTTTTCACCTATTTCCATAATCTGGCCATAAACTTGACAAATGATAGCAATGGAATGACTTTTTGAGTATGTTAATACTTATCTTATCCTTTGGATGGTTTTTTAAAAAAGATTTTCAGTGACTCATAGAGCAGAAGTGAATGAGTAAACATCGAATTGGCAAATAGATCCATACTTAGATCATGGAATAAAGTTTTAAAGTACTTTTCTTTAGTCTCCAGAGAGCAATTTACTTGAAAAATTAGGTAATTTTATAAATATGGTTGAAATTAAAATAAATATGATTTCATTGGCATACCCCTAAATTTAGGAATAATTATGGAATCATTCAAATGACTGTACCAATTAGAAATCAGTATTTTAAAAGATTATTCTTTTTTTGTTTATTTATTTATTTTGAGAGAAAGAGAGAAAGAGGGAATGAGCGTGAGTGTGGGGGAGAGGGAGAGAGAGAGAGAGAGAGAGAGAATCCCAAGCATGGAGCCCAACTTGGGGCTCAATCTCACAAACTGTAAGATCATGACCCAAGCTGAAATCAAGATTCAGCCACTTAACTGAGCCACCCAGGCACCACAAAAGATTATTCTTTTTTTTAATGTCTATTTATTTTTAAGAAAGAGAGAGAGTGCGTGTGCAAGCCGGGGAAGGGTAGGGAGAGGGAGACACAGGATCTGAAGTAGGCTCTGCACTGAGAGCAGAAAGCCTGATGTGAGGCTCAATATTATGAACTGTGAGATCATGACCTGAGCTGAAGTTGGGCACTCAACTTACTGAGACACCCAGGAGCTCCCCTAAAAGATTATTCTTAATGTGAATCCCTGTAGAATACAGGACTTTCAATAGTCTAACTCAATTATATTCAAAGGTGGATATGCCACTTTTCATTATTGGTAATTAAATTGGACTTTTTTTTACATTAAACCTAAAACAAGAGGCATGGAAACATGCAGTGTAAACTGAAGCCTGAGATAAACTGAGGGTATTACTATTCCCATGTCCACTATTATTCCTATTCCTCACAGGGTCCAGCATATGCTTGGCATGATTAAGAAATATTTGCTGTGGTTCGATGGGGCCATCGCCCCACATTGCAAGACTAAAACAGATTCTTTACAGACTTTTCTGACAATGTGTTCTGCTTATAATTATTGTTTGAAGTGGTTTTATCTGGATCATTACCTCATCCCTTGCTCTGCCCTGTAATGTCTTCCACCTTTCTCTCTGTTCTGCATGCTCCTGACTCATCGATAAGGGAGATACATGTGCATGTATGTAGCTTGTGTTAGGCTTGCCTACATATGGGTTAAGAACATTCTAGAATCATTTCAAAGCTTGCTTGAGTCCTCAGAGGTCAGCATTTGTTCTTATATTATTTCAATAGGTCTACTTCCTGAGCATGGTGCCAGGCATGCCATCAGAATACATGTGTATTTATAGCTGAATAAATGTCTCAGAAAACCCAGTAAGTCCTGCTTTTACCCACATGGAGGCCTTTATTTTTCTGCCCAGGGGCAATAGGTGTTGTCTCAGTGGTTCTATAACAGAAACAAAATATCCTTGAGAAAAGTGCCAGCAAAGCAATTGTCAATACAAAGGTATGAGTCATAACATGCCCTTTGGGGATTCAATTTGTTTTCAAGAAATGTTGGCCCTTGGTTTAAGCTAAGGTTGGTGTTTTCTAAATTGTACTGAAATCAGTTTTCCTTATCTCAGAGTAACAGGGGTCAGGGGTAGTATGAATAAATTCAATCTCCAAATAATGGAGAGGGGACTAATTTTAGCCCCAATCCCTACCCTCTTCCTAATGTTTCAGGAGGGCCATGACAAACAGTGACACTAAATGGATGGAGTTTTACTCTTTTCACTCCCCCTTAGTATCTGATGGAATTCCTAATGAGAAAAGAAATCTAACCTCATCATTAGCCTTTAAACACTCACATCCTAAATAGGAATAGGAGACTACCAAGAATCGACTCCTTCAGATTTCTTTTTTTACACAATGTTTTCCTAAAACAAGCAAAGATACCTGTCAGCATCCATTCCCAGGGATATTTGCATAGTGATAGAAGGTGTTGTCTTAAGCACTGAGCATGCCACCTCTGCCAGTCAAAGGACTTAGATGATGGCTTACTGTCTTCAGGAAATATAGTCATTACACATGGGTTACTCCTGGAGGAGATGACCTAGGCATGCTGGTTTTCTGTGGGGCTGAACTGCAGCGCTCTGTGCAGCCCAGTTCCTGGCTTTCTTTCTTAGGCTACAGGACCACTCTTTCTTGGTTAGCTACCTATCAAAAGTTTACCACTCACCTTCCACCTCACATCCATTAGCAGTGATGAGGATTTAGAGAAATTGGAACCCTTGCACACTCTTTGTGGGGGGGGGGGGAATGTAAAAATGTACAGCTGCTATGGAAAACAGTATGGTGTGTCCTCAAAAAATTAAAAGTAGAATTAACATATGGTATATGGTATAGCAATTCCACTTCAGGGAATATTCCCCCAAAACTGAGTGCAGGGTCTTGAGGATATATTTGTATAGCCATACTGATGGCAGCCAAAAGGTGGAAGCAACCTAAGCATCCATAGACAAATGGGTAGATAAACAAAATGGGGTATGTATATACATACAATGGAATATTATGCAGCTCTAAAAAGGAAGGAAATTCTAACATATGCTACAACAGAGATGATCATTAAGGACATTATGTTAAGTGAAATAAGCTAGTCACACAAGCACACATACTATATAATTCCACTCATATGAAGTACCTACAATTGTCAGATTCACAGAGACAGAATGTAGAATGGTGGTTGCCAGGGGCTGAAGAGGGAGGGGAATCAGAAGTTTTATTTGACGTGTATAGAATTTCAGTTTTGCAGATGAGAAGAGTTCTGGAAATGGATGGTAGTGATAGTAACACAATAATATGAATGTACTTAATGCCACTAAATTATACACTTAAAAATGGTTAGTATGACCACTTTTGTTATGTGTATTTTGCTATAATTTTTTTTTTCAACGTTTATTTATTTTTGGGACAGAGAGAGACAGAGCATGAACAGGGGAGGGGCAGAGAGAGGGAGACATAGAATCGGAAACAGGCTCCAGGCTCTGAGCCATCAGCCCAGAGCCTGACGCGGGGCTCGAACTCACGGACCGCGAGATCGTGACCTGGCTGAAGTCGGACGCTTAACCGACTGCGCCACCCAGGCGCCCCTGCTATAATTTTTTTAAAAGACATTTAAAAAGGTTTACCATTCATCCAAAGTAGACCTAGGGAAGTATCAAGGCAGTGTGACTGGTCTAAAAGTCAGTTAACATGGCATGCATATTACCAATTCCCCCTTCTTATGCCCATGACAAACATTATTAATTAATTATTCCCAAGTTCTTTCCTCCTGAGCCCAGAGGAAACATCATAACCTTTCTCAACACAGGCTACTACACCCAACAATTAGAATTGAGACATCAGCTATGTTGATGTAGGAGAGAATTGTGACGGTCTATGAAATCTGCACTAGAGAAAAAAAATACAATAATATAAAGCTTTGTTAGATAGGAAAAATCAACATGAACTTGATATATTAAGAAAAAATATATTTTTCCTCTGTCTCAAAAAAGTCCCAGTAACTGGAACAGAAGCAGTTCTCTGGGCCCACATTACTACTCATTTGAACCTATATAACTCAGGTTCAGATCTCTATATTTTCTACAAAAAGTAACTAAAAATCTTTGAAGAGGAATTTGTTTTAATCTTGGGATGAGAAAATTCAGTGGGTCTAGAATACCCTGTTGTTGCCAGAGAGCAAAGATACTTTAAAAATACTGGGCATAGTGCTAAAAGGATAAAGGAGGGACAGAGGAACTCCTACAGCCCAAGCAATACCAATTGGAGCATAAAATCACTACCACCACCATCATCATCATCACTGTCATCATCATCTTACATAAATGGAAAAGATTGACATTAAGTGTCAACAAAGGTAGTTGTGATACAAAGGGGAAGTTGTTGGTAATTTTTTGCTGTTAGTAAGTTACAAGGTATTAAATACATAGCTAGTATTTTTTTTAACTTAATATACAGATACTGTTAAACAGGATCTATTATCAAACATGAATGTGAACTTGTTTCTATCTATATGAGCAGCAAAGACTAGGAACCTGTAAATAGGCCAAGCAGTCCCTTCAAAATTAAGAGCTATACCATGAACATGACCAGCTTTTGTGGTCTCATAGCATCCAGAAAGGAATGAGCAAAGTCCATCAGTTCATTGCCACTAATGATTATACATAATAAATAATGAAAGGAGAGCCCAATGGTGTATCTTCAGATGATAAATTAGCTGAATGTCACGCCTCCCCTGCCCTCGAGAGACAGCGCAGACCCACTCCCTCATTTCCTAGGGAATAAAACCTCTAGATGACCCTGCTAATGAGACACTGATAGGACAGACATATGTAACATTCCAATTATATCAAAGAGGTCAATATATCATAATGACATAAAAATAGGTTTAAGTCATCTGTTCACAACTTTGGGTATAGACAGTTTCAGAAGATAGATATATTTTCCATGGTATAACTAGCACACTTCATAGTAAAAGGGGCTTGAACTACTGGCCTATACAACCAGATCCTCATCCTGATCTGAAATCAAAGGGTTAACAACTTAGACCTTGCATCCTCATAAGGTCTTTTTCTTTTTCTTTCTTTCTCCGTCCTCTGTGCCCCTTCCCCTGCCCAGAATCTTTTTCTTTAAGGGTGTAGTAAATTCTCTAAAATCCTGGGAAGAAGTAAATTTTGTATCACATACACTTACTAAGGCAGAAAAAAATTGGACCTCAAGAATGTGTAAGAATAACAATAAAAACATAAGTTTTGTAATTATTGGGCTCATTTAATGTGTGCTTTTTGCTTTTAAAGACATTTAGGTTATTTAATGAAATTTGATATATTGGATTTATGATTTTTAATCAGGTCCTTAAGAGTGTCACATTTCTATCATTGTAAATGATTAAGGAAATATGCTCTGTTAAATGTGTAAATTTTGATTACTTTCTTAAATAAGTAACATTTAGAGGAATGTTAATTATGTTTAAAGAAATATTGCTTAATAAGTTAATAAATCAGATTAGACACTAAACAATGCACAGTGGTCATAAGCATTCCTCTCCAAGCACAAAAGTCCATTGGACAGTTAAGCCCATCAGAAGATAAAACCAATTTGCCATTCTCAGAGACTCAAGGCCATTAAAAAAGATTGCTATTCAGATAAAGATACCATGTGCTGAATCTCTTCTCTACAGATGGTGCTGATTTCACAGATTTGGTGGGGTGTGCATTTTTGATCAACCTGTGCGGTGAAATTTTTTGCTTCCCCCACTTTCATTGCCAACTTAGAGCTGTTAATTCCGTACCTTTTGGCTCATCCGTCTTTCCTCTGGGGTTATCAGCTTTTGTGGAATCTTTCAAGGCTCCATATTCCTTTTCCATCTTAGCTGCTTCTTCCTTAGTACTATCTGTTTCTTCATGACTCTTTTCTGATGGTGCTGTAATCAGATTGAGCACTGTTGTTAGAACCCTATTTCCTATCCATTAACCAATTTGTAATGTAGAAATAAATTTGTTGAAAGGGTACAGCGTAAGGTCGGATCATTTTTCAAGCTGAAAGCGATCTTAGTGATTGTCTAATCTAGTGATTGTCCAACTTCCTTCCCCCATTTCACAGACGAGGAAACTGAGGCCCAGAATGGGAGAGATATGCACCGAGTTAGCAAAAGAGCTGGGCCAAAGCGCCGACTTTCCAGATTTTGGTTTAGTGTTCTTTCCCTTCTGCTACTGTGTCATTAGAACATAGATTATTTTCCTTACTATAATCAAGGTAGGCAATGACATGGCATATGTCAGTTCCCAAAGTAAGTTTGAGTCTTCATTTCGAAGTAAAATAACTTGGTTGTTGTTCAACCTCTCCATGATGTTGTATTTTTGAACAACATTCTATGACTGAGAGTAGCACCTAAGAATTTGGGGCTATCGCAGGACTTCTTTCCTTCTGCCTCTTTCTTCACATTCCCTTATCCCTGGTCACCCTAATGCAAAGAGGAGAGTTGGACCCTTGCTGTCAAGATGGGATAATCTTTGCTCACTTGACACTTAAAAATAACTAATTTCCATATCAATTATACTTCAAAAAAAAAAGTGAGGGGACAAGAGTTGAAAAAAAACTATATTTCCTTCTGGCTATCTTCTATTGAATTTTAAAAAGTCATAAACCTTAAAGTAGCTAACCACTTGAAAACAATTGCAATGTATCCCTGTTGTAAATAAAATAGGAAACATCAAGCAGTCTAACAAAAAGCTTTGTTTTTTTTTTCAGTAAAAACATTATTACTATAGAAAAAAAAAGAAAAAAGAAATGAGTCAGTTACTCTCATTATGAAAACCTCCACTAGTGCTACGATCTCTCTGTATTAAAAAAATTTTTTTAATATTTTATTTATTTTTGAGCATCAGAGTGTGAGTGGGGGAGAGACCAAGAGAGAGAGGGGAACAGAAGATCTGAAACAGGCTCTGTGCTGACAGCAGCAAGCCTGATGTGGGGCTCAAACTCACAAACTGTGAGATCATGACCTGAGCTGATGTCAGACGCTCAACCGACTGAGCCACGCAGGCGCCCCTCTCTATATTTTTTGATGCGTAATTTTTCTCCATAGTTGCAGTATAATTTTGTCACTTTCTTTTGTCATTAACATCATCACAGAAGGATGTTTCCAGGTTATTGAAAACTACTTGAAAACATCATTTTAAAAGGCTATATAGTATTCCATCAAATATATGTACACAACTGCTGGAAAGGGACACAAAATCGTGCTTAAGAACTTGTGATCCTTCCTCTTTTTGTTCCTCCCTCCCCCCCCCCTCAAAGCAGGCTCCTTTGCACAGCTTGGTTCTGTGTTGTATTGGGTGGAAATGCAGAAGTGAAGAAACCAAGAGGGGGAATCACACAACATAGGGGCATAGACTATCTCAGAGGAGAGAAAAGACTTGGGAGGGGAGAGCCAGTGGAGTAGACAGGTGACCAGCGATAGTGGTCTGGAGAAACTGTGCTCTTGGGAGAGAAAAGAATACTGAAAGGAAAATTTCATGTATGTAGAAAATTTCATGATGTAGCTCCTCCTTTTCCCATGAGCCACCTCCTAAGAATCTTCAGGAAAGACCTACATTTCTTTTCAATGCTTTTTGGGGTCAGATTTCTATGCTGAGACTAGCCACAAAATAGCCAAGGTTATAGCTACTTAATCCTATGGTAGGATTTCAGATTTTAAAACTTTTGAAATCTCTAATTATTTATCAATGTTTATTAAAGCCATTATTTACCACTCAAAGGGTTATTGTGCTCAAAGGTAGAAAAATAGTTATATAAATCATACCTGGAAAAAGTTTGCTCTTATTGTCAGTAACATTTTTTTCTAGCTTGTTCTTGGTCTGAAGAGCAATAGTTTCATCCAAGTTTTCTGGAGTGAGGAAGAGAAAAAATATAATTTTATTTTCTGAAGGATGATATCAACTGTTTAATCCTTACCAGAAATATCACAACGTAATTCCACAATATTAATACTGCAATTAAGATACTTTGATATGGATTTTATTTCTAGGAATTTACTATTCCGTACTATTTGGGATCCTTAATACAGCCTCCTATTCAGTTAATTGCAGAAGCCTCTTCCACATGTCTGTGGCCACTGCTAGAACATGTCCAGGGTTGAAGCCTTTAATGGACACCTGTGGTCTGGGCCTCCTCAACACTTTCTCGACATATTTGCCTCAAGTGGGGAGTAATAACCCAGGCCTGGTTCCTCAGGGTCTACACCCACCCTGGGCTGAGTGATTGGTTCAAAGAGGAGCATGTGATACAAGCCAGGCCAATGAGATTCAATGCTAGGACCACTGGGAGAAAGAAGCTCTTTTCCTGCCAGGAGTGCTGTACTGTGAGGATGGAGATTGCCAACCATCTTTTTTTTTCATAGGGGAGCAGCTTGTCTAGAATGAATCAACATATGGAAAGTCAGTGCTGGGAGATGGGGAGGGATAGATTCCTAACACTGTTGGTGGACTTTACAAACGCAAAGTCAGACTATCCCCATCCCTGGACTCCTCAGTTACTTGAGGCAATGAATTCCCTTCCCACTGCCATACTGGAAAGCACAGCTATAAGTAGTAGTGGAAATATCTACCTTGTACCTAAGCCTTGTGGCATTTCTAATCTATTTCCATAGGATAAATGACTTAAGTATGGAATTTCTGAGTTACAGGGTATTGGTATGAAGCAATGATTGATCTGAAACAATGTCTTTGATCTACTGTTGAATTAAATAGGCCACAAAGTACTATGTATAACATGAGCCCATTTTTTTTTAAAGATAAAACAAAGAAAGAAATGACAAAGGTACATGGGTGCACATACACACACATACACACACAGAAAAACATCTGAACAGGTACAAATAGACTGTCACCTGGGTGCTGGTATCACGAGTGACTTTTTTTTACTTCTTTTTTAACATAATTTTGCACTGACTGATTTTTTTAAATGAATATGTTCTTTTATAATGAGAAAAAAACAGTAAAACTATCTTCATGTGGAAAAAAAATTGAGTTCATAGAGAGTAATTCTGAATTATTTTGTCCTATGAGATTTTCTCTTCTGTTTAATCTTCCTCTTCTATCAGAGATCAGAGTAAGGGGCTGTGAGGTCACCTTCCCCAAAGGACATCAGAGATAAATGGTACTTATTGATTAACTAGACCAAGCAGGAAAACCAAAGGCTTTAAAAAACAAAACAAAACAAAACAAAACAAAACAAAACAACCTGCATGCACAAAGAACATCCAAGCTTATGCACAAAGCTCAAAGAATCAAAGGTCAGCAAACTTTTTCTCCAAAGGGCCAGATGGTAAATATTTCTGGCTTTGTGGGCCATATGGTCTCTGTTGCAACTACTCAACTCTGCCATTGTAGCGCAAAAGCAGCCATAGACAACACTGAAACAAAGGAATGTGGCTGTGTGCCAATAAAACTTCATTTACGGACACTAAAGTGTGAATTTTATATAGTTTTCTCTTTTTTTAATTAAAAAAACACTGTATTTGTTTAAGTAATCTTTACACCCTATGTGGGGCTCGAACTCACAACCCCAAGATCAAGAGTCTCACACTCTACTGACTGAGCCAGCCAGGTGCCCCTTTATATAGTTTTCTAGTGTCACGAACTACTATTCTTTTTTTATATTTTTTTCAACCATTTAAAAACGTAAAAGTAATTCTTAACTGGTGTGCTATAGAAAAATAGGCAATGGGCCAGATTTGATCCATGGGCAGTAGTTTACCAGCCCCATTATAGTTCACAACATCCTTTATTTTACAAATGTAGAAACTGAGGCCCAGCTGGGTGAGTGCCCTGCCCCATGGGACAAAACTGGTCTGTGGCAGAACTGGACCAGGAGGCACAACTTCTGCAGCCTAATCCAGACCTCATTGGCTAAAATCAACTCTTTTAGTCCTGACTATCCAAAAACAATTGAAAAAAAAGAGGTCAAATTTTAATAAAATGGTCTCCATGGAGATATTAGAAAATGTTAATAAGACAAAATGAAATGTTTATACTCAAGCTGCTTCTATAAAGAATTGAAAACTCCTGGTTAATTTTATTTGTATGCATTATCAAGCTGGGCAATTCTGGTTACTCAGACAATTCAGACTGTTTTGGCATGAATGATAAAATTTGTGAAGTAGTTATTGCCAAATCCCTAATTGACTTTGGACAGTGAAAACTATCATAGTAAAAACAAAACAGATTGGACTCTCACCAAGGTAGGAAACACCTTCTTCTGGAGATATTGTGCCATACTTTACCATCATCTTCACAAAGTCAATCAAGGTTTTCATGATCGTAATCAGCGTTTCTTTCTCTTTCGCCTCTTTTTCTATATAAAAGGACAAAATAATTTTTAAAAAACTAGTGGAGTATAGCTTCCTCTTTCAGTGTCAATTTATGAAGTACAGCATCTGATTGAAATATTTCTCCCTACATTTATAGCTGAAACCACGTATATTTAATTTATAAAAAGTGTAATAAGACTTGGGCATTGGGAGTTGGAATTGGGAATATAGGATAATGTATAGATGTACTGAACTTCTTCAGAAATGGGCAATTATAACTTTTCTAAAAAGATTTACTTTAATCTAAAATATTTTACTAATAGATGATAAAGAGACAGTTTGCAACCTGAGGTAATATGAACTCAAAAAGAAAATTGTTAAGATTGGTGACCCACCAATTTTTCTTTACTCAGGCTGTATGTTTTTGAGGGCAAGAATGGCCTGTTTTCATTAATCAAACTTAATATTTGAAAATAAAAACATACATGTATCTTTATTTTTTTAATGTGAGGTTGACTTTTTAATAGCAGTATATATTGCTTTCTAGACTTTATTTCATTTGAAAGAATATATGCATGTGCTAAAAATATTCCAACAGTATAGAAGTAAATAATAGTGAAAATAACATTTTCTTCCTATCCCCCAACTCCTACTCCCTGCAGGTAACCACTATTAACTGTTTCTTGGGAACTCTTCATATTTGACATACTAGTTCTGCATCTTGATAGAAAACAGCTGATCATTCCATAGTTGTTCAGAATATATAACTATGTATATTTATTATATATATCTACATATATATACATACACATATATGTGTATGTGTATATATATATATATATATATATATATATATATATATAAATTCTAAAATTAAAAAAAAATTTCCATTTTTGAAGAAAGGTGCTAGAGGAGAGCCCATTTTCCCTATTCTTTGAGTGGCCATGAAGGATTTCTTCTAAATACTCCTAGCCTTTCCCTCCATCTTTCCATCCTTCCCACAGATGAAGTTGGTAGGCAATGGGCATTAGTCTACATTTCTTGACTGATAGGGATTTGGAATCTTTCTTTTTTTTTTTGTTCCCCTGGAACAGTAGAAGTCAGGGACTTGAGAAAAGTGCCTGTTGTATAAATCAAACTATCCTAAGGATTGGCTGTTCCAACAATTAGACTGAGGATAGGGAGTGAGCAAGCCCATTTTGGCTCTCACACTATGCTGTGTTCTACAACCCTTACAACCCAGTCTTTACCAGTATCAGAAATATTTTGGATTTTGACCTGTTTTATTTTTTCTCCATTGGTTCAGACCTTGGGTGAGAGGGATGAGTACTATCAAGTACCTTAGTGTAAGTATTTAAATTAAAACCCTATAAATATAAAAGAAATAAAGTATGAGGTCAAGGAAACTGAAAGATAAAATAAAATAAATAAAACAAATAAAAAAATATTCCATACAGTGGACTTTTTCAAATATCATGAAATCCTCTAGGTTGGGAGAGAAGAAAGATGAGAAAGGAGATAGGGAAGAGATCCTGGGAAAGCACTAGTAAATAACTTCAGCCATCACATTATTTCCTCAAGGTCACATCTGTATAGGTGTTCAGTGTCATGCTGACACTGACAAGAAGTGACTCACCAAGATGACAAAAGTTCTGAGCTGGGCATTTGCCATCCAGTGGGGCAAGATGGCTCAAAATGGACCCTCAAGATATACAAGCCCTTCAGACACCAGCAGAGGGGCTGATGCCATCTGGCCAATGTCTGGAATTGAAGGACAAATGGGTGTTCTCCAGAAATGAAAGCACACTCTAAAGTCACTTCTTGGGGAAATATTTATTACAAATTTTCCTTCTGGGGCTGAATCTTTGAAAAGGAAGAGGAAAAACCAGAAGGCAGTGCAGAACATCTGTCTGGACAATAACAACCATAGAAAATTTGCCCATTATTATCTTCCTTGAAGATTAATCAAAATTGGAGATGAAATGAAATCTTCAGTTAACTTATTTTGATGTACAGGTAAGAGAAAGGAACAAGGCAAAATAAGGACTTAGTTTTTTAAAAAACATATCCGTTTCTAAGTGTGTTTTGGGCCCCTGTCTGCTGTGGTCCAATGCTTAGTTTACTTTAACTCATTTCAAGACTGAAGCTGAAAGTGTCTAAAAAGCAAAAATCTGAATTGTTTTTAAAAGGACAAATTAGGGGCGCCTGGGTGGCGCAGTCGGTTAAGCGTCAGGCTTCAGCCAGGTCACAATCTCGCGCTCCGTGAGTTCGAGCCCCGCGTCAGGCTCTGGGCTGATGGCTCGGAGCCTGGAGCCTGTTTCCGATTCTGTGTCTCCCTCTCTCTCTGCCCCTCCCCCGTTCATGCTCTGTCTCTCTCTGTCCCAAAAATAAATAAACGTTGGGAAAAAAAAATTTAAAAGGACAAATTATGGGGGCACCTGGGTGGCCCTGTTGGCTAAATGTCCGACTTCGGCTCAGGTCATGATCTCATGGCTTGTGGGTTCGGGCCCTGCATCGGGCTCTGGGCTGATAGCTCAGATCCTGGAGCCTGTTTCGATTCTGTGTCTCCCTCTCTCTGCCCCTCTCCTGTTCACACTCTGTCTCTGTCTCTCTCAAAAATAAATAAACATAAAAAAATAATAAAATAAAATAAAAGGATAAATTATGTTATACACACTGTTCCCACTAATAGAGGAAAATAAATGTAGCCTTTTTTGTTTTTTAAAGATTTACAATAAGATTTGAGGCTGAGCAGGTCAGGCAGGGATGTTGACTTCTCTCCTCATCTGCACAGGGCTCACCTCAATGTCCCAAACATGTTCAGTGATTGTTTGTTGAACAAATAAATGAACCCTCTGTTAACAAGAAGATTAAATTATCCTGAAATTCCACCTTTCATGATTATCCTTTCCTAAATATTTCTATGACTAGCATACTTCTTTTGAAAAAAATTGATGTGAACTCTTTCCCCTGGGGTTACAATAAATTTCATTGAAGATTGCATTTAGAAACTGAAAACAGGAAGAAAAAAACCCCACCCACACATTTCCTGGAATTATTGTTTCTATTCCACATGGTCAGAAAACAGTGTTTACCTGAATCAATACTTTTCAGTAGTGCATAGAAGTTTGGGAAATATTGGAGTTCCTCAAAGTTGTCTTCATTGTAGATTTTAGTTCTTCTTTCCAAGCCATTTGTCAAGGTTAAGGTATTAGATACTGTTTCATCATTTTGTCCATTAGTAAAACCATCTTGAATTGCTGCCATTGGAGTCTACATTGGGGGAAAAAATCAATAAAAAATAAACATTTTGTTAGAGCTAATTACATTCCAGCTTGATTCTTTCCTCTTTGGTGCCCTTGAATGTGACGTGAAATAACACCTCTTCCTTTGCAAGCTCCTGTAGGATCAAACCCTTTTCCAGGTATATGGGCATCTAGCCACATAGAAAGGTCACTGGGGCTGACAGACATATGCTTCACCTGAGGACCCTGGCTCCTGCTCCTGGAGAATAGACAGGGAATTTCTAGGTTCCCACTTGGCCAAGTTCTCCTCTATCAGTTCTTGTGAATGTCTTCCCATAAGACTGCCTTTTACCAAGCAGGAGAACTTCGAAGTTACAGAATGTGTGGTGCCAAGATACAGGAAATCATGTGAGAACATCTAACACCAACAGAGCAGTCACACCTTGGGGACTTCTCCGTGAAATGTTAAGAGCTATCTGGAAGGGTACACAGGACACTTCTCTCCCAGACCTGATCCATTTCCAGTGTTCTGCATCTTAGTTAATGATCCATTGTCCATTCAGCGGACTAAACAGAAATTTAAGAGTCTTCCTTGTCACTCCCTCTTCATTTCCTCCATATAATTCATCAGTAGTCTTGTTGGCTCTACTTTCAAGATTTATCCCAAATTTGTACATTTCTCTCTTTCTCCATTACCTGGCTCTAGTCCAAGCTGCTTTTATCTCTGACTTTCTAACCATGTAACATCAACCACTTCCAATCTATTCACTGTATTTTCCATGTTATAGCCAGAGTTATCTTTTAAAAAGTATGGTCACATAACTCCTTTGCTTAAAATCCTGCAGTGTTTTCCCATTGGTCCTACAATGAAGATGAGAATCCAAGGCCCTGCCTGGTCTGGCCTGGGTCCACCTCCCCTGGCTTATCTCTCACTGCTCTCTCTGTGTGCAGCCACCCTGCCCTTGTTGCAATACTTAGATACTCCACACATTCTTCTCTACACACGGCCTCTCATGGTCACAGCCTTCAGTTTTTGGCTCAAGTCACTTCCTCAGGGAAGCCTTATCTGAGCCTAAGTCCAGAATAGGCTCCCTTTTTATGAAGTCTCATAGAACCATGTTTCTTTCCTCATAGCCCTTGAGGCAGTTGCAGTGAAAATATGTGAGTATTTGAAGACCATCTACTTCTTCCATTAGACCTTAAGCTTCGTGAAAGCAGGGATTCTATCTTTTGAAATAAGCATTGTATCTCCAGTGCTTTGTTCATAATTGATACCTCAATAAATATTTATTGAATGAATTAATATTTCATTTGCATCGATGCATTTAAGTGACATGAGCAAACAGGTCAAGCATATGAATATTTTAGAGATGGGTGAAAAAGGAGTACAAAATGGGAATGAAGGAAAATACAGTAGCTGTGTCACTTTCAGTTCAGATGGTAAGCTTGAGTGAATGTCATGAGCCCTTTGATAAATCAAAAATGTTTTGGGTGGATCTTCAAAAGCTGTTTAAAAAAATGAAAGCTGGTGGAGATTAGAAGTAGAGAGAGCAAAAGAGAGCTGCTATGCTATCTAGTAAAAAAAATGCAGACCCAATTTCTGTTTTCTAGCCTCCTCTAAAAGAGGATTGTAAGCCTATACACTCTTTTTCCTTGTATTTGGGATAAGACATTGGAGGGGATGAGGAGCCATGGGTCTAAATGCTGTGATGGAGAAAATAGGAGAGGTGAAGAGTTTGATTTTTTTCTTATATATAACCCTCTGTGGTCAGCTCATCTAGAGTTTTACAGGGAATTCAAAGCGCGGAGAAAGATTTTTGTAGCTTGGCTGATGCAGAAGAAAAGATGAAGAGGCACAGAGTCCAGGGAGGGGAAGGAAGGATGGATGAATAGTCTAAGTAAAGGACAGTTCCAGGCCTCTGAACCAAAGAAAAGAGGAACGAGCAGGTGGAAGAGCACAGGATAGAATGGCAAAGCATATTCAGGCAACTAGCTCCGGGGAGTATACAGGCTGGTGTGGCAGAGGACCAAATCAACCCAAGTTTCTGTTTTTGGGATCTGGAGGCAGATGATGACATTCTGTGAACAGAAGTTGTATACCGAAAGAGCTGCGAAATATTTGATTTCAGTTCACTGACATTATACAAGCAGTTGTTTTGTGGAATGGTTATAACATTGCCACATAGCATTATGGATTAATTTACTGTGGAGTATAAGACATAACCTTTACTGTGTAATACAGTATAACCTGTATCTTCATTTTCTTTTTTTTTTTGAGATATTAAAAAAATTTTTTTTAACATTTATTTATTGTTGAGACAGAGAGAGACAGGGCATGAACGGGGGAGGGTCAGAGAGAGGGAGACACAGAATCGGAAACGGGCTCCAGGCTCTGAGCTGTCAGCACAGATCCTGACGCGGGGCTCGAACTCACGGACCGCAAGATCGTGACCTGAGCTGAAGTTGGCCGCTTAACCAACTGCGCCACCCAGGCGCCCCTGTATCTTCATTTTCAACATAGAGTTGATTTATATATTTTAACTTGATATTTTGTGAGTATATATTTTAGGTGGGTTAAATGTGTCACATACTCCAAATCTTCTCTGGCACCAAGTGAGGTATTACTTATATACAGATTGTATTAATTATATACAAATACAGGTGGACACATACATTCATGCACATGCATATATATATACATATCCATAACATATGCATATGAATTCACATATACATACCACTTTCTCTGGTATTTTTCCAGTCTGACTTTCAGTCACGCTTATGGGTTTATTGGGTTCCTCCTCATAAGTGTTGGCTTCCTTTGAGATCAGTTTTTGTAAAACCTCTGCTACTTCATCTTCTAGTGTGTGTGCCTGGCTTTCTGTGATCTGTTAAAAAGTAAAAACATATGTAACTATTATTCTCATATTTATGATTAAAAAATCTAGACTAAATTCTGAACTTGAACACATTTTTACACAATGAGAGAATCTTCTGGTCCCTCTTTCTAGATAGCCCTTGTTTATGCCTCTGTTTGTTGTTGGACATTCCCCAGAACTCCTGGGAAAAAGTGCCTTTGGGCCATGCAAGTGATTAGTCCTGTCTGTTGGAATCTATGGAACACTTATTTCTCAACCGTCAGCTACAAGTCATGACTAGGGAACCTCTGAAACAGGCACATTTAGGACCTTAGTAAAGCCTGTCAGGGCTGTATAAGGGCTGGGAGCCTGGCTGGGAGAGGATCAAATTGAATTGCTTACAGTTTCCCAAACATGGCATGCCTTTGTTCCTGTTATTCTCTTCTCATAATTCACGTATATTTTACTGCTGCTGGTTAAATCCTAATGATCCTTTTTTTTTAATGTTTTATTTATTTTTGAGAGAGAGGGAGCACAAGTAGGGGAAGGGCAGAGAGAGTGGAAGACAGAGGGTCTGAAGTGAGCTCCATGCTTATCAGTAGGGAGCCTGATGCGGGGCTCGATACCATGAACCATGAGATCATGACTGGAGCTGAAGTCAGTTGCTCAATTGACTGAGCCACCCAGGAGCTGCCTAACTGTTTTAAGCTGACTTTAAACACTTCCTTCTCTGAAGTTCTTCTTTATTGCCCAATTGGATATGGTCCATCCTCTGGCATGCTGAACTGCTTTTATGGTTTTGATGCAGCTTGCATTGTGGACATGTGCGTATTTGTGTGGCTCTTCTGGTAGACTATAAGTTCCTAGAGGGAAAGAATGTTGTCATATTTGTCCTCAAAACCTACAGTGCCTAATATAAAGTAGATGTATTATAAACACTTGGCTACAACTCGGATCATGTGGCTTGGCTTCTTAGTAAATTCCAAACTGTACTAAGAAATGGGTTTATTCTCATGCATGACTTACTAGTCCAAGATTCAACAGTTTAGAAACAATCTTGTCAAATACTCCTCTGTCATTTTCCTCATAAATCCTGGTAGCAATTTTCTGGACAATGTCTTCAGCAGTTAAAGGAGTTCCATCTAGTTGATGAAGGCCATCTGGATCATCTAGACAGAGCAATCACAGTTTCACATTATAGTTATCATAGGCCTATTTCAGGATCATACTATACTTACAATCTATACCTTGTTCTTGTACACTTAGATATATTTGGAATGTATTTATGATACTGCTTCGTTCATATAAATTGTTGGTTTGAAATATAATTTTGCTTAAAGTTAAGAACCTATGATGATAATGGAAATTCTGAAATCTTCTTATGTGGCTGTAAGAAAAAGGAAGATCTGAAGACACCACAAAAGGCCTCTCTATTTTTTATTCTAATAATACAAACAAGATTATACTTTTAAATTTTACAGTATGCCACATTTGTATAGTATGCTATATTGTTCAAAACACTCTTCTACATATTATATAATTTGATATTCCATTTCCACACAAGGAGTAGACTGGTAACATCCACATGTGTATTTCTTCTGCTGGCAAATTCCTGGGCTGATGGTGGGGGAACCTGCCTCACACCCAGAATCAGAGAGGGTGTATTAAAGATTTTATGACTTATCTGGAATAAATATTTACTTCTAACTGAACATGTGTCAGAACTCCTTTATGGAAGACAGCTTAATGTGATAAGCCCCTTACTCCAGAGAATAGGGAACTTACTTTATGTGTATGAAAATTAAACTTTTAAAATGAGACAACAGATTTGAACAAAGCAATATGTAAATCTATGTAAATCTCTGCAGAGATGTTTGCAAATGCGTATCCTTAGCTTTCCTGGAAATACACCAGCAACATTACTTCAGAGTACAGCAAGAGCCCATCCTGAGGAAGGACACAGTAGGGTTGGTGGCATATCCAAGAGAACTCTTGGGGAATCCGTTTGTCTTTTGTAACCTACACCACATCAAGCAATATGTTAATATGTGCAAGTTTACAAGGCACTTAACTCCTCCTGTCACCTCTAGCAGATCTGAAAGATCAGAATTTTAACCCATGATACCACTGTTACCTCTATATCCTTGGATGACTGTAAAGGGAGATAATAGGATTATCTGTTTCATGGGATTCTTATGCAGATCAGATGAAATAAGATGTAAATGTTCCTTTTAAACTGCCAAGTACCATATGAAAGCTAATGTGCAGTATTATATGAAAGCTAAATGTCATTATATATAGTGGATTTGTACATGAAAAGAAGGAACTACGATTATCTTCTAGAGACATGGAAATTGAGTCTCTGGTCAAATTCCGCCCCAATAATTCTGATCATATTTACTCAAAGAAAGAAGAGCCTAATATTTCTAATCTGATCCTGTCCTTTTCTTCCATGGCTTTGGGGATTCAGACAAGGAGTTTCTCTCATGACCTTTCTTCTAGAATCTATACACCTGAAGATATATGCTGCCTTAGGCAGAACGGTTTCTTGTTGTTTGAAAAGAAGCTTAGGAAACTGAGTAGGGTGATTATAGACAGAGAACTGGAAGTTTCCTGGTAGTAGATTATTGCTGAACTGTCAACCAATCCATTAGCTATGAGCCCTTTGAGCCCTGTGTACCAGAGTGATGAATAAGCAGAAAAGACACTAAGAAAAAAAACCTCGTAAGATCAGTTCCCCTCCAGACTGACTGAAAATTGGGTTCATTATCCATTTTTTTCAGGAGCAGAGATTATTATTTAGGTCTGATGCTTCCATTTGTGGGTTGTAAGACTGACTCTAGGGATTAATGTGAAGCAGAAACTGCCCAAGGTCTATGCAGAGGTGGAAAAATTTATTTCCCTTCCCACTTAATCCCTTAGGATCTGAAAAAAAGGAAGCATACTGTTTGCCTGCTGGAGCTGGAAAATAACTGAGATGACTGTTTTTCAGTTCATTTACTTCATAACAGGGAGAACATAAGCAACACTCTGAAGAAACAGCCTCTTCGCTTTGCTGCACTGCTGCATTCTCTTGAGCCAGGAACTTAGGACTCCACTAGCAGACCCTTGCTAGATGGGGTTAAGAGTTGACCACTTGGTCATTGCTCTTTACTTTCCATTGATTTTCCCTGGCTTCTCTAAAATGGACAGAATTACTCAGAGTGACTTCTTTTTTCTCATCAAGGAGTATTTTACCCTCCTACATATATCCTCAGAGGGAAGCCAAACATGAGTTCAATGTTCATAACTTTTTTTAAAGCAGCTGCAACATCCTAAGTGGGTGTGAAAGGGCCATCTTCCAAGTCATCATCTTCCCAGTTACTCTTTGAATCCTTGGCATCTATTATGGCACTTGACATTCATTTGTCCAGTACATTTTTATTAAAGTCTTAATATGGGCCAGAACTGGAAACACACTGATAAATAGTTTAGGCATGATACCTAACTACACAGAGCTAACTGTCTAGTTCAAGTCTGAAACATAGCAATTGCTCAATGAATGTCTGTTTGGTGAATGCACTCAGGAGCCCTGAAACACTGCTTTGTAAAAGAAATTTGGAAAAATCCTGAATCACATATACTATAGAAAACATAGAAAAGGAGAAGTGATGGGCCCTACAAGCCCATCTGGAAGTTTCCTAAAAGTGTGAAAGTACCCCGCAGAAGTTCGGCTTCCTTACTCTCCCTTGTAGGATGTAACTCTACATGCATTCCCAAGGTATGAGTGGAGACCAGTAATTCACTCATAGAGCCCACTCTCTCCAACAATCTTCTCTGTAATTTCAGGTGGACTTGAATGACTCCTAGGGTAAACCTAGAGCTGTCAGGGCTAGTACTTTGTAGTTATAAATCCATTTGGGATGGTAATAAAATGTTGAACTATTTAAAATAAGTTACTCAGGTTAGTGGTTGGATCACAAACATATCTATGCCTCTGCCTGCATATACAACCAGTTTGACCAAAAAAAAAAAATGTAGTCAAACATTAGACTAATTAAAAAATTTTTTAAAATCAAATGGTCAGTTCAGTCAAAGTGGTTGAAACTATTTTATATGAAGCTATACCCAGTGTCTATTTCTAGTCTAAATATTTTAGGTTAAAAGTAGAATTCACAAGAAATTTCCTTGAGTAGTATGCTATATGAAATTTTTCAAAATATAAACCATCTCCCTTATTCCATTCATATACAACACACTTCTGAATTTTCCTCAGCCTATGATATCCAATGAAAGTCAAATTTAATTGATAGTTGTGTTCTGGTGGAGATAACCAGCATAATGCTCTTGTGACCATGGAACAGAATAAGGACATTAAAGAAAATCTGTAGTCACTCTTAAGCAGTGGTCCTCAGCACAGAAAACACACTCTCTTCATCAATGCTTAGGTACAATAGTTTGCTTATTCCCTTGTATATATTATTTGTTCATTCATTCATTTACTCATCTATTCATGCAGTGAATTCATAAGCATTCAGACACTGGAGCTACAATGTTTATGTACTAGTGAAGTTTTCAGTTTAATTAAGGAGAAAGGCAGAAATCATAAGTAGACGCACTTAGGAATGTAAAATTACAAATTGCATTAAGTGTCACGTGTGAAAGGAACAGGTTTCTATCAGATTATGTGTATTGGATGAACACAGGAACCTGTCCTTGCAGGACCATGGAGGCCACATTAAGGCTTTTGGTTTTTATCCCAAGAGAAATGGGAATCTACTAATGGGTTTTATGCAAGAGTGTCAAGCTCATACTTGTATGTTGAAAAGATTACTCTGGCTGCTGTGAGTTGGAGAAGGGCAGAGTGGATGCTGGAAGGTCCATTAGAAGATTTTGCTGTGGTTCAAATGAGACATGATTAGACTTTGGATAAGGTGATCAAGGATGGTGATCTTGGTGGTGATCAAGGTTAGAGGGATAAAATCCTACTATATATATTATATAATATATATACATTATATAATATAGATCATTTATATGTATGATATGTATGGTGTGTGTGTGTGTGTGTGTGTGTGTGTGTGTGTGTGTGTGTGTGTGTAAAGTACTGGTTGCCCGCTGGAGCTGGAAAACAACTGAGATGACTGTTTTTCAGTCATATATGCAGTATATGAAGTCTGATATATACATACATATATGAAGTCTGGGCTAATGTTAGGAGACATCAGGCTATGGATGGTAATTAAGACCATGAAAAGGTTAGAATGACCTATGGAGAAAGATATGACTAGGAAGAGAACATTGAGAAGAAAATAATGATATTTCACCTTTTCTGGGGAATATTTTTTGATTTAATTAGTTGAGAATTAAAGATTTTTTTCTTTGTACTCATAGTTAAAATAAATTGGAATGTTAAAATGAATTTAATAGCATAAAATATAGACAGCAGATTGAAGTTGATTTCAAAGCATCAGTAAAGGAAACTTAAAAAGAGAAACTAAAATTTGGGCTTCTGTGGAGCTTAGGCCTCACAGAAAAAACTGGGCTTTCTCTTCATTTTGGTCCTGACTAATAAAGGACAATGAATGTATAATGGCTGTTTTTAAAACGTAGGACTTTCTCCTAACCCACAATGGGAAACTCCAAATTAGAGCAAGCAAATAGGAAGAAAAAGTTATTTTTCTTCATTTACCTTGAAATTTATGATTCAATCCGCTCTTAGTAGAATCATAATCATCAATCAGTCTTCGATTCTTGGTTGAATCGACATCTTCCACATTCAATTTATTATCATCTGGGGAGTTTCTTATGGATTGTCTTTCTTTCTCAATTTTTTCCTTTTCTGTTATTGCCTTTAGCAGGTTCAAGTTATCAACAAAGGAGTAATTGCTTTCACCTGGCTTGTTTTCTGGAAGAAAAGCCCCCAAGCCCAACACATCCATTTTAGTTAAGATTTTCACAACCTACATTATTTAAATTAATATCAACATAATTTCTTTTTACCTGGAGGGTATGTTTTTTTAATCTTGTCTGCCTCTGCTTCAGCAATCTAGGAAGTAAATTGGAGATAGACCTGATTTTAAATCATTGCTCCCCCACTTATCCAATATGACAGCTAAATGATTCAATCTCTGTGGGATTTAGTTTTCTTATTTGAAAATGTAGATAATAATTTCTGTGTCAAAGCACTACCATAAGGATTAAGTGAGATAAAATAAAGGGCAGATGGTCTATAAATATTAATTCCCTCTCCTATAATATTGGTGAGAGATAAATCTCGGATAAATTAAGCAGCCTTAGAATAGAATGGATGTGTTGTTGAGCTTACTGGGTTATTATACAGTCAGTCTTATGTATTATACAGAATTCTACGTATATAACTGTCATGATATACAAATTTCCAAAACTATATTTTCCATCCTAAGTTCTGTCAATGTATTATTAAGCTCTTGAAATTTGTGAATTCAAAATAGCTAAAATGTTACAGCATAATTACATTAAATATAACTAAAATAAAATGAAATAGCATTGATAATTTTACTTTTGACCTACCTGTTCATTCAAAGGTCTTTCTGCACTTAATTCGCTATTATGTAGAGGTTTGTCTAGAATCACCAAACACAAATATAAATTTAATTGTGCACTGGAAAGACACACTATGTCTCTTACTATATAAAATCTCCAAAAAAGAAAAACAAATATTAAGATAAATGTTTTTGGATGACTGTGGAACAAAAATATGTATTAACAAAGATAATCAAGATTATACAATAACAATCTTTATCAAGTTGCCTTGTTTATTATCCTGGTGTACTTACTGAGTTAATAAAATTGCACTTTTATTTTTCTGCCCAGAAATCTAACATATAGTTCTAACACTTGGCTCACCAGCTGTTTTCAACTAGATAGAGCATAATTTGGATTGGCATTATTAGCACATTAAAAGCTCTTTTATCATATACTGCACATATCATGAATAAAGTATCGGAGAAAGGTTATAAGACAACTAGAAAAAAAAAATAGACAAAAAACAGGCCACTTTGTAAGGCAGAAAAATCATCCCCCAGCCCCGTTTCAGAATAAGGTATTTCAAAACAACCCATGTTATTACCCTATCATTCAAAAAGTGTAGGGGAAAAAAAAAATCTGTCTTCCTGCTCTAGATTCGAACTGATTTCTGTCAACATGCACGGATACTGTCTGATCAGAAAACGAGGCAGTTCACGGGATTATGCCAAGCTTTACCTTTCCGTGGCGAAATAAAAGGGAGATGGGAAGAAAAGTGTCCACGTACCTTGGCTGCCTCCCGGCTTGGGGAAAGCTTGAATTGGGCTGCTTTGGAGTACCAACACCAGAATCCAAGTGCCGGTCCAAAGAAACCCCATTCTTCTACGCTTGGCTTCAGATACAGCCTGGCGCCGGGCTCCCTGAGCTGTGGCTTTTGTTATGAATGAAAAGAAGGAGTAAAAACAGGAAGAGCTAGGAGGGAGGGTGTGGGGAGGGTGAGTGGCAGGGACCCAGCGGCCGGTGGAGCTCCGCGCGGCTGCAGAGTAAAGCGATTAGAAAGGCTCCAGGCGCTCGGGAGTCAGGTCCTCAGGTGGAGGAGAGCGCTGTCCGCCGTGTGGGTGCTGAAGTTCCTGTGACGCGAAGCCGGCCGCGGGTCCGCTAGGGCGTAGCCTTACTCTCCTTCCTTTAGAGGAAGTGAGGAAGGAAGCGCATGCTCCTTGAGAGCCAGAGGCGGGAAGGGATGGCGTCAGCGACACCAACGCTACTCCAATCCCCCGAGAATGTAAGGGGGGGAGGGGAGACTGGCAGGCTAGCGTATTTTCTGTGCCGCAGTCTTACGGGTGCCCCTGCACTCAGGGTCACCTGGATTGCCATAAGCTCGGACGTCATTGTCGTAACTTCCCAACTAGACGTTACCTCAAGGACCAAATGACTTCCCTGCTCTTGCACCTGTCAAGGAGAGATAACCTTTTATGAAGGTTTTTGCTTTGGGATAGTTCTGGGATATCTGCCCCAGAATTCCTTCTTTCTGTTCCACCTGCTGTATCCAAAAGGTAGATGTAATTCTTACATACATCCGTAGAGAAGCCCTGCCTTTGTGATTTGAGTTGACATACAAAATGTCTCTCAGTACTTTTATTTCTTAGCTCTATGCAGTCTTTTGAATTGGGAAATTCAAGGAACATTGTTTCAAATAGTCAGATTGTTGTTACACTTTCTTACTGTCCTAGATGCTAAAACAGAACTAATAAAATTATTTGTTTCTCCAAGCATAGATGTCCTCATCAGTCTTGAGTAGGTAAGCATTAAGGGCCAGTTTCATTGTGAAATTCTCCCTTCCCCACTAAGGGGAAAGCTTCCTCTTCATCACCACAAGTGCCACAAAACAAACAAACAAACCAACAAACATTTCTGTAAAATTCTCCCCCAGGATTCAATTATGCCTAAGAGCCTGGCTGTTTCAGAAGTCTTTGAAGAGAGAAGATAGTCACAAAAAGTATTTACATCATAACTGGGTCAGGAGGTGCTTCCTACATTCTGAGAATATTCCCCGAAGCCTAACATCATTGCATAAAAGGAGTTATCAAAAGACTTTTAAATGATGAATACAAGCAACAGTAATGTGAGCAGGGTGCTGAGTAAGCTCTTTAGTTTCTGATTTTTAAACAGAGCTTGGAACCTTTCCTTTGGACTGTGGCATGCTGGGAACCAGTCTGAATAATGACCAAATAGAAGGATTCAGCACAATCAGGCCTTTGATTTCTGCACCCTTGCTTTTCAAGGAGCAACTTAGTCATTCAAGTACCTAAAAACAAACAAACAAACAAGCTAACAAACAAATCTCCCTTGTTCTGAAGGTTTTTGAGTTTGGAAGTCTCTCAAATACTTCCCTTTAGAATCTGAAGAGTACTTTCAATCTAACAGCTATTTCAAGACAAATAGTTTTTTCTTGGCACTGATAACATAGCATTTTTATCCCAGCATACTAGTATACTGCATTAAAAAAAATCATCACAATTTATAATCTCAGCTGAGTGAAGGGTAAATTTCCTTAGGTTACTCTTCTTTTTTATTTATTTATTTTGAGAGAGAGAAGGAGAGAGAATACCAAGCAGGCTCGCACTGTCAGTGCAGAGCCTGACACAGAGTTCAAGCTCAAGAACTGTGAGATCATGAACTGAGCCAAAATCAAGAGTCGGACACTTAACTGATTGAGCCCCCAGGCACCCCAAATTCCTCTTCTTTAAGACAGAGAGGACCAGCTCTGTTTACCTCATGTTATTGTGGGGATCAAATGGTACATGTTTCAATCAAGTGATTTTGATGCCAAGAATATTATAAAAGACACAGCTTAAAAATAAATCATAAAATATTTTCAGCATTTAAGAAACATCACTGAATATTATGTGAAATAGTCATTCACCAATCCTGACACTCGCTATATTGCTCACCTGATTCCTCAGTCTCACTTTATTCTTCTTTTCATTCTCCTCCATTTTTCCTATTGATATACAGTTGACACACAATGTAACATTGGTTTCAAGTGTACAACATAGTAATTCAACAACTGTATATCTTATGCTGTGCTCACCACAAGCGTAGTTACCATGTGTACATCGCTATCACAATACCACTGATTACATTCCCCATGCTGTATGTTTCACCCCAGTGACTTATTCATTTCATAACCAGAAGCCTGTACCTCCCATTTCTGTTCACCCGTTTAGCCTCACTCTCTTATTTGTCCTGTTTCTGACTCACTTCCCCCCTCAATATGCTTGCAGTTGAGAGAGAGGCTCAGGGTAGAATGAAGGTAAGAGATGGCTACTGAGCACATTGCATTGCTTACCCCCCAAAAATTTAAAGGTGTTTAACCTTTCTCTGCCATTTGGAATCAAGGCGACTGTATTAAGTGGACACCGAATCTAGAAACATGTTATGTTTCTGATCAAATCACCATGGAACACTGAATAAACTGTAAGGCATGGATTAGTTTATATTCTTCAGTCCTATGGATGTTTCTGCTGGACACAGTGTAGGTCTGAATGGAGTGATCCTAAGTTTCATTTAGTCATTTAGCAGATGTTTATTGAGCACTTGAAATGTAGCAAGTATTAAGATAATTGTTGCACACAAAAACAAACAAATAAGATGGCCACTGCTAGTCTTACAGCCTAATAAAAAGAAAGGACTGTGATTATAACAACATAACTATTTACTGACTGAGTGACAAATCCTACATATTGATCTCATTTCAGTGTAAGTGAGCAAATAAACACAAAAGCGTGTTATGGGTCCTCTGTTTTACGTGCAGAGTTCAGGTAGGGTGCAAATAATGAAATGGATGGTCAGGCAAGGTTTCAAAGAGAAGATATCTCTTTTTTGTTAATAATAAAATATTAAAATATTTGATTATTGTGTGTAAGTACACTATAAACATTGAATAATATAAAAAATACATGTTGAGGGGCACCTGGGTGGCTCAGTCGGTTAAGCGGCCGACTTCGGCTCAGGTCATGATCTCGCGGTCCGTGAGTTCGAGCCCCGTGTCGGGCTCTGTGCTGACAGCTCAGAGCCTGGAGCCTGTTTCAGATTCTGTGTCTCCCTCTCTCTGACCCTCTCCCGTTCATGCTCTGTCTCTCTCTGTCTCAAAAATAAATAAATGTAAAAAAAAAATTAAAAAAAATACATGTTGAAATTACAAGTGTCATTGACACAGATCAGATGATCATGAAGTAGACAACATACAATGCACAGGGAGTTTGTCAATGCTTCTTGTGTATAGGTGAACACATGCATGGATTGCTTGTAATGCCCTCATTCACTGGTGGGAGAAGACACTTTTTGAGCTGAGTCTTGAAGATAGAGATACTTGAAGGATGTTTTTATTCATTACAGAAAAATCATTATATTAATTATTGCAAATTTTATTATAGGAGATTTCAAACAAACATAGAGTTAGAGAAAATATTGAAATTAACTGCCATGATTTCATTTTCCAACTTAAAGATAATTAACTCATAACCACTTTTTTATTTTATATTCCCAACAACTTTGCACTTCCAATGGATTATTTACTTATAAAAACCCCAAACTTCATATCATTGCATCCATATTTAAGTCAGTATGTTTACCTAAAAGATAAGGATTCTTTTTTCCTAACATTACTGTAATGCCCTTAGCATATCTCATAATAATAATAATACTACCTTAGTATCATCAAATATCCAGTCAGAATTAATACTTCCCCACTTGCTTTATAAATATTTTGACAGTTGGTTTACTTGGATTAGGATCAAAACAAGGCCACGCATTACTTTTGGCTAACATGTGAGAGGTATATGTGAGTGTAAGATAAAAAAGATACATGTTGTAAGGTTTTCTTTATCTTCCCCAGACAAGTTAGTTTATTCCTTATAATACTGTGCATACTTCCAATACAGCATGTATCTCATTGTGCTGCTTTTTGAACATGCTTCTTTTCTCCTTATTTCAAAAACAATAAATATACATTGAAAAATTCTGCTAATACAGATAAGCAAAAAGGGGGAAATCTGATAGAGATAACCACCAACTTTTGGTATATGTCCTTTTGGTGCATGTTTTTGTCAAAAAAATATTATATATATATATATATATATATATATATATATATATATAAAATTGTATCTTATACTATAATTATTACCTTACATAATTTATCCCATTAGCTATTTATCCCACTAAACTATGAGCTCCTCAAAGGAAAGGATCTTGTTTTACTTACCTTTCATTTCTCAGCCATCCTTACAGCACCTGGAAATCTATTTGTATAAATAAATGAATAAAATGACAAGGATTACCAGCTCATCTTTGGTCTTCAGTGGAGTATTAAAGTCACCTACAATTACTATATTATTATCAATAAAATTGTTTAGGTTTGTGATTAACTGATTTATATATTTGGGTGTTCAAGTTGGGGGCATAAACATTTATAATTGTTAGCTCTTCTTGATGGATAGATGCCTTAATTATGATATAATGCCCTTCTTCATCTCTTGTTACAATATTTACTTTAAAATCTAGTTTGTCTGAGGGGCGCCTGGGTGGCTCAGTCGGTTAAGCGGCCAACTTTGGCTCAGGTCATGATCTCGCGGTCCGTGAGTTCAAGCCCCACGTCGGGCTCTGTGCTGACCGCTCAGAGCCTGGAGCCTGCTTCAGATCTGTGTCTCCCTCTGTCTGACCCTCCCCTGTTCATGCTGTGTCTCTCTCTGTCTCAAAAATAAATAAATGTTAAAAAAAATAAAAAATAATAAAATCTAGTTTGTCTGATATACGTCTAGCTACTCCAGCTTTCTTTTGACTTCCAGTAGCATGATAGATAGTTCTCCATCCCCTCACTTTCAATCTGAAAGTGTCCTCAGGTCTAAAATGAGTCTCTTAGGGGTGCCTGGGTGGCTCAGTCAGTTAAGCGTCCGACTTCAGCTCAGGTCACGATCTCGCGGTCCGTGAGTTCCAGCCCCGCCTCGGGCTCTGGGCTGATGGCTCAGAGCCTGGAGCCTGCTTCAGATTCTGTGTCTCCCTCTCTTTCTGACCCTTCCCCGTTCATGCTGTGTCTCTCTCTGTATCAAAAATAAATAAACGTTAAAAAAAATTTTTAAATGAGTCTCTTATAGACAGTATATAGATGGATCTTGGTTTTTTTAATCCATTATGATACCCTATGTCTTTTGATTGGGGCATTTAGTCCATTTACATTCAGAGTGATTATTGAGAGATATGGATTTAGTGTCATTGTGTTATCTGTAGGATTCGTGCTTGTGGTGATGTCTCTGGTCCTTTGTAGTCTTTGCTGCTTTCCATTCACAGAGTCCCCTTTAGGATCTCCTGCAGGGCTGGTTTAGTGGTCATGAACTCCTTCAGTTTTTGTTTGTCTGGGAAAGCCTTTGTCTCTCCTTGTATTTTGAATGACAGCCTTGCTGGATAAAGGATTCTTGGCTGCATATTTTTCCTGTTCAGTCCATGGAATATTTCCTGCCACTCTCCTCTGGCCGGCCAAGTTTCAGTGGACAGGTCTGCTATTACCCTTATGTATCTACCTTTGTAGGTTAAGTCCTGTTTGTATCTAGCTGCTTTCAGAATTCTCTCTTTATCTTTGTATTTTGCCAGTTTCACCATGATATGCCATGGGATTGACCTGTTCTTGTTGATTCTGAAGGGAGTTCTCTGTGTCTCCTGGACTTGGATATCTGCTTCCTTCCCCAGATTAGGGAAGTTTTCAGCTATAATTTGTTCAAATAAACTTTCTGCCCCTTTCTCTCTTTTTCTTCTTCTGGAACTCCTATGATATGGATATCATTACATTTCAGTGAATCACTTAAGTCTCTAAATCTCCCCTCATGGTCTAGTATTGTCTTATCTCTCTTTTTTTCAGCTTCATCATTTTCCAGAATTTTATCTTCTATTTCACTTATTCTCCTCTTTGTCTCCTCTATCCTTGCTGTCACTGCATCTAGTTTATTTTGCATCTCATTCACAACATTTCTTAATTTGTTGTGACTATTTCTTAGGTCCTTGATCTCTGCAGCAATAGATTCTCTGCTATCTTCTATGTTGTTTTCAAGCCCAGCTGTTAGTCTTATAACGATTTCTCTAAATTCTTGCTCAGATATATTGTTTATGTCTCTTTTGAGCAATTCTCTGGCTATCATTTCTTCCTGGAATTTCTTTTGAGGATAATTCTTCCATTTCATCATTTTGGTTAGTTTTCTTTCACATGTTTTAATAGCAAGTTATGTGTCCTGCACCTGTGAGCACTACTATATTAAAAATGGGTAGTACGCTACCCAGGGCCTGGGCCTTCAGGAAGTGTTTTTGGAGTATGTTGCATGCTCTCTGTAATTGTGACTCTGGTTGCTGTATCTCCCTACCCATAGTGGTGGTTTGGACCTTCCACCAGATGTGCTTTGATTTGTTCGTTGAAGTAACCCTGGAAAAAATTAAAAAGGGAGGGTCACCTTTTATCTTCAAATGCTGAGACTATAATGGCTGTCTCACATTGGAAGATTGTAATGGTCTTACAGTGCCAGGAGCTTCGAGTTCCTTAAAGAGCTGTTAGCCCCTCTATCATTATGATTTTCCACTCAGCATTTTTTTTTTTTTTACACAAAAGAGTAGTCTTGCAGAAGAGGTGTTCATGAAAGGCCTAAGAATAGAGAGGCAGAGCTGGCATAGGCCCTCATAGCTACATAGTTATAGGAATGAATCTGTTGCAGTTAAAGAGACTGACATAGGATACCAGCACTAGAGGTGGCTGCTGGTATAGCTCAATAGAGAAGTAGATGTGAATCTGGAAATTCACTATCAGAGGAAAATTAAAACAACCAAGGGTAAGGAACATGGGCTAATAAAAAGACTAAAACAATCAAGGAAAATTAAGGCATGGAAATGAAAAAAAAGTATACAAAGAAAAGGAGCCCAAATGAGAAGATCTTATAGGTCACCTACAGAGTGTAAAGTGCCAGAACTAAACCTGAGAGTGGAAAGGAGAAGATTGCTGAATGACAAACTATTCATGTTATTTACTCACATTGGTTGTTCCATGACTGAGCCAGATTGGGTCAATCTCTGCACAAGGTGCCATGGGAGAAATGTATGAGATGCTATAATTGAGGGCTCCCTTCAGAACTACAAGGGTAGAGCAGTTTCCTAGAAGGAATGAGGGTGAGGGTATAAGACAAACACTACTCACTACATTGTGGAATATAATAATTAATATGAATTAAAGATTATTGAGTGAAAAATATTAGGTTCCCTACTAGCTGTATGATTCCTACTGTAAAAATTGTGTGTGTTATGTGTGTGTGCACAAATAGAGAATTATCTGAAAATTTTATTCTCCATAATATGTATAGTAGTTGCCAGGTAAGAGGTTTTTCTTTCTTAATTAGGCAATTCTGAATTCTTTAAATTTTCAACATGAGTATGTATTGGTTTTATAATTAGAAAAAAATAAAACAATACAATCTATACAAGTAATTTTATATACTATAAATATATTTCATGATGTTTCAGATGATTGTAATGAATTAGTTTCTTCTGGGATGTAAGAATAAATTATGATGGGGTGCCCGGGTGGCTCAGTCAATTGAGCATCCACCTCCTGATTTTGACTCAGGTCATGATCCCAGTGTCATAGGATCGAGCCCCACATTGTGCTCTGTACTGAACAAGAAGTCTGATTAATATTTTCTCTCTCTCCTTCTGCCCCTCGCTCATGCTAGCTCTCTCAAAAGAATAAGTAAGTAAGTAAGTAAGTAAGTAAGTAAGTAAATAAATAAATAAATAAATGATAAAATCTTATGATAAGATAGAGAAAATTAAAATCTGTTGGAAGAGGTGGCATTTTTTTTTTTTGCCTTCTCTGACACTACCACTTGAATGCAATAGTATACAATTTCTACAGTGCAGTGTCATTAGTTATATGTCTTTTTATTGTGACCCTCCCCTTGAGAGAAGAGGCTGGTAGAATTCATCTTTTTAACTCAGTGCCTGGCAGAGTATGGTAAAGAGGTCAATAAATGTTGAATGGAATTTTATCATCTTATAAATATATCTATAGTAGCTCTCTTTTTTATTTAAAAAATTTTAATGTTTATTAATTTATTCTGAGAAAGAGAGAAAGAGCTCAAGCAGGGGAGGGGCAGAGAAAGGGTGAGAGGGAGAAAGAATCCCAAGCAGACTGCAATGCCGGTGAGAGCCCGATTCAGGCTCTAAGTCACAAACTGTGAGACCATGACCTAAGCTGAAATCAAGAGTTGGGCATTTAACCAACTGAGCCACCTAGGTGCCCCTATAACAGCTCTCTTACATGATACTTGACACCTTTTCCAAGTACCTCAAGTAGACAAACTGCCCCATTTCTCCCCATCAACTCTGCCCATGTCCTCCCTTTCCAGGGGCAAAGTTGCTAGGTGGTCAAGGGCATGAGAGGGCTAAGACTTCCCAAAGACTCCTTATGTTAGTACACACTCTCTACCCTCCTAGACCCTGCAGCTGGCCTTTTGGTCACTGGAAATTAGGAAAAGGGGATTATTCCAGTTCTTCCTGTGCAGTGGTGGAGGTATGGGGTTTGAGGGCAAGGGAGATAAAGGGTACAAACTGGGATTCCTTTCTGTAGGGTCAAGTCTTGGAGGATTTGTTAAAATACTAATGACATGGGCTCCCATGTGGATCTTCGCAAGGTGTGTTCAGCTTGCGTGAGTCAAGGCTATTCTTGACTTTCTTAGCTTAGTGTGGTAGTCAGGCTGGCCTTGAGTGAGCTACTCCAAATCCTTAGAAATGTTGGGTATGGTCATCTAGGTTTCCCAGGAAGAGGAGGTATACATCAGAAGCTGGACATCTAACTGCTGGAAGACACTCTTCCCAAGTTTGTGCAGAACAGTAGGTATATCAGAGTCATCCTACCTGGGCCTCGGAAGTCGGGTACAGGACAAGGTTGAGATGGGTACTCCCTAATCCCCTCATGCATGTCCAGGAGGCTGTGCAGGATGTATGCTACTAGCATAGGAGTATGGCACTAAAGGAGTCAGTGGCTCTGTCCTCGGTAATTGAGCTTCATAAAATTGTCACCATCTGGGTCTCTTGTGACTGTTCAGTATGACAAAAATTAGGATCCCTCTCTCGTTAGGTGTGGTGGGCTTGAATGTGAGTTATTTCTGACCACAGTTCCCATGAAGGGAGATGATGGGAAAGTACCAAGAATCATGCCTTAAAGGAGGACATGATTAGAGTTGTGGTAAATAGTAGAAACCAAGTCACCAAAGTAAAGGATCCATAAACAGGAAATAGAGCTCTGAGATGAAAGGAGAAGGGAAACTCAGAGAACTGATGAATCAGAGTACGAAGAAGAGGGCCAGTCCAGAAGAATTTCTGACGTGGCCTATAGGAAGCTACAGTAGCTTTTTATGGGGTTCTTCTGGTCTGCTGTGTTGTGCCAGGTGAATTATAGGAACTGAAATGGACTGGCCAGGGAGATGTGGAAATGGAAACTAATCTTAACTGTCACCGCAGAACTCATGGCAGGCCTTAGCTCTCCATTCTTCTTCTTTATGGACAAGATGAGAGGGATCCACAGGGCAGAAGAATTTCCATTTTAAATTCTCATCTATGGATTCTAAGAAGATCTAAATGTTCTAAATGTCAGGCTCTGTAGTGGAGTTTATCTTTTAGGTCTTTATCTGGGGCCTGAATGAAAAGATTCCAAGAGATCTCTCTGTAGATCAGCCTAACCATGGACAGTAGAAGCAGTTTCTACTTAGTTATGTCATCCTCTGTTTGACTATGAGCTATGCCAAGGGACTAAGGAGTCAACGTCCACATGTAGGTGGTCCACTCTCCAATGAATTAAAGGGACACTCAGTTCTGTTTGTTCCTTGCCTTGATGCATGTTGGGTTGCCCTAGAGGGGGCTTCTTAAGACTTCCTCTAAGAAAAATGATGGCCTAGAGACTGGTGGGACCCAGGCCTACTGGAACTAAAGCATCACTTACAGCTGGTTTATTATATATTTGGTAATGATGGTTTAGGGTCCCTTCTAGGTATGGTCGGGGGCTTCCTTGCTGCATGTGGTTTAATCCATTTATGTGGCTCATGCATCTGGAAGGAGATGAGAAATAACGAGAGAGAGAGACAGGGAATGAGAAAGGTCATTTAGGAAATTCTCAAGCTTTCTATTTTACTCTGAGAAACAGGCAGTTCCTTAAATGGCTTATATATATGTCTCTGCAGTATTTGTCTCCCCATGACACCTTTGATTTCTTCTTTTATTACTCTCCCTTTACTTTTTCTAATTTAGGAGTATTAAATTCCTTGCTTTTCCTTAAACACAGCAGGCCCACTTCTGCTTCAGGGCCTTTGCATCTGCTCTTCTTTCTTCCTGGAATTCTCTTCCTTCAGATGTTCCCAGGGCTCATTCACTTACATATATCATAGTTTTGCTAAGAAGTTATGTTCTTAGAAAGGTGTACTGTCTCAGATTGGGTTCCCTAAGAAGGAGACTCTGAAATGGACATTAGCAGTAGGAAGTTTATTAGGGTAGAGGTTTCCCCTGCTATCTGAAAGTAGAGCATTCTTATGAAATCTTTCATAAGCTGAAATGGCATAAAGCAAAGAAGCAGTTACTATTAATTTATATGGAAATTTTTTTGGACATTCCCAGACCACCCAAACAACATCTTTTGGGGTTTTCTGATACTTTAGGACATATCTTGCTAAAGAATATGCAAAATAGAGATAAAGCACAGATGCTCACAGACACAGTTCAAAGCTATGGCGGCTTGATGCTGAGATGCTGAGTGTAATTTCTGGGAAAAGAACTTGATGGTGCCCTGCTCAAATGGTGCTGCCTCTGTACTTGATCTGCAAAATAAATGCTGAATGCTAGTTCCACTTTTCAGCTTTTTTTTTTTTTTTTTTTTTTTTTGGTAAAAGCAAAAATCCTCCTTGGATTCTTTTCAGGTAGGGAAAACAGATATAAATGTAGGTCTTTAATTTTATTTATTTATTTTTAAATAAATAAAAGTTTATTTATTTATTATGGGAGAGAAAGAGAAAGCATGAGTGGGGTAGGAGCACAGAGACAGGGAGAGAGAATTCCAAGCAGGCTCTGCACTGTGTCTGCTCGAACTCACAAACTGTGAGATCATGACCTAAGAAATCAAGAATCAGGTGCTTAACCAACTGAGCCACCTAGGCACCCCTAAATGTAGGTCTTTTATAAAAGTGAACTGGCATAATGTGGACTTTCAAAAAGCAGGGCATACCTGT
Organism: Herpailurus yagouaroundi; assembly: GCF_014898765.1. Lineage (NCBI taxonomy): Eukaryota > Metazoa > Chordata > Mammalia > Carnivora > Felidae > Herpailurus > Herpailurus yagouaroundi. The sequence goes on along the minus strand of NW_024412415.1, from coordinate 17,488,149 downwards.
ATGCTTTTGAATCAATATTCATGGAAGGGAAAGAATGGGGGGGGGGGGGCGGAATTTGCCAGAGGGAGAAGTTGAGCTGCAACGGTCTCAGTGGAAGCTTTAGTCAATTCTACAAAGAGTTCTAAAGTTCTACAGGAGGTGATCCTTCAGAGCTGTTCTGAATTGGGGAGAGAAATGTAGTCCTTTATAATCCTGCATAGATTAGTCATTGGGTGTAGGCATCCGTAGAAGCAGTCATGACCCTGGATGAGATGGTTCTTTCCAGCATCTGTGAGAATAAGTCCTTTGGTCCTAAAATGGGATCTGAGCAGTGCATCCCAATGTTCACCACATGCACCCTGACCCGCTTATTTAAAGTTGTTACCCCTGCTCCTGGACTCTCTCTCCCTCTCCCCTGCCTTATATTTCTCCATTCCACTCATCACTTAACATACCATACATTTCACTTATTGATTTTAATTATTATCTCTCTCCCCCATCTAAACTGTGAGAGATGTTCGCAGACAGGGATTTTTATCCTATACTTTTTATTCATTGCTATATTGAGAGTATCTAGAATAGTTTCTAAGTGCACATCGATATATTGAATATGCTATAAAATACCCCAGGAAAAATATATAGCTAAATAAATTGAAAAAATAAGATTGGCCATTAGTAGATAATTATTGAATCTGGGTAATGACTATACAGAGATTCAATATATTATCCTCTAATTTTGTATATGCTCAAAATTTTTCATAATGAGAAGCTTTAAAAGAAAAGGTTTATTTTTAATTTACTGACCACTGGTAGAGAGAGTAATAAGAGAGACTGTTTTCCTTTCTTATTTCTTCCAAAGGTATTCCGAAAACACAATTAAACATCTTCCTCTGTGAAGCAGAAAATCAATAGCTTTTGTCTAATGCTCCAAAGTCAGTCCTCCAGTCATCCCTGTAGGCATACTGTGGTCTTGGAGACCCCACTGACTTAGCTACAAATGCCCCTGCGGGGTTAGTGGTACAATTTCTGTTTTCTTCTCCTAGGATGCCAACATTTTACAGATATTGGAGAAGTAGGCCAGCATTTCTTGCTAGACACTGCATGGAAAAATTAGACAGGAATAACGCATTCTGAGAAACTAATTGCAATTACTAGATTTCCCATTCCATCAGTTTTGGAAGAGTAGATAGGAGGAGGCTGTGTGAGAATGCTTCAGCACACACTACTCCCCAGAGTGGAGCATGGGTTGACCTACAGTTCCCTCTTCTCTACCGCATTTACTCCAAACAAATCCCCTAAGAGGCCTCGCATGGCATGTGTCCTATGGCCTCTCTGACTTCATTTTCCCCACTTGCTCCAGGCCCCCAAGCTCATTACACTGGCCTCTGCTGTTCCTGACACAACCAGACATGCCCTCCTATTGGTTCTTTTACAGTGGCTTCCTTCTCTGCCTGGAATGTACAAATGAACCACTCCTCCAAACCTTAGCCCAAATGTCACCTTTTCAGTGATGGATTATTTAAAACTGTACCTACTTCTGCTACTCCAATACTTCCAACCCTATTACCTTACTCTTTCATTATTCCTTGCCAATTATCTCTTTTATTTTTTTATTTATTTTTTTTTTTTAATATGGAACGCTTCACGAATTTGCGTGTCATCCTTGCGCAGGGGCCATGCTAATCTTCTCTGTATCGTTCCAATTTTAGTATATGTGCTGCCGAAGCGAGCACCCAATTATCTCTTTTAAACGCACTAGGTAATCTAGTTTGTTATCTATCCTGACTGTCTGGCACATAAATAGTTATCGAAAAAAATTGAATGAATGGAACTCAGAGTCCTGTGTTTCTCAGACAGTGTCCATGCACTCAAAGTTTTCAAGTCTGTCCTAATTTTAACTCTGTTGCTGTCAATATCTCTCTGCTCCCTTCTTCTTGCCCTAGATCTCCATCCCTCCATTTTATACTTTATTTATTTTTAAGTTTATTTATTTATTTTGAGAGAGAGAGTGCAGGAGAGGGGCAGAGAGAGAGAGAGAGAGAGAGAGAATCGCAAGCAGGCTTTACGCTGCCTGATGTGGGACAGGCCTCAATCCCACCAACTGTGAGATCATGACCTGAGCCAAAATTGAGTCTCCACTGATTGAATCACCCAGGTGCCCCCTTCTAGTTTATGCTTTAAAGCAACCAGATCCTTTAAAAATGTAAGCCTGATCAAAGGTAAGGGTGGAGCTTAGACAAAGGTGGGAACCATTACCACCCAGTCTGAGCCTGGTGTGAGCTCCACCAGAGGTGTGGCTGACAGGAGGTGTAGCCTTCAGTAAAGGATGCAACCAAACAAGAGACAAACTAATAAAAGGGAGCCAAGGAAATAAATCTCCTGGCTCCACTCTCCTCTCTTCCTCTCATCTCCTGCCAGTGGCCCCTTGTGGCTGAACTCAGCCAGAAACCAGAGGACAAGAGAGCCATTCACACAGTCCTTCAAATTCATCCTTCTTGGGTCGAGTGGACAGTGGATGTGGCAGGATGGAGAAAATGGAAGATATCCACTTTCTCTCTTCCTTCCTGTGGCTCCACTCTCACATCCCTTCCTATCATTCACAGGACATGACAAACTTTCTCCCCACTTAGGGCTTTTGCACTTGCTCTTCCTTCTGTCCTTTCCTTAGACAGGACTTCTCTGATCACTTTCCTTCCTCATTATCTTCTATTACATTACCTCCCTCCCTTTCTTTCTTTCTTTCTTTCTTTCTTTCTTTCTTTCCTTCCATTTATCATAATCTTTAATAAATTCATTTTATTGTACATCTCCTTCTCCAGATTATGCAAGCACTCTAAGAGCAACAACTTTCTCTCTCCTTTTTTTTTTTTTAATTTCAACACCCGGTACAGGGTCTGGCATCTAGTAGGCATTCAGTAATATTTTTTGAATAAAGGAACAAATATGTGAATAACCAAGACAATTCTAAAATAAAAAGAAGGTGAATTTCTTACTAGATATTATAAATATATGGTAACTAAAATATTTTGATCCTGCACAGGAATAGAATACTATAGTCCAGAAGTAGAACCACTACAACAGCTTCCTAATTGGTTTCCATGCAGTATGGTGATTTAGTATATGATAAAAGTGGCACTTGAAATCAGTAGGGATTAGATAATTAATACCTAAATGATGTTGGGATATTGGCTAGCAGTTTTGTTTAATGATGGACGTATTCCTCATACCTTCATTGAAATAAACTACATATGGATCAAAGATTTAAATATGAAATCATGATAACCTGTATGAACACTTTTATGATTCTGAAAAAATATTATAAACATTATAGACAAAGCAGAAAACATAAAGGAAAAGAATTGTATGTTAACTACCCAAAATTTATATTTTAAAAAATGATGCAATGTTATAACAAGTTTGAAAAACTGGGAAAATGCTTGCAAAAACTGATTTCCATAATATATAAAAAGCTCTTATAAATCAATAATAAAATAGCATAGTCTAAAAGAAAAATAGGCAAAGGATAGAAACAGAAACCAAAAATAGGAAGAAAATCCAGGACACCTGGCTGGCTCAGTTGGTAGAGCATGTCATTCCTGATCTCAGGGTGGTGAGTTCAAGTCCCATGCTGGGTGTGCAGCCTACTTAAAAAAAAAGTTAAACCTGGTTTCTGTCCTTAAAGAGTTCACAATTTGGTATATTATGTGCTTCGAAAGTATATGCCTGGCTTATGGTAGAGATTTTATATTTACTGAACAGATTAATATAAATGCCTAAAAAACTATGGAAGAGATGTAAAGCTGCAAAACCACAGGCACACCGTGAAGCCTGTTAAGCCTCACTTATCAGCAACAGATCCCATAATGGATAAAACTGAGGACCTGGAAGTATAAATATAATTAAATATATATATATAAATATATATATAGGCTCAGTCGATTAAACATCTGACTTCAGCTCAGGTCATGATCTCAAGGTTTGTGGGTTTGAGTCCTGTGTCAGGCTCTGTGCTGACAGCTAAGAGTCTGGAGCCTGTTTCAGATTCTGTGTCTCCCTCTCCCTCTTTGCCTCTCCCCTGCTAGCACTCTGTCTCTCTCTCTCTCAGAAATAAACAATAAAAAAATAAAAAATATATACATATATGAAGAAAATCCAATAATACATGAAAAAATGTTCACAACCACCACTAATCAAGAATGCAAGTAAAATGACTATAAAATATCATTTTTGATCTTTCAAATTAGCAAAGATGAAAAAGATTGACAACACTGAATGTTGACGGGTGTATTAGTTTCTTATTGCTACTGTAACAAATTACCACAAACTTAGTGGCTTAAAACTTCACAAAATTTATTATCTTATAGTTCTATAGGTCAGAGTGATGCCATGGGTTCCACTGGGCTAAAATCAAGGTATAAGCAGAGTTGTATTCTTTTTGGAGGCTCTAGGGGAGAATTCACTTCCCTGCCTTTTCCTGCTTTTAGAGGCCATCACATTCTTTGGCTCATGGCCCCACTTCTTCCATCTTCAAGGCCAGCAAGATTGCTTCTCCCTCTGACCCTTCTTCAGTAGTCAGTATGCAGTTTTACAAGGTGAGAATCAGAACATCACCACATATTGTGTGATTCTATGGATATTCATGCAACATACAGAATAGACATATCCATAGAGACAGAAAGTAGATTAGTGTTTGCCTGGGTCTCATGGGGGTGGTGGTTGGGAACTGGGGGTAACTGGTAACAGGTACGAGATTTCTTTTTGGAAGGGGAAATTTCTAAAAATGATTATGGTGATGGTTTACAACTCTGAATATATTAAAACTACTGAATTATACACTTTAAATAAGTAAATTGTATGATATGTGAATTATGTTTCAATGAAGCTAATATAAAGCAAAAAAACTAGGCTGACACTATCCAAACCTAGGAATCAATCTTAATATCATAAGTAGTGGAACAACCAGCCATCTGGACATTCTGTTATGATGCAATTTGAAGTACCTCTGAAGTAGTCTTGCCAAAAAATAAAAAAAAATGCTTATTTGAATCTAATCAAGCCTTTAGACCTAAATTCCAGGGCACCTTTAATTCCAAGAATAAATTCTGTTTCCATGAAGAGGCAATGAGACAAACCCAGAAGGTGGCACATCCTACTAGACAACTCCTCTAGCCTCCTCAAGAAATCACTGCAATGGAAGGAAAAATGTGGATGGAAACGGTTCCAGATTTCACAAGACTTAAGAGATGTAACAAATGCAATGTGTGGGCCTTGAGAAGATGTTATTTTGAACAAACCAACCAAAGAGGACATTTTTAATACAACTGGAAAATTTAGATATGGAATCAGTATTTCATGATACAAAGGAATATTGTTGATTTTTTTAGGGATTGTGGTTATATATCCTTGATTTTTAGGGATCTCCCCTGAAGCTTTTAAGAAATGAAATAGCGTAATGTCTGCAAACCTGCTTTTAAAAATTCAGGGGGCACGTGGCTGGCTCAATTGGTGGAATGTGTGACTGTTGTTCTCAGGGTCGTGAGTTCAAGTCCCACGTTGGATGGTAGAGATTTCTTTAAATAAGTAAAATATTGAAAAAATAAAATAAAAATAGGAAGAATATAGACAAAGCATATATGGCAAAATGTTGACTATTGTCAAATCTGGGTGTGTATATGAGGATCCATTTTACTAGTTCCTCTCTTTTCCATATGAAAATTTTTGTCATATAAACTTTTAGAGCCATGAAATTGTAATAATAACTGTAATAATAACTGAAAAGAATTATCCAGAGTTTTCTAAGAGATGTTGAAATAAATTAAAGGGTATAAATAATTTTTAGCAATTCTGAGTTCTATATTAAACCTCAGGTGCTATCAACATCTACAGTAGACGTGTATATCACAAAATGACAATCCAAATGCTCTTGAATTTTGTATTGCATTTTATAGAACATTATTCTTTTTTAAATAAAGGGAATTGAAAATATATATATAACTGGGGTGCCTGGGTGGGTCAGTCAGTTAAGTGTCCGACTTCGGCTCAGGTCGTGATCTCACCATTTGTGGCTTCAAGCCCCGCGTCAGGCTCTGTGCTGAGAGCTTGGATTCTGTGTCTCCCTCTCTTTCTGCTCCTCCCCTGCTCATGCTCTGTTTCTCTCAAAAATAAATAAAGAAATAAAGAAAAAGAAAACATATATATAACTAAATAATATATATACCTATATAAAACTTTTCAAGCACATAAATTTAAAAACCAGGAAAAATTCTTTATCATATTATGATCCCTACATTGTATTCACAAAATATGGCAATTTTAACCACATACATAAAAGTCAGAAACATTATGTTCTTGGAATTCCAGTAGAAGTCAACAGCTAACAGTAGGAAAAAAAGGAACTTGTTCTGAAATTCCTGACATATTGATCTAGTGTTACACAGTCCAATTGCCTCTCTTGTCCTGTCAACTCAAAGATCTCTATCTCATTTCTGGAATTTCTTATCATTCAGCTGATGTAGGAAACAGAGGTACATAGTCAGAATCTCTCAACAGGATTCTCATCAAGTGCCCCTACTTTTGCAAAATTTGAAGAAGTTTTGACACACAATTGGTGAAGACCTTGTTTTTGTACTCCAACCTCCCACCAAACTTCCCTTCACATTAAATGTTGGATGAAAAGCCACTGGCATTTCTAGAAGTCAAACCAAGGGAAGTTGAGTTGTGGGTACGTTGGGTTTAGTGGTATAATTTAAGTGGTTAATAATCATGTCTGGACAAAGTTATTGCTAGTCTCTAGGACATAGGAATGGGTCCCAGGAACACATCTACTGCCAGCTCTGCCAACTCATGTCCTGGCATGAAAGTGCAGAGCTAGAGGTCCCATCACAATATGAACATGGCCTGAATTCATGGCACCAAATATGTCAACAGTGGATGAGAAACAAAGTCAAGGGTGTGATGGAGTAACTGAGAAATGATCAATACTTCTGCAGGACAGAAGAATGTGCAAATGGACTAAATACTTCAATAGAAACACAAAGATTATCAGATGGGATTTAAAAACACCCCAACTATTAGCTACTCACAAGTACATACCTTAAGTAAAGACCTAGAAAGTTTGAAAGTTAAAAAAGATAGATCCAAACTGAGCCAGAGTTGGTATGTGGAAAATTCTTGTAGTCATCAGAAGTGTAAAATTGTAAATGGAAAATTTCCCCCAAGGTGGGAAGGAGTTTGGTGAGTTTGAAAAGGAGAAAGGAGGCCAGAGTGGCTGGAGCAGAGTGAACAATAGTGAAAGTGCTAAGAGATGAGATTGAAGAAGTGGTCAGGGAACAGATTATTCAAGGCCATGTAGGCCATGGCAAGGAGTTTGTATTTTATTCTAAAAAATATGGGAAGGTTTATAGTGTTTTTAAGTTAAAGAGAGACAAAAATCTGTTAACTACCTTGAGCTATTAGTTAACACCAGCTCTGCACCAAGGTGCCCAACAAAATTCACAGGATATTTTAAATTTTAAATAAAATATAGCAATGCATCTGTCAGATACCACAGTAACCGGTAGTTCCAGATGGCTAACAATTTCGACATTAAATTGAGCTATATTCATTTTGGGGGTGTCATATCCTTGGAAATCTGGGTTTTCAGCACAGCTGTGATAAAAACCAAGTACCACATGAAAATCATCATGAAATAGGAAATAACAGTGGCAGTGTGCAATCTACTTGCCAAGTTTGAGAAACTGTGCAGTGCCCAACAGGTGCACACATCTCAGTAATTATTTGCAAATACTTAAAAATGAAGTAAAAATATTTTTCTTTTGGCATATGTTTATTGTGTTCTCAAAGAACTACTAAGTTGTTAGAATTAAAACTTATGAAGTTATTTGAACCTAACTACTTTTTAAGAAGATTTTATTTTTAAATAATCTTTACACCCACTGTGGGGCTCGAACCTACAATCCTGAGATCAAGAGTCACATGCTGTACTGACTGAGCCAAGCAGGCACCTCTGAACCTAATTACTTAATAAATGAAACTATTCACTATTTTCAGAGTCATTGTGAAAAAGTCCCTGAGATACCAGGGCACCATAAACCAAGTAAATTTGGGAACCTTTCTCTTAAGCCCATTTTTAGATTCATGAAGGAGGCCAAGGAAACTCAAGAGTTGGGGCTAGAAGGGATGGAATCATTTTCACAAAGGAATTAGCTGTGGAAAGGAAGAAGTATGTTATTTTCCTCTAAGGCAGGAATAGTTAGATAAATAAACAAGAAGTGAAGATGAAGGTACAAGGGTATAGACAAAAATGTGATAGACAAAAGAAAGAAATTGAAGGAGTTTCTTCTGTAGGGCCATGGTTTTCTTGGGCTTTTCTGCAAAGAATGAGGGAGTTCCTGAGGGCTTTAGAGCATGGGGGGGATTGGAGAGAGAAGATAGAGAAATCTCCGCATTTGAAGTGCCACATGGTTTGAGTTAATTTTCTCTGATTATTTATTAAATATAAAAATTGAACTGGACAATGCTAGTTTTTCTTTCTTTTGTTCTTATTTTTTTTTCTAGAAAGGAGATATGCCCATTTCCAACAAGTGTTTTCTATTATGAAAATTTTCATACATACAGAAATTTGAGGAGAATAGTAGTAATGAATCCTGATACACCCATTATCTAGATTTAACTATTGATATTTTGCCATATTTGCTTTTTTTTTTTTTGCTAGAGTATATCAAAGTAAACAACAGTTATCATTTTATTTTGTATCTAGGCAGTTCAGTAAGCATCTCTGAAACATGAAGACATTTTCTTATGCACTGTCAAAGGATGACACCATTACTCAACATTTGAAACGCAAAGCTTTATCTATTACTTAAGTAAACAAGTGGTATACTGGGTGGGCCAGGACAGTCTATCAGGGTAGAACAGATTGCTGATCTTACGGAGGGTTTAGAGGAGGGTGGAGTTCAGACATTGGTGGATGTTTTGTAGGCAGGGTTGGGTTTTCAGAGCTGTGAAAGTCACCCCAGTGAGCCTGTTGCTTATTGGTTGGCATCTGGAACCCTGTTCTTTGGAGTTACTCAATTAACTGACTTTCCGAAGCAAGAGACTGTGCAGATGAATTAGATTATAAATTGGATTGAGACACATGGTCATTGATTGACTAAATGGATTTACAGCTAGTTCAGGTGGTTGTTACCATAGTTATAGAACTACCATTTATTGATCAAGAAGGTGTAAAAGCAGTTGTGGTGGCTACTTGTTACAATAGTTTTGGTGTAATAGGTCTTTTCTATTCTCGGAGCACAGGAAGTTTTTCTATTCTCAGTATGCTTATCACACCTAATATAAATGACAATGATTTCTTAATATCATCTAATGCAGTGCTACATAAAAATGTGATCCATAGAGTAAATGGTGCTAGTCCAGAAACTGTTACTTGACTGTAAAGAATTGAGTAAAGAAATCGAAAGTAAGCATTTGTAAGTATAATACTGTCACAGGATAAATTTTTCTATTGACCCTAAGAATAATCATAGTCTTTGTTTGTTGTACATTTTCCTTTTTCAGTTGATCCTTGAATAACACAGGGATGAGGTTGGGTTGAACAGCACCAACCCTCAGCCTGCACAGTCAAAAATCCATGTTTAACTTTTGACTCCTCCAAAACTTAACTAATAGCCTGATGTTGACTGGAAGCCTCACGTGTCAATGAACACATGTTTTGTATGTTATAGGTATTATATACTATATTCTTACAATAAAATAAGTTAAACAAAAGAAAATGTTATGAAGAAAATTATTAAAAAATATACTTACAGTACTGTATTTACTAAAAAAAAAAAATCTGTGTATAAGAGGACCCACACAGTTCAAAGCTGTGTTGTTCAAGGATCAACTGTAGTTCATATTTCTAGCTTTTTTATTTTATTTTATTTTATTTTTAATGTTTATTTATTTTTGAGACAGAGATAGACAGAGCACAAATGGGGGAGGAGCAGAGAGAGGAAGACAATCTGAAGGAGGCTCCAGGCTCTGAGCTGTCAGCACAGAGCCCCACACAGGCTGGAACCTATGAACCGCAAGATCAAAACCTGAGCTGAAGTCAATGCTTAACCAACTGAGCCACCCAGGCGCCCCTTATTTTATTTTTAAAATGTAGTGGTCTGCAATAAATTAGGTGAAAAAAACTTTCACTACACTTGAAGGAACACTGATTTCATACCCAGCCCATATTTAAATTTTCCCAGTTGCTCTCAGGATGTTTCTTCCTTAATTTTTTTAATGTTTGTTTACTTTTGAGAGAGTTCAGGATGGTTTTTAAGGTTGGTTTGCTCAAACCATCTGCTTAGTATGTCGCTTAAGACTCATAATCTAGGGGTACCTGGCTGGCTCAGTTGGAAGAGCATGTGGCTCTTAATCTCTGGGTTGTGAATTCAAGCCCCATGTTGGGAATAGAGATTAGTCAAATAAATAAAAAAACTAAAAAAAGAAAAAAAAAAGACTCATAATCTAGAGCATTCTTCTTGTACTGCTTCTTTTTTCATGCCTTTGACTTGCAAAGAAACTAGGCCAATTGTCTTGTAAAATTACCCACCCCTGCTTTGTGGTTTGATTGCTTCCTCAATGTATTTTTTTTTTCCAGTCAGTAGCTTGCTTTTTCATTTTCTTAATAGTGTCTCTTGAAAAGCAAGACCCTTCACCCCTTTAATCCACCTCCACTCCCCGCCTCTGGCAACCACCAATCTGTTCTCTGTCTGTGAGCTTGCTTGGCAGGGAGGGGTTGTTTTGTTTGTTTCTTTCTTTTATAAGATTCCACATGTAAATGACATTATACAGTATTTCTCTTTCTCCTGACTTATTTCACTTAACATAATACCTCAAGGTTGTTGGAAGTAGCAAGATTTCATTCTTTTTTACGGCTAATATCTCACTGTGTATTTTCTTTATCCATTCATCCATTGACAGACATTTATTTCCATATCTTGGTGATTATAAATAATGCTGCAATGAACATGTGGGTGCAGATATCTTTTCAAGTTAGTATTTTCATTTTGTCATATAAATACACAGAAGTAGGGGCGCCTGGGTGGCTCAGTCGGTTGAGCATCCGACTTTGGCTCAGGTCATGATCTCACAGCTCGTGAGTTCAAGCCCCGCGTCAGGCTCTGTGCTGACATCTCGGAGCCTGGAGACTGCTTCGGATTCTGTGTCTCCCTCTCTCTCTGCCCCAACCCACTCGCATTCTGTCTCTGTCTCTCTCAAAAGTAAATAAACATTAAAAAAAAATAAAAATGAAACTGTAAGAATGAATCTTACAGTATGTAAATTACATTTCAATTTATTAAAAAGTTTTTTTTAAATACCTGGCCCCATTTTAGCCAACTAAAAATAAGCTTTGGGGGTAGGCCCCAGGTATCTGTATTTTAAAAAAGCTCCTTCAAGTAGTTCTAACGTGCGATTAAAAATGAGACCAAGCAGGGGCGCCTGGGTGGCGCAGTCGGTTAAGCGTCCGACTTCAACCAGGTCACGATCTCACAGTCCGTGAGTTCGAGCCCGACGGGGCTCTGGGCTGATGGCTCAGAGCCTGGAGCCTGTTTCCGATTCTGTGTCTCCCTCTCTCTCTGCCCCCTCTCTGCCCCTTGCTCGTTCATGCTCTGTCTCTCTCTGTCCCAAAAATAAATAAACGTTGAAAAAAAAAAAAAAATGAGACCAAGCAGTTTAGAACAAAACGTTCACCATCAGAGCACTTGAGTTAAAAAACAAAACAAAATAAAACAAAAAACCAAAACGGTTTGCCAGCAAAGAAGTTGGGGGAGTAATGCCTGCCAGAAGGCAACCAACAGTATCTGCCACACTGTATGGTAACTTGGATTATGTTTCAGATATAATCTCTCTCTCCACAGGATTATCTGAATATTTACTGAGCACCTAGTATATGTTAGTGCTAAGTATATGGTGGTCAATAAAACATGGTCCCTGTCCAGCTTAGTCTTGGGGATTGGCTATTCTGTACAGAAGTGTTGCTAAGGTAAAGAGGCAGGAAAAATTCAAGAAGTGAGGGAGTGGGGGGGTGGGTATGTCCAAGGCAGTGAAAAAGGGATGGTTTGGGCATTCCTGAGGCTTTAGGACCTTCAAATCCCAGGCTATCTTCCCTCAGTATGCATATGCAAGGAAGTCCTGAGATGGTACTATAACTCAGATTACAAAATTAAGATCTAACCTTCTATAGTACTCATGGACATTATCTTTAATTCTATAGGGAAATGTTTAATTAAAGGAGTTTTACAGCTTTTTGTTGATAAATAGAGCTCTATGTGTTGTATGTTTTTATTCTTACAAAGCTTATAATGATAGCTACATATATAGGATTAGGCATCCTGAGCAATTTCCCAGAAGGATCTCATTTCACTCACCAAATATTTATTAAGATTCTGCAATGGAAACATGCTCTGGGTAAATACGTAACATATTGTTTATTGATATTATATTACATGATATAATTTATTTATATTTCTAGACTTTAAGGTTATCTTCTGTATCTCCATTCCTGACCACTTACCTGAACTCATTTCCAGATGCCTACTTGCACCTGAATGACACACAAGCATCGCAGATCCCCAATGAAACTACTCAAGCTCCTTCCACCCTCATTCCTCCTTTATCTCAGAGCATGTTATCCAAGTGCCCCTTGAGGCACTGAGGGTCATATGTGACTCCATCCTCATACCCCACAGCCTACCAATCATTTTAGTTCTCTTTGTCCAACCCATCTCCTTCCTCTACATTCTGCTACTGCCCGCTTCATGCATTTGTTAATTTAATGAGTATTTCTGGAGCTTATATAATATGCCATCAACGTTCTAGGTTTTGGAACAAAGTCTCAGTGAACAAAACAGTCAGTGAACAGAACAGTCAGTGAACAAAACCAACAAAGTTCCTGTCTTCGTGGAGCCTACATTCAACTGGAGAGAGAAGATAAATAAATTAGCAAAATATACATTATTAGAAAGTAACTGGTACTTAGGAGAAAAAAGAAATCAGGAAGAGGGATATGATGTTTCGGGGTGGGATTGAAAGACGTCAATGAGAAGGTGACTTTTGAATAAAGACTTGAGAAAGAAATAAGGGAGCTAGCCCTGTGGATATCTGGAGGATACTTCCAGAGAAAGAATACATGAAAAGGTCCTGGGGTACTGGGGTAGGATTGTACCTGGTCCTACCCCATGGCTGGAGGAGAATAAAGGAGAGAGGAGTTGAAGGGATGGAAAGAAGTGAGAGAGTTAATAAAGACAAGATCCTGTAGGTCACAGCAAGGAGTAGGGGTTTTGTTCCAAATGGGGAACCATCAGAAAGTTTTGAGTGACAGAATCTGACTTACTATTTTAAAAGAAAATTTTTTTATGTTTATTTATTTCTGAGACAGAGAGAGACAGAGCATGAGTGGGGGAGGGGCAGAGAGAGGGAGACACAGAATCTGAAGCAGCCTCCAGGCTCTGAGCTGTCAGCACAGAGCCCGATGCAGGGCTCAAACTCACAAACTGTGAGATCATGACCTGAGCTGAAGTCGGTCACTCAACTGACTGAGCCACCCAGGTGTCCCAATGACTTACTATTTTAAAATAAAGGATCACTTCAGTTGCTGTCTGGAAAACAAACTGAAGTGGGGAAAGAATAGAAAGAGGAAGAGAAGTGAAGCTATTCCAGTAATCTAATAGGGAGCTGATGGTGGCTTGCACCAGGGTGGGAGCAGTGGAAGTTATGAGAAGTGATCAAATTCTAGAGCCAACAAAAAGTGATGATTAACCAGATGTGGGGTGTGAGAGAGAAGTCAAAATGACTTAAGCACCTGGAAGGATGGAATTGTCATTAGTGGAGATAGGAAAAACTGCAAGAGAAAAAGATGTGTGTGTGTGTGTGTGTGTGTGTGTGTGTGTGTGCGCGCGCGCGCACGTGCATGCATGTGTGTTAGTGGTGGTGAGTGGCTTTCAGAAGCTCATGAGTCTTGAGTTCAGGGGAAAACCCTCAGCTGGAGACTTAAATTTGAAAGCCCATTAAATACAGATGGCATTTAAAGCCATGAAACTAAATGAAATCATCATCTCAGTGAGTGTTGGCTGAAAAGAGGAGACCCAACTAAGCCCTGGGGCCCTTGAACGGTTAGAAGTAAAGTAAGGGAGAACCACAAAAAGAGATTCTAGTCCAAGGAAGAAAGACAGTGATCATCTACAACAAATGTCCATAGGTCAAATAAGATCATGTCAGAAAAACTAACTTAGGGTTTAGTAGCATCGGGGCTTTGGTGACCTTGAGGACAGCCTCAGTTTGAGTGCTGGGGTCAAACCTGACTGGATAGGTTTAAGAGGGAACAGGAGGAGAGAAATGGGAAACAATGAGTGCAGGCATATATTCTGCTGAGTTTTCTTGTAAAGGGCTGGAGGAAAAGGAGTAGAAGCTGGAGAAGGAGTTTGGGTCAAGGGAGATTCTTTTAAGACGGGGCAAATACCACATGTTTATTTGTATGTTGATGGGAACAATCCAGTGGAAAGCAAAAAAAAAAAAAAAAAAAAAAAAAAAAGAAAGAAAAGAAAAGATGTAGGACAGAGGGGAAAGAATTGCCAAAGCCCATGCTCTTGAATATGTGTGAGGGTTAAGATCTAGCTAGGGTACAGCAGACAGGCTGGCCATAGCATGATCCCTCCATTCACAGTAACAGGGGGGAAGGCCCAGCATGTGTGTGCAGTTGCCGGTGGATGGGAGGTGGTAGATAGCTTGTGGAAGTGCTCTTGCGATTGCATAAGTTTTCTCAATGAATAGGAAGCAAGGTCATCAATTGACAGTGGAAATAATATTGCTATAAACAATTTAGTTCCTGCCTTATGAAACATGTTTCTATGCCTTTCTGTTGGGGATATATCTGGAGGTAGAAATGTTGGGTTAGGGGTGCGTGGGTAGCTCATCCGACTCTTGATTTTGGCTCAGGTCACTATCTCCTGGTCCTGAGATGGAGCCCCACATTGGGCTCCTGACTGGGCATAGAGCCTGCTTAAGATTCTCTCTCCCTTTCCCTCTGCCTCTCCCTCTCTTCTTTTCTCCCTCTATCCCTCTCTCCCCCTCTCTCTCTTTCTCAGCACATACATATATACATAAATACATACATAAAAGAAATGTTGGGTTATATAGAATGCAAATGGAACCAAATAGAATTTTTAGGACTAATTTCTTTCTGATTTTAAAAGGAGAAAATACAAAATTGTTTAAAGAAGCAAATAACAATAAAGCCCATAACTTCTCCTGGAAATAAGTACCATTAACATTTTAATAAAAATTTAATTCAATATATTAATTTTTCAATGTGATTAATATTTGGAGGAAAGTAGAAGTCAATTTTATGTAGAGTTTGATTGCAACTATAAAAATATGCTTAGAGGAAAAAGGACCAGAAAGAAACTTAATAACATGCTAATGGGTTATGTTACTAAAAATAAATATGATTTCTTTTCTCTATTTCAAAACATTTTTGTTATCTGCTATTTTTTAATGAGAAAAATTAACATAAAAATTTTGAAAGAAGCTATTTGTTGAAGCAACCCTCAAAGAAAAGTTCTAGAATTACCATACAGCTGTACTGACCTAATAAGTATTTCCTGTAGCAATCCTACCTCTTTCCATTCATGTGACATTGGACATCACTTTGTAGGATTGGGTTTACATGGAAAGTACTCTTCAAATAACAGAAAGTACTTATTTTCTCCCGGACATTCTACCCAATATTTAGGAAATACCGCCACCAAGTGGATGCTTGGAATTTAGTTTTGGTTCCTGTTTTAATTCTATATGGAAAGTCAGAGTAGACCAGATAAAAGGTGTGTGCAGGTGGATTTGAGGTAACTTTGGGTGGTTGGATTGAATCAGGAGGGTTAGACAGTTGCTCATGTATATATGATCCAAGAAATAAAGATGAAATCCCAAATATGAAGGAAACTGAAATGGAAATTTCAGAATCTAATTTAGAATCTAATTTTAGAATCTATCCTAAGGAAATAATCATGGATGTAAAAAAATATAACAATGTTGTATATATTTAATGCTGGAGTTTAAATGTTTGTTTGTTTGTTTTATAATAAAAAACCAAAAATGTAAATTTCCAACGATTGAGGATTAATTGAATAAATAATGATACATCTTTACAATGAACAGTTCCACGTATTTTCGCCTTAAGCATCCTTTGTTGTAGCCATCTTTGCTGCAAGCATATTTGCTGCGAACATTTTTGTCATGTAACTAATTGGCCATAAGGCAAGTTTAACATAAATGGTAAAATCACGAAAAATAAAAAAGCCTTGTACTGCATTGTGAAGGCTTTCCACACTGTTATTTGTTTTTGGCATATTGTCACATGTCTGTTGATAGACATTCCAAAGTTCTATGGGAAATGTGGAAGAAATGCTAATGCTGTAGTGCCTTTGTAACGGAGGCTTGTAATCATTGTAATTGACATGTTAGCATCTTCTAGTATTGTGTGTGCTCTGGCTTTACATTCTTAATTCACACTTTCAGTACGTTTTTATTGCAGTGTTTTCTGTCAAGCCAATAAACATACTTGTTTCATCCACTATCTTAAGACCCCCATTACTCATCACTTCATTATGTTTTTTAACGTTTATTCATTTTTCAGAGACACAGAGAGAGAGTGCAAGCGGGAGTGGGGCAGAGAAACAGGGAACACAGAATCCGAAGTAGGTTCCAGAGTCTGAGCTGTCAGCACAGAGCCCCAATGGGGCTCAAACTCATGAACTGTGAAATCGTGACCTGAGCCGAAGTCAGACACCCAGACTGAGCCACCCAGATGCCCCATTTTGTTACTTTTAATGTTTATTTATTTTCAAGAGCATGAGAGAGAGTGTGCATGTGCACCAGCTTGGCGAAGAGCAAAGAAAGAGGGGGACAGAGGATCTGAGGTAGGCTCTGCACTGACAGCAGAGAGCCCCATGCTGGGCTCAAACCCACGAACCATGAGATCATGACCTGAACTAGTCAGTTACTTAACTAATTGGGCCATCCAGGCGCCGCTACCCATCACTTTTTATAGACCATTATGAGGGCTGGCTAATATTTACATACTGTTAATTATGAGGGCTGGCTAATATTTACATACTGTTAATTATGAGGGCTAGTTAAGATTTATATAATACAAAAATGGGAACTTTGTTAATGGAGAAATGAAACTGAACTGACAACTAGTTTTAATACATTAACTCTGTCAAGGAAGATTTGCCAATGAAGAAATGACACCAAATTGTCAACCAGTTATTTTACCTTTTATGGCAAAATTACCTTATGGTCAATAGTTATACAGCAAAGATGTCTACTGCAAAGGTGCCTATTGCAGTGACACCAGATACAGTTAACTACACTTTGACCATTAAAGTGATATTAAAAAAACGTAGTGACAAGGGACGTTGTTTGCAACATATTTTTTCAGGAAGAAGTCAAATCACAAAGTAGCATATATCACACACAGCTAAAAGACCATAATAGTATACACTAATTTGTTAATAGTAACAATAATAATTAACATATATTCAGTGCTTGCTCTGTACTGGGCAGGTTAAAACAGCTATCCTAGACCCACCTAGTACTGTCTTCTCTAATTTAGTCCTTCTAATGCTTCCTTCTGCTTCCATTCCTTTCTTGGGCCCTGGACCGCTTTGGCAGTCTGGTAAGCATATGGAATCCAGAAGGGTGTTTTTAAATACATAAAGTAAAACACAATGCATTAACCAGGAAACGAATTACATTGAAGAAACTGAATTTGTGATATAATAATGCTATGTATCTCTATATAATATAGAGATAACATGTATCTATTTATTTCTTCATTAATGCATTAAATAAGATACAGAAGAGGTGTAGTAAAGATTTCTCTGTGCTATTAATACATGATATTTCAAGATAATTGCAATAACTGTGGTATGAAAATATTTATGATTCCTATTATTGACAAAGTCACTGTGTTTTGTTGGCTAATTCATAACTGAATTAATTATGTTAGCAGTGTTTAATTACAGCTACAGTGTGGTGACAATAAAGATGCATGTTTTTCCTATCCATGGGCCACAGGTTAAGTAAGAACCACTGCTCTCCGGTCTATTATGCAGACAGCTGTCAAATCATGCCATTCTCTTTTAGAACCCCTTCAGTGGCTTCCCATGTCACTTACTTCTATACCTCATGAATATCTGGCCTACAGTTCCCTTTCTGATCTCATTTCTACCATTTCCTGCCAGCCCCCTTTTGCTCCCTGCCTGTCAGCCACACTGTCTTCTGTGCAGTTCTTTGAACACAGGCCAATCAGAGTCCTGGCCTTTCCTCTTGCCATTGTCTCTGCCAGAGCATCCCCCTCCCCCCGGATATTGGCAGGGCTTGCTCTCTTATATAAGGGGTCAACGTTTTCCATAAAGGATCAAATAGTAAATATTTCAGGCTTTGTGGGCCATATCATCTCTGTTGCTACCAATCAACGCTACTGTGATAGTGCAACAGTGATCACAGATGATATATAAATGAGTGGGTGTGGATGTGCTCCAACAAATATTTTTGAACACTGGAATTTGAATTGCATATAATTTTTCACATGTCATGAAATATTACTCTTCCTTCAAAAAATTTTAAGCCATTTATAAATGTAAACACCATTCTTACCTCTTGATGCTTTGCATCACTTAAGTCTCTGTTCAAATGTCACTGTTTGGAGAGGTCTTCTTTGGACACTCTATCTCAAATTGCCTTTCCCTTTTCTCTCTTTTCTCCTTTACCTTACTTAGTTTTTCTTCATCAAACTTCTCTGGAATATATATATATATATATATATACACACACATATACATACATATATATGTAGATATATATACTTATATTCATAAATAAATATACATGTATAAGCACATACATATACATGTATAAATACGTATTTATATGTATATAAATACGTATTTACACATATACACATATATATAAACATGTGTGTATATATGTATATATATGTATATATATGTGTGTGTGTATATATATATATATATATATATATATATTTTTTTTTTTTTTAAGTAGGCTTCATGCCCAACATGAAGCTCAATGTGGGGCCTGAACTCACAACCCTGAGATCAAGACCTGAGCTGAGAGGTGCCTGGGTGGCTCAGTTGGTTGAGCATCAGATTCTTGATTTTGGCTCAGGTCATGATCTCATGGTTTGTGAGTTTGAGCCCTGTGTCAGGCTCTGTACTGACAGTGCAGAGCCTGCTTGGGATTCTCTCTCTCCCTCTCTCTGCCCCTCCCCAACTTGTGCACATATATTCTCTAGATAAATAAATAAACAAACAAACTTAAAAAAAAAGTCTGGAGCGGAGATCAAGAGTCAGATGCTTAACCAAATGACCCACCCAGGCACCCCTCCCCCCGCCAACGTATATTTTTATTTGCCTATTTTCTATCTTCTTTCTGGAATGTAAGCACCATAAAACAGAGCCTTAGTCTTTTTCTTCACTGCTGTACTCCCACCAGTTGACAGTGCCTGGAACAAAGTAAATACTTGAATATTTGTTGAAAGAATAATTTACTGCTGGTGGGTTAGAGTGATTTGTAATAAGAAATATATATTTGGGATTCATTCCTATTTCTGGCACAAAGCTTTTAAAACTCTTGGAATTTATTAAGTGATAAGAGTGACAGAGAAACCCAAAGCAATCTACATATTTAATGCAATCCCTATCAAAATACGAACAGCATTTTTCACAGAACCGGAACAAACAATCCTAAAATTTGTATGGAAACATGAAAGAGCCCAAATAGCCAAAGCAACCTTGAAAAAGAAAAGCAAAGCTGGAGGCATCACACTTCCAGACTTTATGTTATATTACAAAGCTGCAGTGATCAGAACAGTATGGTATTGGCACAAAAATAGACATACAGATCAATGGAACAGAATAGAAAACCACAACTCTATGGTCAATTAATCTTCATCAAAGCAGGAAAGAATATCCAATGGGAAAAAGACAGTCTCTTCAACAAATGGTATTGGGAAAACTGAACAGCAACATGCATCAGAATGAAACTGGACCACTTTATTACACCTTACACAGAAATAAATTCAAAATGTATTAAAGACCTACATATGAGGCTTGAAACCATAACAGTCCTAGAGAGGAACAAAGATAGTAACCTCTTTGACATTGGCTGTAGCAACTTCTTTCCAGATACATCTCAGAAGGCAAGGGAAACAAAAGTAAAACCAAAGTTTTGAACTTTCATAAAAAGCTTCTGCAGAGTAAAGGAAACCATCAGTAAAACTAAAAAGCAGCCTATGGAATGGGAGAAGATATTTGCAAATGACATATAGAATAAAGGGTTAGTATCCGAAATATATTAAGAACTTATAAAACTCAAAAATTAATAATCCAATTAAAAAATGGGCAGAAGAGGGGCGCCTGGGTGGCTCAGTTGGTTAGCGTCTGACTTTGGCTCAGGTCATTCTCTCATGGCTTGTGAGTTCTAGCCTGCATTAGGCTCTATGCTGACAGCTCAGAGCCTGAAGCCCGCTTTGGATTCTGTGTCTCCTTCTCTTTCTGTCCCTCTCTCGCTCGCACTCTGTCTCTCTCAAAAACAAATAAACATTAAAAGTTTTTTTTAAATGGGCACAAGACATGAATAGACATTTTTCCACAGAAGACCTATAGATGGCCAACAGACACATGAAAAGTGCTCAACATCACGGATCATCAAGGAAATGTAAATCAAAAGCACCATGAGATATCATCTTACACCTGTCCAAATGCCTAAAACTAACAATAAAATGTGAGGATGTGGAGAAAGGGGAACCCTCCTGCACTGTTGGGAATGCAAACTAGTGCAGCCACTGTGGAAAACAATATGGAGGTTCCTCAAAAAGTTAAAAATAGAACTACCCTACAACCCATCAATTGTACTACCAGGTATTTACCCAAAGAATACAAAGATACTAATTCAAAGGAATACATGTACCATAATGTTTATAGCAGCATTATCTACAATAGCCAAATTATGGAAACAGCCCAAGGGTCCATTGGCTGATGACTGGATAAAGAAGATGCAGTGTGTGTGTACAGATAGATAGATATAGATATAATGGAATATATATATATATATATATATATATACATATATATATATATATAATGGAATATTACTCAGTCATAAAAAAGAATAAAATCTTGCCATTTGCAATGATGTGGATGGAGCTAGAGAGTATTATGCTAAGTAAAGTAAGTCAGTCAGAGAAAGGCAAATAACATATGATTTCACTCATATGTGGAATTTAAGAAACAAAGCAAATGAGCAAAGGGAGAAAAAAAGAGAGAGGGAGGCAAACCAAGAAACAAATTCTCAACTATAGAGAACAAACTGGTGGTTACCAGAGGGGAGGTGGGTGGGGATGGGTGAAGTAGGTGATGGGTGTTAATGAACGTGCTTATTGTGATGAGCACCGGGTGTGGTATGTAAGTGTTGAATCACTATACTGTACACCTGAAACTATTATTATTCTGTATGCTAAATAACTGGAATTTAATTTAAAAAATAAAAAAATAGTAAAGCATTTTGATAAACTAAAAAAAAAAAGAGTGACAGAGGTGTCTTTTGTGATGTTAATGAAATAACTTTTGGACATAATCTAAGGATAGGGGCAGATTGCCAGGGGCTCCAGTCATGTGATTAGAGGGTGGGAACTTTTAGTTTCAACCCCCCTGACTTCTGGGCTGGAGTTTGAATCTAATGCTAATTGCCAGTGAAACCTCCATAAAGGCCAGAAGGACAGAGTTGGGAGAGCTTCTGGTTTGATGAAATGTGGAGATTGGGAAGAGTGGTGGTACTGAGAGAGGGCATGGAATCTTGGCACCTTTTCCTTATACCTTGCCCTATGCATCTCTTCCATCTGGCTGTCCCTGAGTTATAATCCCTTTATAAAAAACTGGTAATGTAGTGAGCAAGCTGCTTTTTTAGGCCCTGTGAATGGCTCTAGCAAATTAATAGAACCCAAGGAGGGGGTTGTGGGAACCTCTGATTTATAGCCATTCAGTCAGAAGCACAGGTGACGACAACCTGAAGTTGCAATTAGCATCTGAAGTGCGCTGGGAGGCATAGTTTTGTAGCACCGAGCCCTTAACCTGTGGGATCTGCCACTATCTGGAGTAGATAGTGTCAGAATTGAGCTGAATCATAGGACAGGCAGACAGTGTCAGGGAATTGCTTGATGGTGTGGGAAAAAGTCTCCATAAACATCAGAATTGGATGCAGAACACTTAGCTGGTCATTTCTTTATGAATTTACTTATTAGAATTATAATTTCTCTTAAATTACGGTAGCTAGGACTGAAAATTATTCCCTGGATCAACGCAGAGTAAAATAAAATTATGCTCCTATTAATACTGCAGTTTTTATAAACCTTTGTATTCAAGTGGAAATGTTCACAAATCAGGGTTTTCCAAAACGATACTTGTGGTTGATTTCTTTTGAACCTATATCTAATTCTCTATATTTACATTGTTGGTTTGGCTCTGTGCTTTAGTCTGTTTAAATCATTTTGCATTTGATTCCGTTATTTCCTGCATAGGCTATCCTGGACATCTACACATTTGACAACTTTTAATGTCTTCCTCCAAACCTTTCAGAGTAAGGCAGAGAGGACTGACTCCCCATGATTCCTCCAGGTACCTGGAGCACCATTAACCCACACATGGGCTGTATCCTGTAGGTGATCCTTTTGGCCAAGGTAACAGGCAAGTCTGCCATGCAAGAACTGAGAGTTGCAGGAAAAGGGGACTTCAGAGAATTCATTTGAAAATCAAAAGCTGAGATACTCAAAGCATTTTTTTTTTTTTAAGAGAGAGTGCAAGCAGGGGAGAGGGGCAGAGGGAGAGAATCTTAAGAAGGCTCAATGCTCAGTGCAGAGCCCAACACAGGGCTCGATCCTGTGACCCTGGGATCATGATCTGAGTCAAAATCAAGAGTTGGACCCTCAACTGGCTGAGCCGCCCATGCACCCCTCAGAGCATATTCTTAAAGAGTAAATGCCTAAGATGGAATTGTCTTAAGAGAGGATATATCAATCTTAAGGGTATGGAATCAGCTGTGCAGAAACAAAGGAAAATCACTGAGGTAAAATACTGGTCCTAGTCATCCAGCTTTATGTCAAGCCTCTTGATAGAATGGCTCTGTTGAGGGGCGCCTGGGTGGCTCAGTTGGTTAAGCATCTGACTTCGGCTCAGGTCATGATCTCATGGTTTGTGGGTTTGAGCCCCGCGATGGGCTCTGTGCTGACAGCGTGGAGCCATGAGCCTGCTTCAGATTCTGTGTCTCCCTCTCTCTGCCCCTCCCTTGCCTGAATTGTTTCTCTTTCTCTCTCTCTCAAAAATAAATAAACATTTACAAAATTAAAAAAAAAAGAGAATAGCTCTGTTGAGAGTTAGATATTTGAAACATCTAGCAAACTCCCTTTGTTCTATTTTATTCCAGACTCCTACAGACACTTTCTGAAGATTTAGCTGCCCATCTCATGAATCTACAAGGAGAAAACAGGTTGGTCAGATTGACCCCACTGTCTGGGCCACCAGCCTATTACATTTCTCACTGAAAATTAATAAAATGGTGTCTGTTTCAACAAAATATATGGCCATTGATGTTCCAACAAAGGATATGTTCATCAATAAATTATATAAACTGTTATATTCATATAGTGGAGCACCACTTAGCAGTAAAAAAAAGACTATTGATATATGCAACATTATGAATTTCAAAACATAATGTACATAAGAAGCCAGATACAAAAGAAAACACATTATATAATCCCATTTATGTAAAGTTCAAAAATAGGTAAAATTAACCTATCTTGTTCCCATTCAGTAGGTTGTCTTTTTGTTTTGTGCTTTTTCTTTTGTTGTGCATACGCTTTTTATTCTGATGTTGTCCCAACAGTTTAATTTTGCTTTGGTTTCCCTTGCCTCAGGAGGCCTATCTAGAAAAATGTTGCTATAGCCGATGTCAAAGAAATTATTGCCTGTGCCCTCTTCTAGGGTTTTCATGGCTTCAGACATTTCAGTCTTCAACCTATTTTTAATGTATTTTCATGTATGGTGTAAGAAAGTGGTTCAGTTTCATTCTTCTGCATGTAGCTGTCCCATTTTCTCAACTCCATTTGCTGAAAAGAATGCCTCTTTCCCATTGCATATTCTTGCCTCCTTTGTCATAGATTAACTGATCATATAATCTTGGGTTTATTTCTGGGCTCTATTCTGTTCCATTGATCTATGTGTCTATTTTTGTGCCAGTACCATATGTTTTGATTATTATCGCTTTCTGGTATATCTTGAAATCTGGGATTGTGATACCTCCAGCTTTCTTCTTTTTCAAGGTTGCTTTGGCTATTTGGGTCTTATGTGTTCCATGCATATTTTAGGATTCTTTGTTCTAGTTCTGTGAAAAATGTTGTTGCTATTTTGATAGGGATTGTATTGAGTCTGTAGATAGCTTTGTGTACTACCAACATTTTACCATTATCTATTCTCCTAATCCATGAGCATGGAGTATCTTTCCATTTGTTTGTGTCCTTTTCAATTTCTTTTCTCGGTGTTTTATAGTTTTCAGTGTACAAGTCTTCACCTCTTTTGTTAAGATTTTTCCTAGGTATTTTATTCTTTTTGATGTGATTGTAAATGGGATTGCTTTCTTAATTTTTCTTTCTGCTGCTTCATCATTTGTGTATAGAAATGCAACAGATTTCTGTATATTGATTTTGTATCTTACAACTTTACTGAATTCATTTATCAGTTCTAGTAATTTTTGGTGGAGTCTTTAGAGTTTTCTACATACAGTATCATGTCATCTGCAAATAGTGAAAGTTTTATTTCCTCCTTACCAATTTGGATGCATGTTATTCCTTTTTTTTTTTTTTTTTTTTTTTTTTTTGCCTAATTTCTGTGACTAGGACTTTCAGTACTGTGTTGAATAAAAGTGGTGAGGGTAGTAATGAGAGTTGTCTTCTTCCTGATCTTGGGGGAAAAGCTGTTTTTCACCATTGAGTGTGTTGTTAGCTCTGGGTTTTTCAGAGATGGCCTTTATGGTGAGGCATCTTCCTTCTAAACCTGTTTTGCTGAGGGTTTATATCATAAATGGATCTTTTACTCTGTCAAATGCTTTTCTTGCATCTATTGAAATGACCATATGGTGTTTATCATTTCTCTTATTGATGTGATGTATCACATTGATTGATTTGCAAATATTAAACCACTTTTGCATCCCAGGAATGAATCCTACTTGATCATGGTGAATGATTTTTTAAATGTATTGTTGGATTCAGTTTGCTAATATTTTGTTGAATATTTTTGCATCTATGTTCATCAGAGACAATGTCCTATAGTATCAGAGTAATGCTGTAGTATCAGGGTAATTCTGGCCTCATATAATGGATTTGGAAGATTTCCTTCTACTTTTTCGGATGGTTTGAGAAGAAAAGGTATTAACTGTTCTTTAAATGTTTATTAGAATTCACCTGTGAAGCCATCTGGTCCTTGACTTTTGTTTGCGGGGAGTTTTTTGATTACTGATTCAATTTCATTGCTGGTAATCAGCCTGTTCAAATTTCCTGTTTCTTCCTAATTCAGTTTTGGTAGTTTATATGTTTCTAGAAATTGATCCATTTCTTTTAGGTTGTCGATTTGTTGACATATAATTTTTCATAATATTTTTTTATAATCCTTTGTATGTCTGAGGTGTCAGTTGTTATTTCTACTGTTAAATTTCTAATTTTGTTTGAGTTCTTTTTTTGATAAGTCTGATAAATGTTTATCAATTTTGTTGATATTTTCAAAGAAACAGCTTCTAGTTTCATTGATATATTCTCTCTATTTTTTTAGTTTCTATTTTGTTTATTTCTGCTTTAATTCTTATTATTTCCTTCTACTGGTTTTGGGTTTTGCTTGTTCTTTTTCTAGCTCCTTTAGGTATAAGGTTAGGTTGTTTCTTTGAGATTAGACTTTTTCTTGCTTCTTAATGTAGGCGTGTACTGCTATAAACTGCTCTCTTCGAAAAGCTTTTGCTGCATCCCAAAGATTTTGGACCATTGTGTTTTCATTTTCATCTGTCTCCCTATGTTTAAAAACATTTTTTTTAATGTTTACTTATTTTTGAGAGAGACAGACAGACAGACAGAACATGAGTGGGGGAGGGACTGAGAGAGAGGGAGACACAGAATCCGAAGCAGGCTCCAGGCTCTTTGCTGTCAGCACTAAGCCTGATGTGGGGCTCGAGCCCACAAACTGTAAGATCATGACCTGAGCCAAAGTCAGACGCTTAACCGACTGAGCCACCCAGGCGCCTCTGTGTTCTTTTTTTTTTTTTTTTTTTTTTTTTATTATCTCTGATTTCTTGGTTGACACATTCACTGTTTAGTAGCCTGTTATTTAATCTCAATATAATTGCGTTCTTTCCAGATTTTTTCTTGTAGTTGATTTTTTTTTGTTTGTTTATTTTTTGAGAGAGAGAGAGAGAAAGAGAGAAAGAGACAGAGTACGCGCGGGGGAGTGGCAGAGAGAGAGGGGAGACACAGAATCTGAAGCAGGCTCCAGGCTCTGAGCTGTCAGCACAGACCCCGACGTGGTCAAACTCACAAACTGGGAGATCATGACTGACTGAGCCACCCATGCGCCCCTCATGTGGTTGATTTTTAGTTTTGTAGCGTCGTGGTCAGAAAAGATGCATGGCATGATTTCAATCTTTTAGAATTTGTTGAGCCTTGTTTTGTGGTCTAATATGTGATCTGTTCTGGAGAATGTTCCATGTGCACTTGAAAAGAATGTGTGTTCTGGTTTAGGATGGAATGTTCTGAATATATCTGTTAGAACCATCTAGTTCAATATGTTATTCAAAGCCACTGTTGCTTGCTGATTTTGTGTAGATGATTTGTCCATCAATGTAAGTGGGGTGTTAATGTCCCCTACTGTTACTGTATTACTATTGATTACTTCCTTTATATTTGTTAACAGGTGCTTTATGTATTTAGGTGCTCTCATATTGGGTACATAAATATTTACAATTGTCATATTTTCTTGTTGGATT
>NW_024412415.1:17439901-17461028 GCF_014898765.1 Herpailurus yagouaroundi | reverse complement strand
TATTGGGTACATAAATATTTACAATTGTCATATTTTCTTGTTGGATTATTAGCTTTTTGGTTATGTAGTGTCCTTCTTTGTCTTTTGTTACATTCTTTGTTTTAAAGTCGATTTTGTCTGATATAAATATTGCTACTCTGGCTTTCTTTTCACTTCCATTTGCATGATAAATGTTTTTCCATCCCTTCATTTTCAACCTGCATGTGTCTGTAGGTCTGAAATTAGTCTCTTGTAGGCAGCATATAGATGAGTCTTGCTTTTTTGTCTATTCCATTACCCTAGATCTTTTGATTGCAGCATTTAGTCTATTGACATTCAAAAATAATTATTGCCATTTTGTTACTTGTTTTATGGTTGTTTTTGTAATTCTTCTCCATTCCTTTTTTCTCTTGCTCTCTTCTCTCCTGGTTTGCTGGCTTTCTTTATTCATATAGTTGAATACCTTTTCTTTATTATTATTATTATTATTTTTTTTTTGTATACCTATTACTGGTTTTTTGATTTGTGGCCACTATTAGATTTATATATAATATCTTGTGTATATAATAGTCTATATTAAGTTGGTTAAGTTTGAACCTGTACTAAAAGCACTAGATTTTTATTTCTCTTCCCCTGGACTTCTAGGCATATTGTGGCATACTTTACATCGTTTTATTTTGTGAATCCCTTGACCGATTTTTTTAAAGATTTTATTTAAAAAATTTTTTTTTCAATGTTTATTTATTTTTGGGACAGAGAGAGACAGAGCATGAACGGGGGAGGGGCAGAGAGAGAGGGAGACACAGAATCGGAAACAGGCTCCAGGCTCTGAGCCATCAGCCCAGAGCCCGACGCGGGGCTCGAACTCACGGACCGCGAGATCGTGACCTGGCTGAAGTCGGAGGCTTAACCGACTGCGCCACCCAGGCGCCCCAAAGATTTTATTTTTTAAATAATCTCCACACTCAATGTGAGGCTCCAACTCACATCCCCAAGATCAAGAGTCACACACTCTACCAACTGAGCCAGCCAGATGCCCCTCTCTTGACTGATTTTTATAGACAGACTTAATTTTACTGTTTTTGTGTTTTCTGCTTACTTACTTCTGCTTATGGTCTTTCCTTTCCACTCAAAGAATCCCCTTTAACATTTCAAAGAATCCCTTTCAACATTTCTTGTGAAACCGATTTAGTGGGAAACTTGTGTTTATTTGGAAAACTTTTTATCTCTTTCTTTATTCTGAATGATAGCCTTGATGGATAGAGTATTCTTGGTTGTAGGTTTTTTTTTCTTTCAGCTCTTTGAACATATGCCACTCTTTTCTGGTCTGCAAAGTTTCTGCTAAAAAATCAGCTGATAGCCTTATGGAATTTCCCTTGCATGTAACTTTTCTCTTTTCTTTTGCTTCTTTTAAAATTCCCTGTTTGTGGGGCACCTGGGTGGGTTAGTCAGTTAAGCATCTGAATCCTGGTTTTGGCTCAGGTCATGATCTCATGATTTCATGAGTTCGAGCCCCACATTGGGTTCTGTGCTGACAGTGCAGAACCTGCTTGGGATTCTTTCTACCTCTCTCTCTGCTCCTCCCCTGCTCATGCTGTCTCTGTCTCTCTCAAAATAAATAAATTTAAAAAAATTTAAAAAACTTCTCTGTTTATTACTACTCTTTGCTATTTTAATTACTATGTGTCTTAGTGTGGACCTTCTTTGGTGATTATTTTGGGAGCTCTCTGTGCCTCCTGGCACTAGACTGTTTCCTTCCCTAGTTGAGGGAAGTTTTCAGCTATTTTTTTCTTCACATACATTTTCTGCTCCCTTTTCTCTTTCTTTCTTTCTGGTATTCTTATAATGAGAATGTTGTACTTGGTGGTGTTGTTGAGTTTCCTTAATCTATTCTCATTCTTTATTAATCTTTTTTCTCTCTCCTGTTCAGCTTGATTGCTTTCTGTTATTCAGTCATCCAGGTTGCTGATCCATTTTTCTGCTTCCTCTAGTCTACTGTTTATTCTCTCTAGTGTATTTTTAATTTCAGTTATTGAATTCTTCATATTTGACTGATTTTTTAAAATATTTTCTATCTCTTTACTGAGGATCTCACTGAGATCCTCCACTTTTTTCTCAAGTCCAGTGAGTAACTTTATGACCATTACTTTAAATTCTCTATCAGGCATATTACTTATCAATGTTTCATTTGGCTCTCTTGCTGTGATTTTGTCCTTTTGTTTCATTTGAGACATCGTGCTCTGTCTCCTCATTTTGTCTAACTCTCTGTGTCTGTTTCTATGTGTTAGGAAAGTCAACTATGTCTCCTGCTTTTGTGAGTAGTGACCTTATGAAGAAGAGGTCCTGTGGTGCCCTGCAGTGCAATGTCTCCTGTTCACCATAATCTGGTCCTTCAGGGGTGTCTCCTATATATGTTGCATCTACCCTTCTATGGCACATTTGCCTTCAGTTCAGTCATCTGCAATGGCTCTCTGCCTATTGTGGGCAGGGCTTGGTCCCTGTGTTTTTAAGGGGAAAGTCTGGGGTCATCTTGGTCTTGAGTTGTGTAAGATCAGGCATTTGCCAGAGCTGTGGTCACACTGAACTGCAGGGCGCTCTCCCTCTGTTATTTCCTGGGAGGCTTTTGTTGGGGGGGGTGGGGATGCACTCAGACCAGATGTCTGCCACCAGCGCACTGCTGGGGCCATAGTCAAACTGGTGTGTGTGGTTATCTTCCCTCTTCCCAAGGCAAGAGTCACTTTGGGCCCATTTGTGCTGGCTCTTATTGGGGCTGGTTACACAATGCCATGATTGTGGTTCTGCTTTGGATGTACAGCTGTTGAGGCCTCATTAGAGGGGGCAGGTCTGCAGGAGAACGCAGAGGCAGGGCAGGTGGTGTTAGCAAGGTTTGCACAGGTCTGCTATGGGAGCAGGCCTGACACTGATTTGGAGAGCTACTAATGCCAGGTTGGAGAAGGGAAGTCTGCAGAGAGAGTGGGGGAAGGGCACGCTGTTAGAAAGCTAGGTGGAGACTGTTGGCAATGTTCCTGCAGGTATCCACATATCTAGGCTGTGGGATGAGGGAAGGAAATAGTGCCAGCTCGTTCTTTTGTTCCTGGGGAAGTCTCCCAAAATCTCTGTCTCTTCAGTCATGCTCTGAGATTAGTAAAAAAATCTCCTTCATGTATACCCTGGGTGTTTTTCAAACCGCTGCTTCCATGCTGTATCTCAGAGGGACTGTTTGTAGTGCTGTATTTATAAGAGTAGGGATTCTATTTCCTATTGCTCTCTGGCTCTCCCAGAGCCTTGCCAGCTGATTTTTAAAGTTCCAGGTGTTAAACTGCACTGATTATAAGAACTTTCAAAGTGAAGCCCCTCTAGTTTTCAAAGCCAAATCTTACAGGGATTCATTTTCCCAGTGTGGGTCTCCCACACTGGGGTGCTGGTGTGGGCTCTGCTCCTCTTCCTCCTCCACACTTGTGGTGGCCCTCCCTCCCATGACAGTCTTGTGGGTCAGCTTGGTTCCCAACCATGTCTCTACCCTTCCTACTGTTTTCAATGTGGCCTCTCCTCTATGTGTAGCTGTGGAGAGTCTGTTCTGCAGGTCTTTGGCTCATTTTCTGGATGAATCACACTGATGTGAGTGTTACTCAGTTGTATCTGTGGGATGAGGTACGTTTAGGATCATCCTACTCTGCCATCTTCCCCAGTAGTCTTTGGAAAACAGTATTAAAAACGAAACACCTACATGTCATTCCAAAAATTAACTAGGAGATTTTATGCCTAACAATAAAGTGCTATGATTTCTGTGGAGAGAAATGTTTGGATTTTTTAAAAAAGAAGTCAAGGGGCGCCTGGGTGGCGCAGTCGGTTAAGCGTCCGACTTCAGCCAGGTCACGATCTCGCGGTCCGTGGGTTTGAGCCTCGCGTCAGGCTCTGGGCTGATGGCTCAGAGCCTGGAGCCTGTTTCCGATTCTGTGTCTCCCTCTCTCTCTGCCCCTCGCCCATTCATGCTCTGTCTCTCTCTGTCCCAAAAATAAACGTTGAAAAAAAATTTTTTTAAATAAAAAAGAAGTCAAATATATAAGGCTAAAATAGGTCTTTACCTACAACATAATTTATAAGGCATAGAATATCTCAAGATAGAATATATATGTGAAAAGTCCATTTTGAATTTGTCCTGCATTGATCTGACATAACCAGTAGTGAGTTATTTGCTTTCATTATTATAGTTCTCCAACATTCTTTTCTGAATGCATCCAGATGGAAATGTCTCTCTTCTGGTTCTCTGTTATTTGCAAGTCTAGCAACCACTAATCTGTTCTCTGTATATGACCTTGGGGTTTTTGTTTTTAGATTTCGTATATAAGAAAGATCACATGGTGTTTGTGTTTCTCTGACTTATTTCACTTAGCATAATGCCCCCAAGGTCCATCCATGTTGTTGCAAATAGTAAGATTTCATCCTTTTTATGGTTGAATAATATTTGTGTGTGTGTATGTGTATGTGTGTGTGTATTACAATTTACCTATTCGTCCATCAATAGACACAGGTTGTTTCAAAATCTTGGCTATTGTAAACAATGCTGCAATGAACATGGGTGTGCAAAAATCTGTTCAAATTAGTGTTTTCTTCAGATAAATACCCAGAAGTGAATTGCTGAATCATATGGTCATTCTATTTTTTTTCATACTTTACTTGACCAATTTTAATGATTTCTTACCTGAAGACTGGCTTTGAAACACCATGCATTATAAGATCACATTACTTTTATGAAACCAAAACATAGTAGAGCTTTGGCCATTGGCCTGTGGATAATAAGTTCTGTGGCACAAATATTTTTTTATATTTATTTATTTATTTACTTATTTTGAGAGAGAGTCGTTGTGAGCAGGGGAGGGGCAGAAAAAGAGGGAGAGAGAGGGAATCCCAAGTAGGCTCCACACTATCAGAGCCCAACTCGGGGTTCAGTCTCAAAAACCTGAACCGAAATCAAGAGTCAGCTGTTTAACTGACTAAGCCACCCAGACCCCCTTAAGATTTTACTTTTAAGTAATCTCTCCACCCAATGTGGGGCTCAAATTTACAACCCTGAGATTAGGAGTCACATGCTCTACCCACTGAGACAGTCAGGCTCCCCGAGGATACTTTAAAACTGTGAGAATAGAAGTTAAATTTTAGAGAACTGATAGCAATACAGATAATTCATGGTCATAGCAATGCAAATGAGCTTTGTCAGATAGAGAATATAAATCTGTATGTCAAATTCTCATTTGAACTAGTTTTAACATCTTATTGGTTCCTTTATTAATGAGTTGAATAAAATTTGGCATAATTTTTTTTTATATTTGCATGGAAGTAGTGCTTTTTAACTTTTCTTGTCTTTTTTTTTTTTTTAAGATTTATTTATTTTTGAGAGGGAGCGGGGGACAGAAGGTCTGAAGCAGGCTCTGCACTGACAGCAGCGAGCCCAATGTAGGGCTTGAAATCATGAACTGTGAGATCATGACCTGAGCCGAAGTCAGACATTCAACCGACTAAGCCACCAAGGCTTAACTTTTCAAAAAGTACAGTTTAATAGAAATAATGTGATTAATCCTATAATGGAGGCACAAAGACTTGTGGGATCATAAGGTGGGATCAATGTATTTGATTGATATCACCGGGGAGGGAAGATTTTACCCAGGAGGTGATTTTTAAGCTGGATTTTGAAAAGTTGAATTGAGGTGCAGTTGTGGTGGGGGCGGGGAGAGGAGTGAGCAAAGAAAAAACCGACAAGCAAAATCAACTGTAGATATGGTGGATCTGTCTCTGGCCCCTACTGCTTAAGAGGTATGAGTCTTAGAGCTCCCATTGGCTCCTCAACCACTTTTCAAAGATGGTGAGATCTTGGGGTTAGGCCTCCTGATGCTGTTGTAGGGCTATGGAAGTCATCATTAGCTCCAAGATCAAAGGCCCAGTGGGTATCTGATCCCCTTAGGTATCTCAACACATACTCTGTGTAGATTTATTCAGAGTATAGAACCTACTGAAATTTTAAAACAAATTTAGACGTGGCATTTGTATTCATATTTGAAATTCTATGTACAAGTGTATGCAAATGATTGTATTTTAAAAATAGTAAAATATATTCCATCAACTCCTTATATTCTCATTTAAGATCTAATTCTGCAATAAGAAAACTGACATAGATTACATATTAATCACGAGCATGGTTTTCTAGTTTTTAAATTTAACCTCTTTGTAGACTTGAAAGGCCACCCTTTGTTTAAAATTTTAGGGGCGCCTGGGTGGCTCAGTCGGTTGAGCGTCCGACTTCATCTAAGGTCATGATCTCGGGGTTTGTGAGTTTGAGCCCCGCGTCGGGCTCTGTGCTGACAGCTCAGTCTGGAGCCTGCATCAGATTCTGTGTCCCCCTCTCTCTCCGCCCCACCCCTGCTTGTGCTCTGTCTCTCTCTGTCTTTCAAAAAATGAATAAACATAAAAAACAAAATTAAAAAAAATTTTTTTAAATCATTACATGTTTTCTCAATATAAAAGCAACGTATATATGTTTAATGTGGAAAAATTGGAAACAAATATGCAAAAAGATTAAAATCAGACTTGTTCATAATTCTGCCAACTAGAACATAAGACCTGTTAAAACACCTTCCAGATTTTTTTTGTACTAGTTTGTTTTTAATCCATAAAATATATGGCTGTCTCTTTTCTTTCTTTCTTTCTTTCTTTCTTTCTTTCTTTCTTTCTTTCTTTCTTTCTTTCTTTCTTTCCTTATCTTTCTTTCTTTCCTTATCTTTCTTTCTTTCCTTTTTTACTTCTTCTTTCTTTTGAGAGAGTATGTGTGAGCAGGGGAGGGGCTGAGAGAGAGCGAAAGAGAGAATCTGAAGCAGGCTCCACACTGTCAGCACAGAGCCTGATGCAGAACTCAGTCTCATGACCACGAGATCATGACCTGAGCCAATATCAAGAGTCAGATGCTTAATGGAGTGAACCACCCAGGTGCCCCTGTTTCTTTTCTTTTTTTTTTTAATTGAAGTGAAATTCACATAACATAAAATTATTCATTTAAAAGTGAATAGTCAAGGGCATATAGCTCAAAAACATTTTCATCACCAGGTAAGGAGATCCAGTACCCATTAAACATTTACTACCTATTCCTCCATTCTCATCTCCTGGAAACCATTAATCTGTTTTCTGTCTCTATGGGTTTATATATTGTGGTTATTTCATACAAATGGAATCATGCAATATGCAACCTTTGTGTCTGGCTTCTTTCACTGAGCATACTTTGAGGTTCACTCACATTATAGCATGTATCAGTACTTCATTCCTCATTATGGCTAAGTAATGTTTTATATATATGTATATATATTATATCATGTATATTATATATATTATATATATAATTATATATATATACAATATATATACCATGGTTTATTTATCCATTTATCCATTGGTAGACAGTGATTTCTTTTTATAATCTTTTTTTTTTTTAATTTTTTTTTTCAACGTTTATTTATTTTTGGGACAGAGAGAGACAGAGCATGAACGGGGGAAGGGCAGAGAGAGAGGGAGACAAAGAATCGGACACAGGCTCCGGGCTCTGAGCCATCAGCCCAGAGCCCGACGCGGGGCTCGAACTCAAGGACTGCGAGATCGTGACCTGGCTGAAGTCGGACGCTTAACCGACTGCGCCACCCAGGCGCCCCTATAATCTGTTTTTTAAGAACACAATAAAACCTTAACATATCCTGAACATTTTTGAATTAATTAATTTATTTATTTTTAATATGAAAATTATTGTCAAATTGGTTTCCATACAACACCCAGTGCTCATCCCAAAAGGTGCCCTCCTCAATACCCATCACCCATCCTCTCCTCCCTCCCACCCCCCATCAACCCTCAGTTTGTTCTCAGTTTTTAACAGTCTCTTATGCTTTGGCTCTCTCCCACTCTAACCTCTTTTTTTTTTTTTTTCTTCCCCTCCCCATGGGTTTCTGTTAAGTTTCTCAGGATCCACATAAGAGTGAAAACATATAGTATCTGTCTTTCTCTGTATGACTTATTTCACTTAGCATAACACTCTCCGGTTCCATCCATGTTGCTACAAAAGGCCATATTTCATTTTTTCTCATTGCCACGTAGTATTCCATTGTGTATATAAACCACAATTTCTTTATCCATTCATCAGTTGATGGACATTTAGGCTCTTTCCATAATTTGGCCATTGTTGAGAGTGCTGCTATAAACATTGGGGTGCAAGTGCCCCTATGCATCAGTACTCCTGTATCCCTTGGGTAAATTCCTAGCAGTGCTACTGCTGGGTCATAGGGTAGGTCTATTTTTAATTTTTTGAGGAACCTCCACACTGTTTTCCAGAGTGGCTGCACCAGTTGGCATTCCCACCAACATTGAAAGGGGGTTCCCGTTTCTCCACATCCTCTCCAGCATCTATAGTCTCCTGATTTGTTCATTTTAGCCACTCTGACTGGCGTGAGGTGATATCTCAGTGTGGTTTTGATTTGTATTTCCCTGATGAGGAGGGATGTTGAGCATCTTTTCATGTGCCTGTTGGCCATCTGGACGTCTTCATTAGAGAAGTATCTATTCAGGTTTTCTGCCCATTTCTTCACTGGATTATTTGTTTTTTGGGTGTGAAGTTTGGTGAGCTCTGTATAGATTTTGGATACGAGCACTTTGTCCGATATGTCATTTGCAAATATCTTTTCCCATTCCGTTGGTTGCCTTTTAGTTTTGTTGATTGTTTCCTTTGCTGTGCAGAAGCTTTTTATCTTCATGAGGTCCCAATAGTTCATTTTTGCTTTTAATTCCCTTGCCTTTGGGGATGTGTCAAGTAAGAAATTGCTGCGGCTGAGGTCAGAGAGGTCTTTTCCTATTTTTCCTCTAGGGTTTGGATGGTTTCCTGTCTCACATTCAGGTCCTTTATCCATTTTGAGTTTGTTTTTGTGAATGGTGTAAGAAAGTGGTCTAGTTTCATTCTTCTGCATGTTGCTGTCCAGTTCTCCCAGCACCATTTAAAGAGACTCTTTTTTCCATTGGATATTCTTTCCTGCTTTGTCAAAGATTAGTTGACCATACTTTTGTGGGTCCAATTCTGGAGTCTCTATTCTATTCCTTTGGGCTATGTGTCTGTTTTTGTGCCAATACCATGCTGTCTTGATGATTACAGCTTTGTAGTAGAGGCTACAGTCTGGGATTGTGATGCCTCCTGCTTTGGTCTTCTTCTTCAATATTACTTTGGCTATTTGGGGTCTTTTGTGGTTCCATACAAATTTTAGGATTGCTTGTTATAGCTTCGAGAAGAATGCTGGTGCAATTTTGATTGGGATTGCATTGAATGTGTAGATAGCTTTGGGTAGTATTGACATTTTAACAATATTTATTCTTCCAATCCATGAGCACAGAATGTTTTTCCATTTCTTTATATCTTCTTCTATTTCTTTCATAAGCTTTCTATAGTTTTCAGCATACAGATCTTTTTACATCTTTGGTTAGGGTTACTCCTAGATATTTTATGATTCTTGGTGCAGTTGTGAATGGGGTCAGTTTCTTTATTTGTCTTTCTCTTGCTTCATTATTAGTGTATAACAATGCAACTGATTTCTGTACATTGATTTTGTATCCTGCAACTTTGCTGAATTCATGTATCATTTCTAGCAGACTTTTGGTGGAGTCTATCAGGTTTTCCATGTATAATATCATGTCATCTGCAAAAAGTGAAAGCTTGACTTCATCTTTGCCAATTTTGATGCCTTTGATTTCCTTTTGTTGTCTGATTGCTGATGCTAGAACTTCCAACACTATGTTAAACAACAGTGATGAGAGCTGACACCCCTGTCATGTTCCTGATCTCAGGGGGAAAGCTCTCAGTTTTTCCTCATTGAGGATGCTGTTATCTGTGAGCTTTTCATAAATGGCTTTTATGATGTTTAAGTATGTTCCTTCTATCCCAACTTTCTCCAGGGTTTTTATTAAGAAAGGATGCTGAATTTCGTCAAATTCTTTTTCTGCATCAATTGACAGGATCATATGGTTCTTATCTTTTCTTTTATTAATGTGATGTATCACACTGATTTGCGAATGTTGAACCAGCCCTGCAGCCTAGGAATGAATCCCACTTGGTCATGGTGAATAATTCTTTTTATATGCTGTTGAATTCGATTTGCTAGTATCTTGTTGAGAATTTTTGCATTCATATTCATCAGGGATATTGGCCTGTAGTTCTCTTTTTTTGCTGGGTCTCTGTCTGGTTTGGGAGTCAAAGCAATGCTAGCTTCATAGAATGAGTGGAAGTTTTCCTTCCCTTTCTATTTTTTGGAACAGCTTGAGAATGATAGGTATTATCTCTGCTTTAAATGTCTGGTAGAATTCCCCAGGGAAGCCATCTGGTCCTGGACTCTTATTTGTTGGGAGATTTTTGATAACTGATTCAATTTCTTCGCTGGTTATGGGTCTGTTCAAGCTTTCTATTTCTTCCTGTTTGAGTTTCGGAAGTGTGTGGGTGTTTACGAATTTGTCCATTTCTTCCAGGTTGTCCAATTGGTTGGCAGATAATTTTTCATAGTATTCCCTTATAATTGTTTGTATCTCTGAGGCATTGGTTGTAATAATTCCATTTTAATTCATGATGTTATCTATTTGGGTCATCTCCCTTTTCTTTTTGAGAAGCCTGGCTAGAGGTTTATCAATTTTGTTTATTTTTTCAAAAAACCAACTCTTGGTTTCATTGATCTGCTCTACAATTATATTATTTCTGCTCTGATCTTTATTATTTCTCTTCTTCTGTTGGGTTTGGGGTAACTTTGTTGTTCTGCTTCTATTTCCTTTAGGTGTGCTGTTAGATTTTGTATTTGGGATTTGTCTTGTTTCTTGAGATAGGCCTGGATTGCAATGTATTTTCTTCTCAGAACTGCCTTCGCTGCATCCCAAAGCATTTGGATTGTTGTATTTTCATTTTCATTTGTTTCCATATATTTTTAAATTTCTTCTCTAATTGCCTGGTTGGCCCATTCATTCTTTAGTAGGGTGTTCTTTTTTTTTTTTTTTAATTTTTTTTTCAATGTTTATTTATTTTTGGGACAGAGAGAGACAGAGCATGAACGGGGGAGGGGTAGAGAGAGAGGGAGACACAGAATCGGAAACAGGCTCCAGGCTCTGAGCCATCAGCCCAGAGCCTGACGCGGGGCTCGAACTCACGGACTGCAAGATCGTGACCTGGCTGAAGTCGGACGCTTAACCAACTGCGCCACCCAGCGCCCCTAGTAGGGTGTTCTTAACCTCCATGCTTTTGGAGGTTTTCCAGGCTTTTTTCCTGTGCTTGATTATAAGCTTCACAACATTGTGGTCTGGAAGTGTGCATGGTATGATCTCAATTCTTTTATACTCATGAAGGACTGTTTTGTGACCCAGTATGTGATCTATCTTGGAGAATGTTCCATGTGCACTCGAGAAGAAAGTATATTCTGTTGCTTTGGAATGCGGAGTTCTAAATATATCTGTCAAGTCCGTCTGATCCAATGTATCATTCAGGGCCCTTGTTTCTTTATTGATCCTGTGTCTAGATGATCTATCCATTGTTGTAAGTGGAGTATTAAAGTCCCCTGCAATTACCACATTCTTATCAATAAGGTTGCGTGAGTAATTGTTTTATATATTTGGGGGCTCCCGTATTCAGCTCATAGAGATTTATAATTGTTAGTTCTTCCTGATGGATAGACCCTGTAATTATTATATAATGCCCTTCTTCATCTCTTGTTACAGCCTTTAATTTGAATCTAGTTTGTCTGATATAAGTATGGCTACTCCAGCTTTCTTTTGACTTCTGGTAGCATGATAGATAGTTCTCCATCCCCTCACTTTCAATCTGAAGGGTCCTCAGGTCTAAAATGAGTCTCTTGTAGACAGCAAATAGATGGGTCTTGTTTTTTTTATCCATTCTGATACCCTATGTCTTTTGGTTGGCGCATTTAGTCCATTTACATTCAGTGTTATTATAGAAAGATATGGGTTTAGAGTCATTGTGATGTCTGTAGGTTTCATGCTTGTAGTGACGTCTCTGGTACTTTGTCTCACAGGATCCCCCTTAGGATCACTTGTAGGGCTGGTTGAGTGGTGATGAATTCCTTCAGTTTTTGTTTGTTTGGGAAGACCTTTTTCTCTCCTTCTATTCTAAATGACAGCCTTGCTGGATAAAGGATCTCGGCTGTGTATTTTTTCTGTTCCTCACATTGAAGATTTCCTGCCATTCCTTTTTGGCCTGCCAAGTTTCACTAGATAGATCCATCACTAGTCTTATTGGTCTCCCTTTATATGTTAGAGCACATTTATCCCTAGCTGCTTTCAGAATTTTCTCTTAATCGTTGTATTTTGCCAGTTTCACTATGATATGTCGTGCAGAAGATCGATTCAAGTTACGTCTGAAGGGAGTTCTCTGTGCCTCTTGGACTTCAATGCCTTTTTCCTTCCCCAGATCAGGGAAGTTCTCAGCTGTGATTTCTTCAAGTATACCTTCAGCACCTTTCTCTCTCTCTGCCTCCTCTGGAATCCCAATTATGCATGTATTATTACATTTTATCGCATCACTTAATTCTCTAATTATCCCCTCATACTCCTGGATTTTTTTACCTCTCTTTTTCTCAGCTTCCTCTTTTTTCATAATTTTATCTTCTAATTCACCTATTCTCTCCTCTGCCTCTTCAATCCGGGCTGTGGTTACCTCCATTTTATTTTACAGCTCATTTACAACATTTTTTAGCTCCTCGTGACTGTTTCTTAGTCCCTTGATCTCTGTAGTAATAGATTCTCTGCTGTCCTCTATACTTTTTTCAAGCCCAGCAATTCATTTTATGACTATTATTTTAAATTCATTTTCTGTTATATAGTTTTAATCGTTTTTGATCAGTTCGTTAGCTGTCGCTACCTCCTGGAGTTTCTTTTGAGGACAATTCTTCTGTTTCATCATTTTGGATAGTCCCTGGAGTGGCGCGGAACTGCAGGGCTCTTCCCCTGTGCTGTCTGGAGTAACTTGCATTGGTAGGCGGGGCCGCAGTCAGACCTGATGTCTGCCCCCAGCCCACCGCTGGGGCCACAGTCAGACTGGTGTGTACCTTATCTTCTCCTCTCCCAGAGGCAGGACTCTCTGTGGAGTGGTGTGGCCCCTGTATGGGCTACTTGCACACTGACAGGCTTGTGGTGCTGCTTCTATGGGATCTGGCGTATTAGCCGGGGTGGATTGGCAAGGTGCACAGGGGCGGGAGGAGCAGACTCAGCTTGCTTTGCCTCCGGTGTTCTGCTTCAGGAGGGGCCCTGTGGCACCGGGAGGGAGGCAGACCCTCGGAGGGATGGATCTACAGAAGCACAGCATCCGTGTTTGCACGGTGCAAGCAAGTTCTGTGATGGGAACTGGTTCCCTTTGGGATTTTGGCTGGGGGATGGGCGAGGGAGAT
The DNA here is from genome assembly GCF_014898765.1 of Herpailurus yagouaroundi. NCBI lineage: Eukaryota > Metazoa > Chordata > Mammalia > Carnivora > Felidae > Herpailurus > Herpailurus yagouaroundi. The sequence goes on along the minus strand of NW_024412415.1, from coordinate 17,447,601 downwards.
GGTGCTTCCCAGCGCCTTTGTTCCCTGCCAAGCTGAGCTCTGTCCTCCAGGGCTCAACAACTCTCCCTCCCATTGTCCTCTAGCCCTCCAGCTCTCCGAGCAGAGCTGTGGACTTATAACATTCCAGATGTTAAGCCCCGCTGGCTGTCAGAACACACCCCGTCTGGCCACTCAGCTTTTGCAAGCCAGACTTCGGGGGCTCTGCCTTGCCGGGCGGGCTACCCCTACACCGCCCTGGCTCCCTCCTGCCAGTTCGTGTATTGCGCACCACGTCTCTGCCCTTCCTACCCTCTTCCGTGGGTCTCTTGTCTATGCTTGGCTCTAGAGAATCCATTCTACTAGTCTTCTGGCAGTTTTCTGGATTATTTAGGCCGATGTGGGTGGAATCTAAGTGATCAGCAGGATGCGCGGTGCGCCCAGCGTCCTCCTACACCGCCATTTTCCCTGCTCTTCTTCCTGAACATTTTGTAATAATTTTGTTTCATACATGGTCACAGAAGTATGCCTATACAAACGTGCTTGCAACATTTAGAACTAGATTAAAAGGAGTCAGTTTAGAACTTCAGTTTTTTGGGGGTACCTGGGTGGGTCAGTCAGTTAAACATCCGACTTCAGCTCACAGTTTGTGATCTCACAGTTTATGGGTTCGAGCTCTGCCTGGGGCTCTGCACTGACAGCTCAGAGCCTGGAGAATGCTTCTGTTTCTGTCTTCCTCTCTCTCTGCCCCTCTCCTGTTCATGCTCTCTCTCTCTCTCTCTCTCTCTCTCTGTCTCAAAAATAACAGACATTAAAAAAAGGGAAAAAAGAACTTCAGTTTTTTTTGTTAACCCATAACACATATCAGCACACCCTCATACATGTACATACACGCCATCACTACCATCACTGTTGGAGCCAGACCTCCTGAGAGCTTTCTTGTTTCTGCTCCCAGATACGAATTCTTTATTACAGGAGGGGATACCATGAGGAAGTGTTGATTTCTGTCTCCTGTCACCTGTCTATGAGCATGTGATGTTAGGGGGGCCAGTCCTCTGACCATCTTAGCCATCCGTAAGAGTACTATACAGTACTTGGTGATCTGAATACCATAGTGCCTGCTCTCTGGGCAGTAAGAACACTATGTTCATTTTATTCTGTAAGTCTAGGGTCAGGTTAACTTATTGCTCCCTATTTAAAATTTTATTTTTTCAAGAACTATGCCAGCAAAACGAATTCATTTCTCCAGAGGCATAGAATGGTCTGTTTACCACTCAGCAGGCCATACCTAGCTTTGATAACTAATTCCAACTATTGTTTAGTTCTTATCCCTTATCTCAATGCCACTAGCCTTCTATCCCCATAACCACCATCTGCCACTCCCCAGAGGATGTGGTTTTTTGTTTTCCGAGGCTTTGGGAAGATACATGTAAGTTCTAAAATATTGGTGATTTTTACTAACTCAATTTACATAATGTACCCCCAATACAGTTAATAACTATTTGGCTTAATAAACATTTCTTGAGTTCTTACTATGTTCTAGGCACTTTGCCAGGCTTTAAAATAAAAAAAAAAAACACTAAAAATGAATTAGAATTAGGTACAGCTCTAACAGAGGCACAAAAAACAGTGGCTTAAACAAGACAGGGGTTTATTTCTCTTTCATGTAAAAATCTAGATGTAGAAGTCCATGGCTGGCAAGGGGGCTCCATGATTGTCTGGGACTCAATGGAAAGCTTCCAACTTTCTCCTGTGCCATCCCTAGGGATGAAGCTCATCCTCATGTTCCAAAATGTTGTTCCAGCCATCACATCTATATTTTAGGGAAATAGGATAAAGGAAGGATGAGGCATAGAGGGTATGATAGCTACCCTTTAAAAAAAAGTTCCAGAAACTGCCGTGTATTTCACCTTCAGCTAACATCTCATTAGCAACACTATTTCCCAGCTGAAAACTTAAGATTCTAATGAGGAGAGAGCAGATAAGGGAGAAGGCAATCAACAATTGGCATCAAGACACAGTCCCTGCCCTCTGGACGGGAAAGGTAAGGAAATACCTATCAGAATGCATAACAGGGGATCTAATTAACAGTGGGCAAAGCTTCCCAGAGATGGGGGCTTCTGAAGTGAACTTTCTTTTCTTTTTTTTTTTTCAACGTTTATTTATTTTTGGGACAGAGAGAGACAGAGCATGAACGGGCGAGGGGCAGAGAGAGAGGGAGACACAGAATCGGAAACAGGCTCCAGGCTCTGAGCCATCAGCCCAGAGCCCGACGCGGGGCTCGAACTCACGGACCGCGAGATCGTGACCTGGCTGAAGTCGGACGCTTAACCGACTGCGCCACCCAGGCGCCCCTGAAGTGAACTTTCAATGAAGAGTAGAAATTAGTCAGGCAAAGGGTGTGGTGGAGGTGGTGCTGATGGTGGTTAGGGAAGTCCTACATAGGATAAGTAGCAAGTTTCCAGAGGCTGAAAGATGAAAGGAACTACTAGCACTGTAGGGTGGTTGCAATATATATTTAGAGGTCAGGAATCCTGAAAGATGAAGTTGGAAAGATAAGCAGGGGTCAGTTCATATCTAGTCTACTCTGCATAACAATTATTTATAGTGACAAAATATTTTGGATAAAATTAGTTTCCATTTACGCTCTCACTTCAATGTTTATCAACCATTAAACATTGATATTTAAGAAAATCAGTAATATTTGTAGAGCATCTTACTTTTCACAGTACAATCATAAATAGTGCCTGCAAAGATAGGAGCCATTTGCTACAATTCTTCTAAGATGATCAGTCTTCTCAGAGCCTGGCAACAAAGAATCTAACTAGATCAAAAACTTACCTGGGGCACCTGCGTGGCTCCGTCAGTTGAGCGACCAACTTCGGCTCAGGTCATGATCTCATAGCTTGTGAGTTCGAGCCCCGCCTCGGGCTCTGTGCTGACAGCTCAGAGCCTGGAGCCTGATTCAGATTCTGTGTCTCCCTCTCTCTCTGCCCCTAACCCACTCACATTCTGTCTCTGTCTCTCTCAAAAATAAATAAAAATTAAAAAAATTAAAAAAAACCCAATTTACCTTATTCACTTGCTTATAAGATTCATCTCTGCCTCCTCAAAAAGGTGTTTGAAAATTGCCCTGTGTTCAGTGTATCCATATTAGAGACAAAACGCTAAAAAGTTTAAGGTGTGAGTTAAATAGTGAAAATTCTGAGGTGTAGTCACCAAGAAGATAGTAATTTGATGCTGTCTCTAGCAGAGAAGGACATTCTTTTAGGGTTCTGGACTCAATTCCAATGCCCCACCTCCCCGCCAACATCAAGCAATTCTCAGAGACCAGCAGGGTCTCCAAGAATTCAACTCAATTCTGATACTATCTATGCAGAGATAGTATCAGATTCTCAGATTAAGGGTTGTCCTGAAAGACAGCCTTTCACTCCCCACTTCAGATGCTAGTTGCAAGCCCCAGGCTGTTACCTGTGCCTCTGAACCAACCAGCTACTGATTAAAGGTTCCAGTGACCTCCTCCTTACGTTAGATTCATTTGTTAGAGGAGCTCACAGAATTCAGGGAAACATTTACTTACATTTAGCAGTTTATTAAAGGATATGACAAAAGATACAAACCAATAGTTAGATGAAGAGATACATAGGGCATGGTCACAAATGAAAGAGCCTCTGTCTTCGTGGAGCCTGGGGCCCAGTTTGGTGGCATGTAGAAGTGTTCTGGTTTCTCAAACATGGGAGCTCTTCAAAAAAGGACCAGTACTTTGCCTTCTTGAGTTTTTAATGGAGGCTTCATTAATTGTCATGACTGATTAAGTCATTGGCCTTAGGCTAGTTCAAACTTGAGCCCCTCTCTCCTCCCTGGAAGTGAGGTGGGAGCAGAGTGGGACTGAAAGTTCCAATCCTCTAGTCACTGGCTTGTTTCTCTGGCAACCAGCCTCCATTCTTAGGTGAGGTCCAAAAGTCACCTCCTCAAGAGACACTTTTTATCACTCTCGACACTTAGGAAATTCCAAGGGTTTGGGGGGCTGTGAGGCTGGAACTGCAGATGAAGACAAAATATATATAAGAAATATATTTTGGTCATCTGAATGACCAAATATATATGTCTTATAAATCACAAAACTGCAAGGATCATTGCAAATACATAAAAATTTTCATCCTATAAGGGCATTCTTAATTCAAACAAAGCAAAAATGATAAATCAGTGGTCATAGAAATGATCAGAGGTAGAATTTGGGTCTGTAATAAAGACTGTTTGCAAAAATGGCTATAATAATTCCTCCTATATCCCATTGTAACATGACTTTTCTGTTCCTCCCATCAAAAGATGGGATTTATTGCCCTCTCTCTTGAATCGGGTTGACCCTGTGACTTGTTTTGACCAAGGAACATGGTGGAAGGAACTCTGTGTATGATCTTCAAGCCTGGGCCTGAGACTGGTATGGAAGTCTGTCTAGCCTAGGGAGGGACCGTGGTGAGGGAAAACAAGGCACCCCAGCTAACAACTAGCATCAACTCTCAGCCATGAAGCCATCTTGGACCTTCTATCCCAGGTGATGCCTCCAGCTGAATGCAAATTCACGAGTGAGCCCAAGTGAAACCAGCAGAACTCTTTGCCCGGTCCATAGAGTGTAAGAAATGATAAATCATTGTTGTTTTAAACCACTAAGTTTCAGAGTAGTTTGTTACACAGTAATAGATAACTGAAATAGGATCATTCCCTCTATATTTTAGATTAAAATACGTTAGCACTACATCTTGTGACTCAAAAACAATGAAGGCATTGCTATTACATCAATTTCAGGCTGTATAATAGACTTCGCAAAATGAATTGGTAATAGGGAGTCAGGGCGTTCATTACCATCAACTGAAGAAAATAGCAGCTTAAACTGTTAGACATCTCTAAGAAAACTATAAGGTCTCTACAACTAGAAGAAACATTTAGAAACATGGGTATTAGAAATAGAAAGTAGATGGGGCACCTGGGTGACTCAGTTGGTTAAGCGTCTGACTTCAGCTCAGGTCATGATCTTACTGTTCGTGGGTTTGAGCCCCACATTGGGCTCTGTGCTGACAGCTCAGAGCCTGGAACCTGCTTCAGATTCTGCGTCTTCCTCTCTCTCTGCCCCTCCCCAGCTCATGCTCTGTCTCTGTCTCTGTCTCTCTCAAAAAAAAAAAAAAAAAAAAGTTAAAAAAAATTTAAAAAAAGAAATGGAAAGCAGAATCAGACTTATACAATATGATCTCACTCATATGTAGAATGTAAAAATTAAAACAAATGAATAAATAAACAAAAATATGGGTATTAGATACCTGAAACAAATTACTCACTTGGGAAACTCAATATTAAACTCAATATTAAAACTCAATATTTAAAACATATAGATAGTTCACCAGTAAAGAACAGATAATCACAGATATATCAAAGATCAACATTATAGCACCTATATTTGTGAGTAGAAATTCATTCACCTCTGTAGATAGGAATAAGATATACAAAAATGATGCCTCTTGATACTTGAAGATAAAATCCCTGAGTTGTGTGGTGTGGCAGTTACCCTGCAAGAAGGCCCCCAGTGATTCCCATTTCCTAGTATTCACTCTCTTGGGAAATATTCTCCGTAAATCATGGCTAGCCTGTGTATCCAGTAGAATGTGGTGGAAGAGGTGGTAAGTGACTTCTGAGGCTAGGTTATAAAAGATATTGCAGTTTCTACCTTGATCTCTCCCTTGAATCACTTGCTCTTGGGAAGCCAACTGCTAGGTCTTGAATACACTCATGCAGCCCTGAGGAGAGGACACAGTGAGGAACTGAGGCCACTAGTATCATCTTGCCAGCCACGACAGTGTGTCATCTTGGAAAGTCTTTTAGTCTCAGTCAAGCCTCCAGATGGCTGTAGTTCTGGCTGACACTCCTTTTAAAGATAGGTTTATTGAGGTTATAGGTTATTTACCATAACATTCAGTAATCTTAAGTGTAAAATTCAATGATTTCTAGTAAATGTATAGACTTGCGCAATTATGACCACAATCTAAATTTAGAATATTTCCATCATGCCAAAATAAACCCCATGCCCATTAGCAGTTACTTCCCTCTCCTCTACCAGCCCCAGGCATCCACTAATGTATTTTCTGTGTCTATATATTTGTCTTTTCAGAAAACTCAATCTAAATGGAATCATGAAATATGTGGTCTTTATGTCTAGCTTTGTTTTTATTAAAAAAATTTTTTTAGGGGCGCCTGGGTGGCGCAGTCGGTTAAGCGTCCGACTTCAGCCAGGTCACGATCTCGCGGTCCGTGAGTTTGAGCCCCGCGTCAGGCTCTGGGCTGATGGCTCGGAGCCTGGAGCCTGTTTCCGATTCTGTGTCTCTCTCTCTCTCTCTGCCCCTCCCCCGTTCATGCTCTGACTCTCTCTGTCCCAAATAAATAAACGTTGAAAAAAAAAATTAAAAAAAACCACAAAAAACAAAAAAAAATTTTTTTTAAGTTTATTTAGTTTGAGAGAGACAGAGACTCTCTGTGAGCAGAGGAGGGGCAGAGAGAGAGGGCGACCAAGAATCCCAAGTAGGCTCTGAACCGTTAGCACAGAGCCCCATTCAGGGCTTGAACTCACAAAACCATGAGATCGTGACCTGAACCAAGAGCCAGATGTTTAACCAACTGAGACACAGGCATCCCTGTGCCTAGCTTCTTTTTAAGTGTCTAGCTGACATTTTGAGAGACTCTGTACTAGAACCTCCCAACTAAGCCACTACTGAATTCTTGATGTGCAGAAACTGTAGGTCTATTGTTGAAGTTAGCCACTAACTTTGGGGATAATTCATTACACAGTAATAGATATCTAGTATACATGAGTATGTGATTACTGCTGGGAAACTAAGTCCCTCTGACATCCGGTGTTCCATTAAACCCAGTCCCAGAGGTACAACATTTCTTACCATTAAAACTTGCGGACATGAGAAATTATACCTTACAGTTGTTTTGGCAGGTTGTTAATGACACAAAATTGATACTTTTAAACTGATACTTTTTCTAATTTTTAAAAGAAAGCCATTTCCAGATCAGAAGAAAGTATCCCCACTTTATTTTTAGGTCTATGCAAAAGGTTAGATGAATGAAGAAGAAATGAATTGTGGGCAATTAAAATGTGGTGGGTGGGCTGCTAAGGAAACTTGCCTGGAAGGAGTTTTGGTTGGTCGGATTGGACAACAAAAGGTTTGGCTGTAATTCCAGGAGACTTAGCCAGTTGCATCCCTGAAATGTTGCTATCAAGAAATCATTTAAAGGATTCAAGAGGGTAGAGAGGAACAAGTAGACGCAAGTTTCAGATTTTGAGTTGATACCAAAAGGAAGAAGGAAGAGGTTTACAGTTTTACAACTGTGCAATGGGTCAAAACTTCACGGAATGCTGTAAAACAAGAGCCAATTGTGAAATGGTTTAAATAATATGGAGTTAGTAACGTTCTTGACAATATCAGCATAGTTTATTGTTTGATGATGGTTTTGACTCAGTTTCTATGTAGTGAAAGTTGAAGATTAAGAGATTCTTCTAGAATCTAGTAGTAGCAATGGCTTTAAAGCTTTGAAAATATTTCTCTGATTCTCTGAGGGTGAAGATCAAAATCTTCACAATGTTCATTTTTTGTTATGCAGGTATTATTCACTAAAATACTAGCCTCTGTAACACATATTCAATTTTTCCCTGCTATTCAAAGTGCATT
>NW_024412415.1:17414116-17434901 GCF_014898765.1 Herpailurus yagouaroundi | reverse complement strand
TGATGACAGCTTTGTAGTAGAGGCTAAAGTCTGGGATTGTGATGCCTCCTGCTTTGGTCTTCTTCTTCAAAATTACTTTGGCTATTCGGGGCCTTTTGTGGTTCCATATGAATTTTAGGATTGCTTGTTCTAGTTTCGAGAAGAATGCTGGTGCCATTTTGATTGGGATTGCATTGAATGTGTAGATAGCTTTGGGTAGTATTGACATTTTGACAATATTTATTCTTCCAATCCATGAGCAGGGAATGTCTTTCCATTTCTTTAAATCTTCTTCAATTACCTTCATAAGCTTTCTATAGTTTTCAGCATACAGATCCTTTACATCTTTGGTTAGATTTATTCCTAGGTATTTTATGCTTCTTGGTGCATTGTGAATGGGATCAGTTTCTTTATTTGTCTTTCTGTTGCGTCATTGTTAGTGTATAAGAATGCAACTGATTTCTGTACATTGATTTTGTATCCTGCAACTTTGCTGAATTCATGTATCAGTTCTAGCAGACTTTTGGTGGAGTCTATCGGATTTTCCATGTATAATATCATGTCATCTGCAAAAAGCGAAAGCTTGACTTCATCTTTGCCAATTTTGATGCCTTTGATTTCCTTTTGTTGTCTGATTGCTGATGCTAGAACTTCCAGCACTATGTTAAACAACAGCGGTGAGAGTGGGCATCCCTGTCGTGTTCCTGATCTCAGGGAAAAAGCTCTCATTTTTTCCCTGTTGAGGATGATGTTAGCTGTGGGCTTTTCATAAATGGCTTTTATGATCTTTAAGTATGTTCCTTCTATCCCGACTTTCTCAAGCGTTTTTATTAAGAAAGGGTGCTGGATTTTGTCAAAGGCCTTTTCTGCATCGATTGACAAGATCATATGGTTCTTCTCTTTTTTTTTTGTTAATGTGATGTATCACGTTGATTGATTTGAGAATGTTGAATCAGCCCTGCATCCCAGGAATGAATCCCACTTGATCATGGTGAATAATTCTTTTTATATCAAAGTGCATTATTATTTAATAAAATACTTGCCTTAACCCTACGTATGAGCATGATGTTGAAATTTCTTCAATTTATTATTTTACTGTATGTTTTGTTCTGGTTTTTATTGAAATGTTTGTCTATATGTATTAAACCTTCTTATAAAAATTTATTTAAATTTGTTTTATTTAACCCTGCTTGCTTTATACCAATATATACTGATATGTGCTACATATATATATATACATATACACACGCACATATAAGACATATATACACATATATGCACACACACACACATATATATATATATATATAAGAATTCTCTCAAATTTATTTGATACTGTGGCATAGTTTTCAGTTGCTAGTACTAAGACATAGCACCAGTTTTTGCCTTTATGTTACTTCAAGTATAACGTTGGTCTTCATTAAATGAATATTTTTGTGTGTGTTTTGTTGTCTACTATATTTTCACCATTTTTTTTTAGCTATGTGACTTAGTTCCTTTATTCATGTTTGTGGTATATAATTAAATATACAAAATCTGTGATTCCCTAGAACTTAGTATACTACACTACACTATACATGTAGTACTGTCCTCCACAAAACTACTGTAAAATATTTTAAACACTTTCATAAACACAAATAAATATGTGTACAATGAAAGGTACTTATCTACCCCATAAATTTTTCTTGCAAGACTGGTTGCTCTTATTCAAATCTTGACTTTTAGCAAATAAAGTAGAGTTGACCCTTAAACAATGGGTTTGAAATGTGCAGGTCCACTTATACACAGAATTTTTTTGATACAGTTCAGTACAGTAGATGTATTTCTCCTTACGATTTTCTTAAAAACACCTTTTTTTTCTCTAGCTTACTTTATTGTAATGCATATAACATACAAAATATGTGTTAATAAACTTTTTTTGTTATCTGTAAGGCTTCCTATCAATAGTAGTCTATTAGTAAAGTTTGGGGAGAGTCAAAAGTAATATGTGGATTTTTTACTGCACTGGGGGTTGACTCCCCTAACCCCTGCATTGCTCAAGGATCAGCTGTGCTATGATTCAGGTGCTGGGAAACAGAGAAAATAAGATATTGATCCTGACATAAAATATCTAAGACACTAGTTGAAGAAACGGACACAAAACAATAAATGATATATATGTGTGCTTCAAGAGGAGGAAGCCTAAAGTATTGGGGGGGGGGATAAGGAAGCCGTCTGCGCCACGGAGACTCCCCAAGATTTTTAAAAAATGTTTTATTTATTTTTGAGAGAGAGACAGGGTATGAGCGGGGGAGGGGCAGAGAAAGAGAGGGAGACACAGAATCTGAAGCAGGCTCCAGGCTCTGAGCGTTCAGCCCAGAACCCAACGACTCAGGGCTTGAACTGTTGAACCACAAGATCATGACCTGAGCTAAAGTCGGGTGCTTAACAGACTCAGTGAGCCACCCAGGTGCCCCTAATAGGTGACTTTTAAACTAAACTGGGTTTATAGGGTCAATAAGAGGAGGAAGGGCATTCCAGACAAAGCAAAGAGCATGAACCAAGACAAGCATAAAAGAACATAGTATGCTCTGAAAACAGCAAATAGCTCAGTGGGGCTGGAGAATAGTGGATGTGAAGGAATATCCTGAGATAAAACAGGAAGATTCCACAGAAGCCAGAATGAATGGGTTTGTCAGCCAAACTAAGGAGGTTAGACTTTAACCAGCAAGGGGTGGAGATTTTAAGTGGAGGAATTTTTTCCTTTAAAAAGGTTTCTCTGGCTGCATTGTGTTGGAGAGCAAAGAAATGGAAGGCAGTCAAACTAGTTAGGAAGCCATTATGGCAATTGAATGAGAAAAGATGAGGTCAGAAATAGCAGTGGGGAATGCTCAGGGTCATGAATTAGGAACCTTGGCATGGGACCCTTAGATATGGGCTGGAGCAGAAGGAGCCCAAAGTGGCTCTGTGGTTTCTAGTCTGGGTGACTGGAGGAAGTTATGCCACTAAATGAAAAATAAAAGGGAAATGCCCTAGGTTGCTGGGAACTATCTTTGACTCCTCCTTCTCTTTTCCAGGAAACACACTGCCAATCTCTGCCAGGCCTTTGCCTCTTATCTTCACACCCCTCTCCTCTCCCCCACCCCACTTCTAATTATTTTTCACAGTGCTACAAAGTCATCTTCCTAAAGCAGCTCTGATTGTAGAAATTTCTGCGCAGAAACATTTGATGGAGTCCCCACTGCATTCAGAATGAAATCTAAACTTCTTAACGGAGCACTCAAGACGTCCTTGTTCAGGCAGGCCACAAGCTACCTCTTGGATACCCTTATGTTGCTAAGTATCATTTCCTTTCCCCGCTCTATATATCATCTGCCCCAAACATTAATCTTTGTTCTCTAATACATCCTGTCATTTTATACCTCTAGATCACGCTATTTTCTCTATTTGAATGCAGTTTCTTGTCCATTCCAACCTGCCAAAATTCTACCCAGAGTTTACGTCACTGTCTCTGTAACACTTTAGTCATTCATCCCCTTAGTCAGAAGTATTCTTCCTTTTCAGTGGTGCATAGACTATTGGGTCTCAATCCCAACACTTTAGGCATTCTGCCTTTTTAGATAGTTGTGTCTTGGAATCCCTTCTATTCCCTTGCCCATACCTTTACACAGTGTAGGTTCAAAAATTGGTGATGAATTTACCTGGAGCAGGGATCTGATTCCTGTATCAACCACCCAAAGTTTAGCATACAGTGGAAAAATCAGGTGATTCTGTGAATCCATGACATCACGCACGAAAAAGAGTCTAGAGGAGTCACCTGTCTCTAGGGGGCCCTTTCGCTATCTAGAACATCCGTGACAAACGATGGGAGCAAAATAATTTGCTGTCAAGAGAGTACGGCTTCTCCAATAAGTTGCAAGATGCCTTTATTGTTTATGTAAAATTAAATATCTTACGTACTTAAGTGTAAAAAAGCCCTACAGGATCTAAGATTTTCCGAGGTGGAATTTCCCGGTGACAGGCGTCCTCCTGAGGTCAATTGCCCAGACCATCACACAGTGTACCAGGGAGTGGATTAAACACAGAGGCGTGTCCCCAGAGAACTGCTGCGTGGCCCTGAGCGGCCTCTGCTCCGCCCCGCCCCTATTGGCCGCAGCCGGGAGGCTCCGAGGGAACTCCCGCAGGTCTGCGCGCGCAATCCCGGGACAAGGGTCCACGCGGCGCGCGCAATTGCCCTGGAAACCACTGCGCGCGCACGCGCAAATGCGCGGTGGGGAGCGGGACTGAGCTAAAAGCCTAGCAGCGGGAGGAGGGGTTTGCCCTCCTACTCTACTGTCGCTCCCTTGGGGGTGGGCGCGCGCACCGCCCTTCTCTTTCGGGCGGAGCGTCCTTTCCGGCACGCTCCCGGCTCACGCGCTACCTCGGCACCCCCCCCCCCACTCCCGCCCCCACCTCCGCCCCCGCCCCCGCCGTACACGCACCCTTGCGCTCCTCCCGCAGTTGTGCGCCGGTGCAGCAGGCAGTGGGAGCATCCGGGCATTTCCGCAGCCGAGCGGCGAGCCGGGCGGCGGCAGCGGTCGAGGAGCTCCCATGGCAGGGACGAAGAAGGGGGAAGGCAAGAGGGGGGCCAGGCGTTAAGCCGGAGCCGCCGCCTGGTGGGTCCCCAGGGAGGCGGAGGGGGAAGCGCTCTCGCAGCCGGGCGCGTGTCTCGTCGCTCCTCTCGCGCAATCCCTTGTCAGCCCGGGCTTCGGAGATGCATCTGCATCAGGTCCTCACCGGGGCTGTCAACCCTGGAGACAACTGCTACTCTGTGGGCAGCGTCGGGGATGTCCCCTTCACGGTGAGCGGCGTCCGGGTACTCGAGAGGGAGAGACCGGGGGTTGAGAGCCCCTGTCCCGGCCCACGCCTCCCAGGGGAGGCTGTGAGGTGCTGGTGGGCCCCAGTTGCGCCCCCTTTGCAGCCCAATTTCGGGGGGCGGGCGTGGGACTGTGAATCCCTGGGCTGGTGTAGGAAATTACCCGTCAGGGGAAAGGATTAGGAATCCACCGCGCCGTCTGCCCTCAGCAAACTGGCCCCCAGGGATGACTGGACTAGAAGGTTCCTCTCCTAGGGCGGCCCTGGGTCTGCGGTGGAGGAAGATGGTTGCAGTAGCTGAAACCCCAGAGTGTCCTTTTCGCACCTGCTCTCGGCGTGGAGGCGAAGACTTGGTCTTGTCTCGGAGCATGAAGGCGATGCTGCACCTGGCTCCCCTTGCCCGCCTGTGGCTTAAAACCTGATACGACCCGATCTTCTGTATCTCCTGATATGCAGAATCTTAATTCGAACAAGGAAATAGGGCATTTCATTCTTTGCCCCCGAAAAAAATCTAAATGGAAGGGTTAGAGTGACAGTGGCTTGGAGAGCTTTTTATCACGAGATCAGTTTGGTAACCTTCCTAGGTAATATTTAATCCGTTTGCAAGGTAGGCTGGTTTATTTGTTTTTAAACTAAGGCAATGCGAAAATTTTATAACCGTTTTTTTGTTTGTGCGGGTAAAGTGTGTGTAAACAATAATGTATTCGAACATCTTTTATATCTCGATGGAAAAGACATGTTTTCTCAATGAGCTTGGACCATCAGTCCTTTTGGAGAATGGATGTTGTTATTACAGCTAATTCCAACTAAGCCCTAGAACCTCTTTTTACCCATAGACGGACTCCCAGGGATCAAAACGAGTTCCTTTTCTTTATTAAATTTATTCAAGATCCTTCTTTGAAGACACTGTAGTCATAAGATCTTGATCAAATACACATCGTTATTGATAGCTTGTGCTTGATAAAATTGGAAATAGCTTAATGGTATGTTTTTTACACAAGGAAAACACTTTGATGTCTGCTTTCCAATAGAATGTGTTTAAAGCTGCAGAAATAAGAAAAGCTCCAGCAAAACTGCAGAATCATTATGTAGCACAGTGCATTCTGGAACAGAATTTATCTATCGTTACGATACATTAAAAATAACCCCATAAGATTGCCTTTTGGCCATTTTAATTTTTAAATGTAATCCACCACGCTTTGTTTCAGTTTAGAATGAACCTTTATGGATATAATTTGGCTGACTTATTTTGTTACACATGACCTATCAGTGGTGTCATCTGTGTTTTGTATCTAAAAATCTGTGTAGAATTGAGCTGGACTTCAAGTGTATAGAGACAGTTTGGGGCATCGAGAGAGGAAATTCCCCTCTCCCCAGTTCTGTAGGTGGGGAGAAAGTTCCCTAGCCTTAGAAGAGTAGGCTTCCTTCATCAAGAAATCTGGAGCCTTGGATTATAGGGTATTTCCACACTATCATGGTGGTGGTAGTTTTCTGTTTCCATCTAAAGTGGAGCAGTGTCTCATTGTGGGAACAGTGCAAAGAGCTAAAGAGGTTCAGATGCAGTCTGGAAAAGCCAGTGCAAGAACTGTTAGCATTGCACAGGTGTGGTTATGATGTAGGCCACCCATGACCAGGACCTTGAGATCATTTTCAAGTCTTTTACCACCTCCCTAATTCAACCTGTCACCAAGGGTGGCTGACTCCTTACAGTGTCTATCAGATTTATCCCTTTTCATCTTCTTAGTTACCATCTTATTGTAGTACTTAAATTGTATTACTTAAACACTTGTAAACTAGTTTTCCTGACACTCCACTCTGATAAGTTCATCCTCCACACAGCTGCTGGGATAATTTTCTTCAAATACCATTTCACCATATCATTTTTGGCTCAAGAATATTAAAGAGTTCCTGTTAGATGTGTTATGAGATTTCAACTTGTCAGATATTCTTTTGTCATCTTTGACATTATTTTTTATTATATGTACTACTCACCTTGGCCCCTCTGCTGTAGACCTACTAATCTTTCTTACTCTGTCCTACATTTTTATGTTGCAATACAAGAACCCTTTTTATTTTCCTAAATATAACTCAAAATTTACTTCGTTTAGGATGCTGCCTAGGCACTGATTATTTTGGCACTTTGGCATTTACAGATACATGCTGCACACCATATCATTTTAATATCTTAGTTTTGAATGAACTGATCTGGTTATAATTTCATCATGAAGTAGAAATGACCTTTTGGACTCTAAGAAGAACAGATTTGCTTTAAAAAAATTGAGAACAAGCTGTTTTCACGTACTCTAGAACCAACTAACAATCAACTGAATGCCTACATTAGTATAGTAAAAATAAATAATAAAAAAACAAAAGTAAAGCTCTTTTACATAGAGTGTGCCATTTGCTTTGTATAGCAGTCAGATGAAAAACTTTAGTTCTGGGTCAGATGACTAAAAAGGGGACTGGCCAGGACTGGAATGGAGGTCCTGTGACTTCTCATCTGGAAGGATTTTTTCTGTAGTATGTTTCTTTCCTATCATAGTACTTGCTTTGAAGGGTATGTGTATGTTTGAAAGGCACAAACGTGGCCAATGTGGAAAGAAAGACTGTCTTGCAAGTAGACAGTGGGTTTTAGCTAATGATATCTTTGATGATAACCTGAGGATCTTTTCAAAATAGAGTAGATCATTTATTTCAGAGTTTATAAACTGCAAGTTTTTAAAAAAGAATTGTTCTAAAAGAATTTTGAAGTGTTCGTAACATTGTAATTGAAAAACAGTGTGTTATATATATTGCACTGTGCGTGGTGGGTAGTGGGTGGTGTGATCAACTGGGTTGTGAATGACAGCTCATGTCACCATGGCCCAATCTGTGCTATGTTGTCATGGTGGTGCAGTTTGTAGTGGACAGTCCCAGTGATGTGTGTATCTGTAGTGCTAACATGTGCTAGGATGGTTTTTCACTTGTGTTTGGGCAGTTAGTGGTTTTTAAAAGCAATTATGATTTCATAAGTGTGGTTGTATATATTATCTTTTGATCATTCAAGAACTAAGTCCTGGAAATACTGTTATCCTGTAGTAAATCAGGTACCGGCTAGTCCAAGGAGATGATTTTGCCATGTATGAGCTTTGTTGTCTGTATTTGGTCAGTGAGACATTCCCAGCTACCTTCTTATAAGTGAATGTTTTAGAGCTTAATGTAACAGATAGTGTTAATTTTCCTTAATTATGTTTTTATTGCTTTCCTGAAAAATAGTCTTTAGGTTTTTAAAATTTTTTCTGTAAGCATTAAGATATCAATTAAAATAATGATGGTGCATGATTATTAATACAGTTTAACTTTTTTTCCACATTTTGGCCTTAAGGGGTACAGACTGTATTTTCAGTTATATAGGGACAGTTGATGTTACTCCAGTCTGATATGAATTCAACACACTAATCAAAGTTTAAAAAAATTAGTCATTTTCACTCCCTACCAGGGTCATATACTGGTAGAGATTAAAAATGATATACAGGGGCGCCTGGGTGGCGCAGTCGGTTAAGCGTCCGACTTCAGCCAGGTCACGATCTCGCGGTCCGTGAGTTCGAGCCCCGCGTCGGGCTCTGGGCTGATGGCTCAGAGCCTGGAGCCTGTTTCCGATTCTGTGTCTCCCTCTCTCTCTGCCCCTCCCCCGTTCATGCTCTGTCTCTCTCTGTCCCAAAAATAAATAAACGTTGAAAAAAAAATTAAAAAAAAATAAAATAAAAATGATATACATAATTATAATGTAAGGCAGATGAAAGAGATCACATATAGTTGGGAAGATAAAAGATTTCATGTTAAGATTGACAGTTGTAAAGACAGAAAGGTATTAGGCCTTTTTGAATGGCAAGAACAACAAAAGCCAAGGAATGGTGTGATATAACAGGTAAATTATTGGGTGACTATTCCTTCACGAAACAATTAAAAAAGCCCCCACAAGACTACCTTAGTAAATAAGAAAACACCCTCAGAATGTTGAAAAATATAATTAGCAAATGTTACCTATAGACTTTTAGCTTTTGTTTTGTTTTTTTTTTTTCTTCAAGTACCACCAGAAAGTTAGTAATGAATGCAAAAACATTCATTTAAACGTTAGAAGTTACTGTTATATGACCTTTTCCCCCCTGGCATGTAGATATATTTTAATTCTACTGTGGTATAATAATATTCCAGTCCTAGAATTATGTCAACACCAAATTTGGAAAATGATCAGCCTGTTTATATCCATTTAGCAAATATTTGTTGAGCACATAGGTCTATGAGGCTCTCTGGAGATTAACAGCAATATCAAGAGAACAAAAACACATAGTACTGATTTCGGGGAGTTTATTGAAGAAGTATGGGAACGTGCTATCCACTTAGAGTTAAGACATGTACTTAACCACAGCTGGCTGGCTGTGTGGTGTTGTGAGGCACTTACATTCTTGTGGGAATTCAAGAATAAGAGATCACATTTGGCCGGGAGAGTGGGGAAGTTGGACAGAAGAATGCTTCTTTAGCTGGTGGGTTATCAGTGTCTATAACAACTTTTACAGCTATTGACAGCCTGTGCTGATAGTAAAGGGAAAGACAGCAGTCAAGAATTTACAGTGGGGTTGTTTTCCAAGAAAAGACAGCTGGTTTATTCCTGTTTATGTACATTGATACCTTTCAGAGTTTTTTGTGGGCATGTGTTTGGTGTGAACCTGTAGGTAGATAGGAGGTTATATAAGTTCTTACTTATGTCCCTGTGTAGATTGTTAGTTAGCCTTCCTGCTTATAGCAGCTACCGGGAAACTGTGGTACAAGTCCCAAATAATGCCCCCTTAGAAATGAGTGGTCAGAGACCAACAACTTAAGTGACCTTGGATAAAGTATTGAAACTTTTTTTAGGGTTTTCATCTGTAAAATGAGGTTCTTAAATTAGGTTCTTTTTAAGTATTCAGACCTTGAATGAGCATTGTATGGATTTCTTTAGAAATTTGTAAGAGGCGAAAGGGAAAATGGAGCAGAACTGTAATGCGGTTGTGGTGAAGTTATAGTCTCTTGTATATTGCCTCTCCACTTATAAGACAGTTGGTCTGACTTTACAGTTAGGGACGTCCTTTCTGGCTCAAGGAATAAGCTACGCAGAGTGTTTATGAAATCGTGTGTCTTCTTTGGGCTCACAGTGGAGAAGATGGCTCTTGTTTATGATTGTACCCTCAGTGGATGGTAGATAATAGTTGCCCCGGACTGTCATAGTGCAAAATGAAGTGGGAGATGGGGCCAATGTGATTGTATTCAGGTTTTTGACCCTGTAGATATACTTACTTCTCTACTTTATGTTCTTAGGATTTGAGGTATTTATAAGATGACTTTTGAAATTACAATCAGTACCTTACCTTGGGTCTTGGGAAGTTTTTAGAACAAATCAAAGTCTCAGTATTTAATTATCAAAAAGAGCACAGGGTGTTGGGTTACAACCGCAGTGGCACAGTGGAAAAACAAGTCATGCCTGACCAATTTAATTTCCTTCTATGACAGAAAGCAAAGCAGTATTTAAAAGGGGATAATGATAGAAAATATCTGTAATTCACATTTAATAAGGCTTTTCAAGCTTGTGGGTTATTTTTTAAAGAAAGTTTGGAAGTCAAATATTTTAATAGAAATGTTAGTGTTTTCAGTCTTTTTGACTTTGTAGAATCCTTTTGTATTACATTTTTGCTCTGAAACCCTAATTCATTATGTAACAGGATATAGAACCTGTTATTGAGGAAGCAGGTGCAACTTACACAGGTGGTATGACTGTATTTTCTTTCTCTTAGATATAGCTCATTGTTACCCTGGGACTTGATGCATGTATGTGAACCCAATTGCCTGTGCTTTTTCTTCTCAAAACTTCTCATTTCATGATTGCTAAGGGCTTGTTTAATGCTCTCCTCTCCTCCCATTCTAAGTGCCTGCAAAATAAGATGTTTATCTCCTATCCCTCTGATAGAGCAGTCAGTAGGTATAAAAGGGCCAGTGCATAGAGGGAGACTCCTTTAAACACTAAGTACATGATAAGTTGGTGGAATGATTTGAAAACTATAAATAATACCTTCTTAGATTATCAGTGAAGACATTCCTTTAGGACCACTTTCTCTAGAAAGTCAGGCTTCTCAGGATTTAATTTAATTTGTACTAAGTCATGATGTCTTCATCCTGTGGCTTTAAGAAAAACCGGGAAAGGGCACCTGGGTGGCTCAGTTGGTTAAGCGTCCAGCTTCGTCTCAGGTCATGATCTCATGGTTTGAGCCCTGTGTTGGGCTCTGTGCTGACAACTTGGAGCCTGGAGTCTGCTTTAGATTTTGTGTCTCCCCCTCTCTGCTCCTCCCCTGCTTGCACTCTGTCTCTCTCTCAAAAATAAATAAACCTTAAAAAATTAAAAACCCAGGAAACTTGAGACCATATGGGCATTTTGCAAGGTGGCATGGATGGACCCAAAAAATATATAGAAGTTTTGGCTTAGACTCAGTTCAAAGATACACGTAGCTTATATGGTAGTTGTAGTTCAGGAACAAAATAGTAACATTTTCCTAGGAGTAATGACCTTGGTTTTATGATATGCTAGCTGTGTGTATATTTTGGAGGATCTAATCAGAAGGAGATATTCAAATTATACTGTACTCTACCCATAGCATCTTCTGTCATGCCTTTAATGTACGTAAATTGTCAGTATTTCCAGCAAAGGCCATTTCTTCCATTTATACTTGTGATTTTAAACTGGGAGCAGTTTTGCCCCCTAGGGGGCATTGGCAATATCTGGAGACATTTTTGATTGTTGTGACAGGGTTGTGGGGGGAGGACAAACATTTCCTGGGGAGAGGCCAGAGAGCCTGATAAATGTCATACAGTGCAAAGGACACCCCCCCACAGTGTCAATATTATAGAAGTTTTGAGAAATCCTCATTAATAACCTACTTCTTATCCCCTTTAATCTACTCAAGGGCATTGTGTCAGTTTCTCCTTTTCTCTCCCGTAAAATTGCTTTTTCTTCTTTATTGAAATACTTTCTTCAATAGCTCTCTTGGTTTTCCTCTACTTCCCTTACCTGCTCCTTCTCAGCCTGATTCCAAACTTCTGTATCCAGCTGTTTCTTTGATATATCCCTCTTGAATGTGGTTGGTATATATTAAAAAAATTTTTTTCTTTTTGAAATGGTAGTATTAATGTTGATCTTGTATTTTAAATTTATTTTATTTTTTAAGTTTATTTATTTATTTTTAGTGAGAGAGGGGCAGAGAGGAGAGGAGAGAGAATCCCAAGCCTGCTCTGCACTGACAGGACAGAGTCTGAAGTGGGGCTTGAACTCAGGAACTGTGAGATCATGACTTAAGCCGAGATCAAGAGTGGGATGCTTAACCAACTGAGCCATCCAGGTGCCCCTATTTTTTATTTTACAGAGAGAGAGAGTGAGAGAGAGGGGAGGCGGGGGAGAGAACACGGGTCGGGGAGAGGGGCAGAGGGAGAGAGAAAGAATGTTAAGCAGGGTCCACACTTAGCATGGAGCCTGATGCAGGGCTTGATACCACGACTAGGATCATGACCTGAGCTGAAATAAAGAGTTGGTCGCTCATGTGACTGAGCCACCCAGGCGCCCCAGTGTCGATCTCCTATGTTAAATTGGCACATAAAATGAAATGTTTTTAGTTTAGACCTAGTACAGGAATTTTAGATCTGAGAATTAAAGGATTTAATCAAAGACACAGCTAGACCTGTGGCATAATTAACACTGAAATCCAAGTTTATTCATATGGCCTTGTAGGTAATATGAAAAATGCAGGAGAAAGATAAAATCATTTGTATTAGTATAACCAGAGATAACCCCCTTTAACATTTTGGTAAATTGGACATAGGCCTCATGGAGGAAGCTTATATTATTGATTTGAGAATGTTTATCTGTACTTTTTTCTTGAATAAGTTTTAGATAGTTATTTTTCTAAGAATTTATTCTTCTGTGTAGATTTTCAAATTTCTTCCTATAAAATTGTTCACAGCAACTTATTATCTTTTTAAGGTCTGCAGCATCTGTTGTATTGTTTCTTTATTCTCCTTACTGCCATTTATTATTTGTGACTTCTCTTTTTCTTCAGAAGTTTATCAGCTTTATTAATGTTTTATAATAACTTGCTTCTAAGTTTACTGTTTTTTTTTAAATTTTATTTATTTTGAGAGGGAGAGCATGCATGAGCAGGCAAGAGACAGAGAGAGGGGGGGAGAGAGAGAATTCCAAGCAGGTTCCTTACTGTGAGCACAGAGCCGGATGTGGGGCTGGATACACAAACCAAGAGATCATGACCTGAGCCTAAATCAAGAGGTGGACATTTAACCAGTTGAGCCATCCAGCAAGTCGAATGCTTAACCAACTGAGCCACTAGGCGCCTCCTAAGTTTACTAGTTTTATTACATGTTTATTTTCTGTTTCATTAATTCTTATATTTAATTATTTCCTTCTATTTGGATTAATTTTGCTCTTTTTTCCCTAACTTGTTGAGATAAATGCTTAGCTCATTTCAGTCTTTCTTTCTAATAAATACATTTAAGAATGTAAGTTTTGGGCCACCTGGGTGGCTCAGTTGGTTAAGCATCTGACTTCGCCGCTCAGGTCATGATCTCACTGTCAGTGAGTTTGGGCCCCTCGTTGGGCTCTGTGCAGAGAGCTTAGAGCCTGAAGCCTGTTTCAGATTCTGTGTCTCCCTCTCTCTCTGCCCCTCCCCCACTCGTGCTCTGTCTCCCTCTGTCTTTGAAAAATGAATGAACCTTAAAAAAAAAAAAACATAAGTTTTAGGGGTGCCTGGGTGGCTTGGTTAAGCATTCAATTTTGGCCCAGGTTGAGTTTGAGCCCTGCGTTGGGCTCTGTGCTGACAGCTTAGAGCCTGGAGCCTGCTTCAGATTCTGTGTCTCCTTCTCACTCTCTGCCCTGCTTGTTTTGTTTTTTTTTCCCTCACTCTCTGCCCTGCTTGTTTTCTCTCTCTCTCTCTCTCTCTCTCTCTCTCTCTCTCTCTCTCTCCTCTCTTTCTCTCTCCCTCTCTCAGAAATAATAAATGAATAAACTTAAAAGTTCAGCGGTGCCTGGGTGGCTCATTCAGTTAAGTGTCTGGCTCTTGGTTTTGGCTCAGGTCATGATCTCATGGTTCGTGAGTTCGAGTCCTGAGTTGGGCTCTGTGCTGGCAGTGCGGGATTTTCTCTTACTCTCTCTCTGCCCCTTCCCCAGTTGTGCATGCTCTCTCTCTCTCAAAATAAATAAACATTTTTTTTAAGTTTAAAAAATGTAAGTTTTATATTCTTAAGACCTACTGTATCTTCATACCACAAAGCTGTGTTTTAATTAGTAACTCAAATAACTTGGAAGTATGTTTCTAAATTTCCAGGTACATATATGGAACTTTTCTTTTTTTTTTTTTTTTTTAATTTTTTTTTTCAACATTTATTTATTTTTGGGACAGAGAGAGACAGAGCATGAACGGGGGAGGGGCAGAGAGAGAGGGAGACACAGAATCGGAAACAGGCTCCAGGCTCTGAGCCATCAGCCCAGAGCCTGACGTGGGGTTCGAACTCACGGACCACGAGATTGTGACCTGGCTAAAGTCGGACGCTTAACCGACTGCGCCACCCAGGCGCCCCTATATGGAACTTTTCTAGTTGTGATTCTGCTTACTAATTTCTAGCATAGCTGTATTGTTTAAACAGCATATGACATATACTTACAATCTTTTTAAGTTTGTCGAAATTTAAATTGGTCAATTTTTATGAATGTTCCATGTATGCTTAGATGTGTGCTCTGCATTTGTTAGGTAGAGTGTTCTACACGTGTCCTTTAGGTCATTTGTTAATCATATTATTGAAATCTTCTGAAACTTTACTGGTCTGCTTATTCATTTTCTTACTGAGAGATGTATTAAAATCAATGAGTTATAGATTTAAATCCCTGTTTTCTTGTAGATTTGTCAAATTATGCTTTATTTATTTGTGCTTACAAATTTAAAGTAATTATATCTTCCTGGTGAGTTGACCTGTTTATCATTACGAAATAAACCCTCCTCCCCTTTTTTTTATTTGTGGTAACTTTCTGTAGTCTACTTTATCTGATATTAAAATAGCTATCTTGAGTTTCTTTTGGTTAGCATTTTCCAAGCTTATCTTTTTCCATCCTTTTACTTTGAATTTTTCTGTGTAGTTGCATTTCAGAATTGTGTCTTCTAAATATCCTATACTTGGATTTAAAGATTTTTTGTGTTAACTAGAACTTAAAATTTTTCTAATGCTTATTTATTTTTGAAAGAGAGAAAGCACGCTCAGGGGAGGGACAGAGAGAGAGAGGGAGACACAGAATCTGAAGCAGGCTCCAGCTTCTGAGCTGTTAGCACAGAGCCTGACACAGAGCCTGACTCGAGCCCATGAACCATGAGATCATGACCTAAGCCAAAGTCAGACGTTTAACCGACTGAGCC
Source organism: Herpailurus yagouaroundi (assembly GCF_014898765.1). Lineage (NCBI taxonomy): Eukaryota > Metazoa > Chordata > Mammalia > Carnivora > Felidae > Herpailurus > Herpailurus yagouaroundi. Next base: position 17,419,614 of record NW_024412415.1, on the reverse strand, counting down.
ACCCAGGCACCCCCGAACTTTTAATTCACTTATATTTAACGTTATTACTGACATGTTCATGTTTAACTTTCCCATCTCATATTTGTCCCCTTTGCTCTTAGCACCCCTTTTTCTCCTTCCTTCCCTCTTTTGAAATGATTTTGTTTTCATTCCCTTTTTTCCCTGTAGTAGTCCTAAAGTTGTATACTCTGCTTCTATCCTAGAAATTACAACATGTATTCTTAAATTGCCATTTAACTTGCCAAAGTCTGCTCAGGCATGACAGTCCTTCAGGCAATACAGGGACCCTTTATAACGTTTTTACTCTTTTCCTGCTTATGATCTCTCCTTCAGTGATAAGTCTTCATGTTTATAAATCCTGTAAGATCTTATTATTATTTGACATAGTTGGTACTTATTTACATTTACCTATGTATTTATTATCACTTTATTCTTTATTCCCTCCTGTGTCTTTCACATTCCATTTGGGATCATTTTCTTTCTTCCTGGAGAGGCTTCTATAGAATTTCCTTTGGTGTGGATCTGTTGGTGTTGTCATGTCATCTTTTGTTTGCATGAACATGTCTTCATTTTGTTTCATTCTTGGGAAGGTATTTTTGCTAAGTAGAGAATGACAGTATTTTCTTTTCAGCACCATAAAGATGTCAGTCCTTTGTCTTCTGGCCTCTGATGTTTCTGATGAGAAGTCGGCTACCAGCCTACTGCTTCTTTAAAAGTTGTATTTTTCCTCTAGCTTCTTTTAGATTTTTTTGTCTTTCTGAAGTTTTACTATGTTGTGTCATAGTAAAATCTTGTGAATGTGTGAATCCTGTTTGCGACTTTTGAGATTTTTGAATTGTGAATTGATGTTTTGTATCAAATCTGGAAAAATTTCAGGTAATATCTGTTTAAAAATTGCCTCTTCCCCATTGACCTTATGAGAGTAATATATCAAACATATATTGGACCTAATCACTTTATTTCTATATCTAATATCCTTTCTCTTCTGTTTTCTTTTTTATCCTTCTTTGCGGCATTCTGGATGGTTTCTTCTAATCCATTTGCTAATCCTATTTCAGTCATGTCTAATTTGCTTTATTGCAGTTACTGCACTGACTAGTACTAGGTTTTATTTGTTTTTGTAATATCCTATAAGATGGAGCAAATTTCCTTCTATTCCATTTTTGCTGGAAATTTTTATCATGAAGGGATCTTGAATATTGTCATATGTTTTCCCTTCACTGATTAATATGATCATGTGATTTTTCTTCTTTAGACTGTTCATATGGTGGATTACATTGATTTTTGTGAGTTGAATTAGCTTTGTATTACTTGTAGATTATCCTTTTTCTTTATGGCTAGATTCAGTTTGCTAGTATTTTATTGAGTCGTTTTGCATCTCTGTTCATTAAAGATATTGATCTATAGTTTCCCCCCCCCCCCCACCCCCTTGTATTTTTGTTTGGTTTGGTATTGTGCTGCTGATTTCATAAGATGAGTTTGGAGGTATTCATTTTCTATTTTCTGTCAGGGGTCATGTAGAGTTGTTGTCATTTATTCTTTAAATCTACTAAAATTTCTTTAACAGTTAAAGGACTATTCAGGTAATATATTTCATCTTGGGTGAGTTTTTGTAGTTTCTTGTTTTAGAGGAATTAGCATTTTTGATCCATTTCTTTGTCATATTTATGTGTATAGAATTGTTTATAGTGTTTTAGTATTACCTCTTTAATGTGTGCAAGATTAGTGCTGGTATTCCTTCCTTTATTTCTCATATTCATAATTTGTTTCTTCTCGCTTTTTCTTTGTCTTCCTGGAGGTTTATGTATTTTATTGTTCTTTTTCAAAGAAGCAGATTTTTTAAAAGTTTATTTATTTAGTAATCTCTACACCCATGTGGGGCTTGAGCTCACAACCCTAAGATCAAGAGTCACATGCTCTTCTGACTGAGCCAGTCAGGCACCCCTCAAAGAACCAGATTTTTATTTCATTCATATTTTCTATTATTGTTCTCTTGTCATTTTCATTGATTTCTGGTCTTTATTATTTCCTTTCTTCAGCATGCTTTGAATTTGTTTTGCTTTCCTTTTCTAATTGATTAAGATGGAAGCTTAGATTACTGATTTGAGAGTGTTCACCTGTACCTCTTCAAGCATTTTATTGTAGCCACTTTAATGTTTTTTTTCTGATAATTTTAACATCTAGGTGTGTTGATTGTTTTTTTCCTTTACCTTGTGAGTTGAGATTCTCTTAGTTCTTTGTATTGCTGAATAATTTTGGATTGTAACCTGGACTTTTACTTATTTTTAAAGTTTATTTATTTATTTTGACCGAGACAGCGAGCTGGAGGGGGCAGAGGGAGAGGAGAACTCCCAAGTAGGCTCTGCACACGCGGTCAGAGCAGAACTCAATGCAGGGCTCAAACCCATGAAACTGTGAGATCATGACCTGAGCTGAAATCAAGAGTGGGACACTCAACTGACTGAGCCACCCAGGCACCCCTGTAAACTGGACTTTTAAAAACATTATATTATGAAACTCTGGATCTTGTGTAAATCCTACAGAGAATGCTGATATTTTTGTTTTAGCAGACAGTCTGCTTTTTTGGATTTAGGCTGGAAGTTCTCACACCAGCCTTCTATGGGTCGTTGTTTCAATGTCAGTTCCATTTTTAAAGCCTTTGAGTCCCAGTAAGATATATCCTGTGTATGTTCCTCCTAGTGGCCAGTAAAGGACCTGGCCAGTGGCCTTTCCTGTAGTTCAGTTCTCAGAGGTCTTTGCTCTTCTTTTTAAGGTGTGATCTATGCATGTGTAGCCTGGGATGGAGCCCAGGAGTTTATAAACAGTTTATTGGATCGTTGTTCTGAGCTCTTCCTTTTCTGTGGTTTCCCTAGTACTTTCTGGTTTCTAGGGCTCCCCTTTGTGGTTCCCTAGCTGCAGAGTTGAGACTTTAGTTACTCTGCACTATACTCCCTGGGTGTGTACCTGTGTTCAGTGCCAAGTAGCAGTACGATAGGGAAAGAAAAAAAGCAATGGGGGTTCACCTCACTTTCTTGGAATCATAGCTCCTTTTATGGGAGCTGTGGGATTGCTTGGGGGCTGGAATGTGAGAAAATGGAGAAAGGAAAGGATAAATGGAGAATTCTCCATTCCTTTCTTTGAAAACTAAGACTATTTTTCCCACTTCTTCAGCCAAAAATAAATGGTTTCTCTTGGAGCTCTCTGTTTTTGCTTCTTGGTTTTGTACTAACTTTAGTTAAACTCAGTGCTGGTATGGTAGACTTCAAATTTTGATCTTTTTTCGTAATTCACCTGCTACCATTTACTTTTCAGAGTCCTCAAATAGCAGCTTCATGCATTCTGTTCATGTTTTATGGCTGCATTCAGTGGGAGAGACATAATTTATTGTGGTTCTATTTAGAACTGGAACTATGATACTATTTTTCATGCCATTAAAAAATATCAGGGACCTAGCAGTAAGTCTAATGATGCATGTAGAACACTTCTATGGTCAAAATTTGTAAAACTTTAGAGAGATAAATTCCATATTTATGGACTGGAAGATTCATTATTGTAAATTTATCAATTCTTTCCAAATGTATTCATAGCTTTGATACATTGCCAGTCAAAATCTTACGAGGATTCTGTGGAATTTGACAGAATGATGCTAAATTTTTTAGGAATAGTTGGGTCCAGGAATAGATAAGGCAGTCTTAAAGAACAGTCAAATGAGAGGACTGCTTTGTCCAGCTCAAGACTTGAAAGTCGTGAACATCAAGATAGTGTGGTAGCCTGCTCAGAATACATCAGAGTAATAAAACAGAGCACCAGAAACAGACTCACACATTTATTCATGTTTGATTTATGTCAAGGATGACATGGTAGAGCAGTACGGAATGATTGATCTTTTTGTGGGACATCTTATCTATATAGGAAAGAAATAAAACTTGACCCTATGTCATCCCATTTACCAAAAAAAAAAAAAAAAAAAAAAAGAACTCCAGGCAGATTACAGGTGTAGATATGAAATACGGAATGATAAAGATTTTAGAAGGAATATAGAAAATTTATTGCTGTTGAGTTGTATAAGTTCTTTATATATTTTGGATATTAATACCTTGTCAGATATATCATTTGCAAATCTTTTACTTAGCAGGTTGTCTTTTTGTTTTGTTGACGGTTTCCTTTGCTGTGCAGAAGCCTTTTATTTTGATGTAGTTCAATAGTTTATTTTTGTTTTTGTTTCCCTTACCTTAGGAGACAGATTTTTTAAAATGTTGCTAAGGCAGGAGCGCCTGGGTGGCTTAGTTGGTTATGTGTCCAACTCTTGATTTTTGCTCAGGACACGATCTCACAATTTTGTGAGCTCAAGCCTCACATTGGGCTCTGTGCTGACAGTGTGGAGCCTGCTTGGGATTCTCTCCATTTTTCCCGCTCTCTCTACCCCTCTGCCACTCACACTGTCTCCGTCTCTCTCAAAATAAATAAATAAACTTAAAAAAAAGTTGCTAAGGCTGATGTCAAAGAAATTACTGCTTGATGTTCTTTTCTAGGCTTTGATGGTATCAGGTATCACATTTAGGTCTTTAACCCTTTTGAGTTTATTTTTGTGTATTGTGTGAAAAAGTGGTCTTGGTTTCCTTCTTTTGCATTTAGTTGTCCCATTTTCTAAATACCATTTGTTGAAGAGACTGTCTTCCCCATTGTATATTCTTGCCTTCTTTGTCGTAGATTAATTGAGCATATAAGTGTGGGTTTATTTTTGGACTTCCTATTCTGTTTCATTGATCTATGTGCCTCTTTTTGTGCCGGTACCATACTGTTTTGATTACTATACCTTTGTAGTATATCTTGAAATCTGGGATTGTGATACTTCCAGATTTTTTCTTCTTCAAGATTGCTTTGGATATTTGGGGTCTTTCCATATACATTTTAGAATTATTCTAATTCTGTGAAATATGTTGTTGATATTTTGATGGGGATTACATTGAATCTGTAGATTGCTTTGGGTGGTATAGACATTTTAACAATATTAATTCTTCTAATCCATGAGCATGGAGTATATTTCTATTTATTTGTGTCATCTCCAATTTTTTTCAACAGTGTTTTATAGTTTTCAGAGTACAGGTCTTTTAACTTGGTTAGATTATTCCTAGGTATTTTATTGTCTTTGGTACACTTGTAAATGGGGTTGTTTCCTTAATTTCCCTTTCTACTACCTAGTGTATAGAAACAGAACTATGATAATTCTGGGTATTAATTTTATGTTCTGTAATTTTACTGAATTTATTTACCATTTCTAATAACTTAAAGAGTTCCTATTCGCCCAATCAGGGACAATTAGAGCATATAGATAAGTGATAATAATAGATTATAACCCTTTGTATGAGGTAAGAATCAATGACCCTTACTAATATAAATAAGTACAGAAATAAAGAAAACTCTTCCTTACAGAAGAAAGCCAGCTAATAACTTTCTTTCTTTCTTTCTTTCTTTCTTTCTTTCTTTCTTTCTTTCTT
>NW_024412415.1:17380072-17414106 GCF_014898765.1 Herpailurus yagouaroundi | reverse complement strand
CTTTCTTTCTTTCTTTCTTTCTTTCTTTCTTTCTTTCTTTCTTTCTTTCTTTCTTTCTTTTGAGAGACAGAGCATGAGCAGGGAAGGGGCAGGGAGAGAGGGATACACAGAATCTAAAGCAGGCTCCAGGCTCTGAGCTGTCAGTACAGAGCCTGATACAGGGCTTGAACCCACAAAGGCGAGGTTATGACCTGAGCCGAAGTCGGACATTCAACTGACTGAGTCACCCAGGTGCCCCATAAAGCCAACTAATAAATAATGAAATGACAGAATTAGATAATTGCCATTTGGCAACCATCTTAGTAGTAACTTTAGGCAAGAAATGTCTGGTAGATACTAAAACTAGTGGGTAAAAGTTTGATAAGTCACAAGTTATTTACATAGCCTCAAAATATCTTTCTACAAGGTACTTATTAATTATAAAGGAAAAAATAATTTTATAGAGGAGAAACCTGGCAGACACCACCTTTATCAACTGATCAAAGTTAACTACCAGGAATGGGGTAAATTGACAATTGTGCCTCTTGAAAAAATGCAATGAGAAGAACACTGTGATGTTTCTGTGATAATCCTTCTCAGAATCTAATCATGAGGAAACATCAGACAAACTAACTTTTGAGACATTTTACAAAATCTTTTCTAGAAAGCTTTAAATTTACTTGACCCAGATCTGTCAAAGGAGTCACCATCCATGGTAGTTGTAGCCTTATGAAATGCATTTTTCTTTTTTTTTTAAATCAAAATATATTTATTACAGGAATAGAATATAGTGATTTATCACTATATATAATACCCAGTGGTCATCCGAATTGAAATGTATTTCTTAAATAATGGGACTTGAAAGTTGAAATTACTCCTTGACCCATGGGCTGCAGAATAGATGTTGTGGGAGAAGGCATGAAAATAACACCAATCTCATTGTACTTCTTTGTCACAGCTCCAGGATGACCAGGTGTGTTGACAGTGAGCAGTAATATTTTGAAAGGAATCTTTTTTTCTGAGCAGCAAGACTCAACAGTGAGCTTAAAATGTACAGTGAACCATGTTGTAAGCAGATGTGCTGTCATCCAAACTGTGTTGTTCCATTGGTAAAGCAGAGGCAAAGTATATTGAACATCATTTTTTGAGAAATATAATTTATTGTCAAATTGGCTTACATACAATACCCATAGATTGAGCATCATTTTTAAGGGCCCTAGGATTTTCAGAATAGTTGAGTATTGGCTTCAGTTTAAGTCACCAACTACATCAGCCCCTAACAAGAGAGTCAGCCTATCCTTTGAACCCTTGAAGCCGGGCATTGACTTCTCTTCTGTAGCTATGAAAGTCCTAGATGGCATCTTCTTCCAACATAAGGCTCTTTTATCTACTTTGAAAATTTGTTGCTTGGTGTAGCCATTTTCATTAATTATTTTAGCTAGATCTTATGGATGATTTGCTGCAACTTCTACATCATTACTTGCATGCTTTGCCTTTTATGTCATGGAGGTGGCTTCTTTCCTTAAACCTCATGACTCAACCTCTGCTAGCTTCAAACTTTTCTTCTGAAGCTTCTCAACCTTCATAGAATTAAAGTAGGGACCTTCCTTTCGATTGGGCTTTGGCTCAAGGGAAGGTTATTGCTGGTTTGATCTTCTGTCTAGACCACTAAAACTTTCTCTATGTCAGCAGTAAGGCTGTTTCACTTCCTTATCATTTCGTGTGTTCACTGGAGTAACGCTTGTAGTTTCCTTCAAGAACTCTTCCTTTGCATTCACAACTTGGCCAGCTGTTTGACACAAGAGGCCTAGATTTTGGACTATCTTAACTCTAGACATGCCTTTTTTTTTTTTTTTTTTTAACTTAGCTTAATCTTTTCTAGTTTTTTTTTTTTTTTAATTTTTTTTTCAACATTTATTTATTTTTGGGACAGAGAGAGACAGAGCATGAATGGGCGAGGGGCAGAGAGAGAGGGAGACACAGAATCGGAAACAGGCTCCAGGCTCTGAGCCATCAGCCCAGAGCCTGACGCGGGGCTCGAACTCACGGACCGCGAGATCGTGACCTGGCTGAAGTCGGACGCTTAACCGACTGCGCCACCCAGGCGCCCCGATCTTTTCTAGTTTTTGATTTTAAGTGAGAGACATGCAGGGCTGCCTGGGTGGCTCAGTCAGTTAAGCATCTGACTCTTGATTTTGGCTCAGGTTGTGATCTTACCATTCCTGAGATTGAGCCCTGCCTCAAGCTTTTGTGCTGACAGCATGGAGCCTGCTTGGATTCTCTCTCTCCCCACCTCTCTCTCTGCCTCTCCCCTGCTTGTGTGCATGTGCACCTGGCTGCATACTCACTCGCTCTGTCTGAATAAATAAATAAATAGGTTAAAAAAAAAAGAAGTGAGACACATGCAACTCTTTCATTTGAACACTTAGAGGTCATCATAGGGTTATTCATTGGCCTATTTTTAAATATTGTGTCTCAGGGAATAGGGAGGCTCAAGGAGTGGGGTGGAGGGAGTGGCTGGTCAGTGGAGCAGTCAGAACACATACAACGTTTAAGTGTGCCGTCTTCTATGGGTATGGTTTGTGGTACTCCCAAACAATTACAATAATAAAATTAAAGATCACTGATAAAAGGTCACCATACCAAATATAATCATAAAAAAGTTTGAAATATTGTGAGAATTGCCAAATGTGACACAGCTACAAGTGAGCAAATGCTCTTGGAAAAATGGCACTGATAGACTGCTTGATGCAGGGTTGCCACAAGCCTTCAATTTGTAAAAACACAGTATCTATGAAGTATAGTAAGCAAAGCATAAAAAAGGGAGGTATGCCTGACATATTCTAGGTCCCAAAGAATCACATATGACTGTTTTAGTAACTGTATCTCTTTTATACATCCTGTTTTGCTAGCTTTCCAGTCTGTCTTCCTCATTGCATTCTCTACTCTAATTCTATAATCTAATCATAGCCAATTCCACATTTTCTTTGAAGCCCTGTTCTATGCAGTCCCAATCTTTGTATCAGTATTGGTTTTAGCACAAGGGACAGATGAACTGAAGTAAAAGCTAGGTTTATTTCAGGATACACAAAGAACTTAGGAGGTGCAGTTGGGCTTCAGGGTGATTGGAACTAAAAAGCTGGTAGAATCAAGACTGCCTTCTCTTAGGGATTTTATGTACTTGTTTTTTTCATGAGTTTTTTGTTTTTAGATATCTGATCCATTTACTTTTTAAACCGGTGGTTTCAGTTTCAAATTGCTGACTTATCCCTGAACATGTATGACTTGTCTGCTTAGCCCTTCCTTCTAACTCTGGGTCTTATGGTTTGAATTCCTGAGTGGACTTTGCCTGGCTTAGCCCATCTCTTTCATCTGGCTGATAGCTACTGGTCATTAGTCTGGACCATCCTCACATCCTGTCAGCTGTGAGTAGGGGAAAGAGTTACAACACAAAGACCATTTAGCTGGGTTTCTATGTAAAATAGTGCACACTGGATTATTTAATCTTTTTATCAGGACTTTTTGAAGCAAATTTGTGCGCTCATAGAATTACAGCTTAAAAATTGAAAGGAGTCTCAGAAGTGATCTAGTCACAATCTTTCATTTGACTGATAAAGGAAATATTACAGAGAGATTGTTATAGTTAGTATTAATACCTCTGGATTCTCAGGAATATGGTCTTTCCATCATATTGATGGTATTATATCGGGAGTTTAATTATAATTTAATATTTTAATCAATTATTTGGGAAATGATTTTTGGAACACTGTCAGGACCATCTCCCTCAAAATATCAGTATTTAGGTTAACCGAATATCTGGAAATTTCCAGTAGTTGCAAAATTGGAAGTTGTCAAACATTACGTATTAATATTGGTACATATTAGATAATGTACTGTTAGGGTTCTTTGAAATGTAAAATTTATTAACAAATTAAGGAACAAAATATTGAGTCACTTATTGTCTGTATTTGTAATAATTAAATCTAAAAAATATTGTGTTTCTTTAGAAGTAACCATTTAAAAAAATAGTATTTTATTACATTATTCTTTGTGAGGCCAAATTGTTATATATCTCAAGCTTTAGAGAACAGATCTGAAGCTGAAAGGTGGGTAGGTTTTTATGCATGTTGGCCAGTCCATGAGACTTACTTTTACCAATACTGCTGTGATTTCCCTTAGAAATTTTTGGTAAGTAATACTTTGAGTGATTTATTCTCAGCACTGACATAAAATAGTTATTTAGAAGAGATGATTTTTGATTTATACTTCCACACTTATTTTTTAGTGAGAATGCATGCAAGCTGGAGATAGAGCAGTATTTGTAATATTTAATTAGGACAAATTAATTAATTATTGCATATTTCTCTTTTCAAGGTCTCCTTTGCTTATCAGATATGATTTAGCATCAGTAAATTTTAAAAAACCCATGTTTTGTTCTGTGTTCAGGGTTATAGAAATAAGTTTAGTTTGTACTATGGGTATCTGTGTTTCTCTTTAGCTTAGTATTTAGAAGTTTGTTGTAGCTCCATCTATTTTGTCAGTAAATTATCAAAATTGGTTGCTTTTTCACTAATACTAAAGATTGTTCTTTTTTTAATTTAAAGTTTTAATTTTAATTGAAGGAAGTTCTTTCAGATCTGTTGCTTGTTTGGGGTTGTTACGAAGAAATTAAAACAAAAATCATTTTGTCTCTTACTGTTTAATCACAAACACTGTAATATTTCCTTTTTTCCCACTTGTAGTATTTCTTGCGTTTTTATTTTTTTAGCCATAGATTTTTGTTTTTATATATTATTAAAAATTTGTTTTAATATTTATTTATTTTTGAGAGAGAGCGAGCGTGTGAGCAAGGGAGGGAGGGCAGAGAGAGGGAGACACAGAATCCGAAGCAGACTCCAGGCTCTGAGCTGTCTGCATAGAGCCTGATGCAGGCTAGAACTCACAAGCCATGAGAGAATGACCTGAGCCAAAGTCGGACGCTTAACCAACTGAGCCACCCAGGCACCCCTGTTTTTATATATTATTAAGTTTTGTCTTACGTTTCACTCAGTATACCACTTGCAGCTTAGCTTTTTCCTACTTTTATAAGTAGTCTGTTAATTTTGCATATCCTGATGTGAGCTCTGTTGTTTCTAAAAGTATCAAACCTTTGGTTACCACACATACAGTCATTATTATATTATTTCTGATATTGCTTCACTTGTCGTTGACTTGGGGTAATTTTTGTGGTCTTAGCTTTTTGCATACTATTTAGTTTCTTTCTCATTTATTTATTCTGTTCATTCAGCATTCTTGAGTGGACTTTAGGCTGTTAGAATGATTGAATCATATTAGTAAAGTCCGTTCTTAGTCATGTGGAGAGAAGAGCTGTTTGTTCAAATACTACCCTTTCCCCCTTTTCTAACTGTATGATGGACTTAACATCTGACTGGCAAGAAGCTTATCTATTTTGGGGGTGCTGATGGTAGGCAGTAGTTGATAAAGGTTAAGGGTTTGATTTTAGATGTAGAAACCTGTAGAAAGACATATGAGGCTGATTGAATGTATTGCTGATAAGTACTCTTATTTGTAGACTTAAATTTCATTTTGAGAACTCTATATTTTTATACATAAATTTATAAACTTTCCTGGTACTTCATAAATTGGGCCTTTAAACTAGTCCATGGCCTACTGTGATCTATATATATAACTTTTCAAATTGAAATTGTGTATTATATAAATACACTATTTCAATTAAAAAATAATGATTTGCCCTTTGCTTAGTCTATCTTTAGTTCAGGCATTAAAAAAAATCTTAGTAGCTATATAGACAAAGGATGGGTTTCCTTAATCTGTAAAGAGTCTTATAAGTCATTCAGAACAGACCCAGTTAAAAAATTGACCAATAACAGGAATAGTCAGTTTTCAGAGAAAGAAATATAAATGATTGATAAATATATGAAAAGATGCTCAACTTTCCTCCTAATAAAAATAGAAATTAAGACAACAGGGAGAAGCTAGGTTTTGTTGGATTGGATTATCAGGGTTAGTGAGGAAGTGGAGAAACAGGTACTTTTATACATATGGGAAATACAGTGTTTTTGGAGGGCATTTTGCAGTACTTACTGATTTTAATCACTCACCCAGTAAATTATGTCTTAGAATTTATCCTTTGGGTATACTTGTACACATATGTGTAATACCATAAATACATAGGTATTATACTGAAGCACGTTTTATGGTAGTGAAAGACTGGAAACAACCTAAAGTAATTATGGCAAAGCCACAAAATGGAAGATTATGCAACTATTAATAAGAATAAAATAATTCCTTCTGTGCTAAGAAAAGTTCTTCAAGACAAATTGTTAATTAAGTGGAAAAGAAGTTGCAGAATTGTGTATAGCATAATCTCTTTATATAAAAAATGTTTATACATATATATACACTAAACATTTCAGGAAGGGTTCATGGGTAACTGTCAGGTAATCACTCCTTAAGTGGTCAAGGGTAAGGTGAACTAATTTTTGTATTAAGTTTTTAATTTTTGGTTTATTTATTTTGAAAGAAAGAGGTAGAGAGTGTGTCCAATGCGGGAGAGGGAGAGAGAGAATCCCAAACAGACTCTGTGCTGTCAGCATGGGTGGAGCCTGATGTGGGGCTCTATCCTACAAACTCTAAGATCATGACCTGAACCAAAACCAAAAGTCAGACACTTAACCATCTGAGCCACCCAGGCTCCCCACCGATTTAGTTTTTAAATTAGCATGTGTTGCATTTTCTATAAAAAAGAAAATCTTGTTGCTGAAAACATTAAAATCAGACATTTAAAATGGTTTATTTAACTTACAGGTGGCTTTTATGGGTAAGTGATACATGAAAACTCTAGCTTAATAATGATCCTATTCAAAAAGGAAATCTGTTTGTTTTAGAGGTTAATTTTTTTAAAGTAGTCTCTGAGCCCAACATGGGGCTCAAATTCATGACCCCAAGATCAAGAGTTGCATGCTCCACTGACTGAACCAGCCAGGTGCCCCTAGAAGTTAATTTTTAATTCTGAGAAGCATAAGCAGTTAGCTATTTAATTATGTGACTAAAAGGAAGAGGGAAAGGATATTTTCTTGGGAAATTTTGGTTAATATGTGCTTTGTTTTCTTGATAAGATTTTTTCATAGGTCAAAGCTGGCCTTTTAAGACTTTGTCTATAGATAACCTGACCCAACCAAGTAATGATCAAAGTCAGACAACCCTGTCTTCTCGTTAGCTTTTTGTTTTAGAACAGCTGAAATGAAGAATTTAAATGAATTTATGTAATTAACAAACCAGTAAGAAGAACAAAAATTTGAGCAATAGAAAACAAAATGATGGTCATAAGTGAAGTGGATATAACAATGTAAAGAGACCTGAATTTGCCTCTCAGCCTTATATTTACCTTGCTACTTAAGAATTTGATTAAATCCTATGAACTTCCATTTCCTTATATTAAAGTGGGGTCAATAATAGCTAACTTCTAGGATTACTGCAGTCTTGAAAAAGAGACTAGGAATGTAGATTACATAGTATGTTACCCAGTAGGCTTTCAGTAAATGGTACCTCTTATAATTCTTGTAATTATTTTTTTTAGCTCTTAATAACAAGTACCCTCATTTGTAGGAGAGTGAACATACTTAACATGAGTCAAAATTCACTCTCAGGGAGAGGTGGGAATTTAACATAATACTCTTGGTAAGACCACAATACCTTGTTAAATTAGATAAACCTTTCAGCATGCTTAATACCTCTTAATTCGCCAGTGCTTTTCTTCTTTTAAATTTAGATACATGTCAACAGTTTTCAGCGACCTTAAACTTTGACCCTGTAACTACCAGGATGATAGAGCATCCAGTTATTCCATAGAAAATACCTGTGTAATTCATTTATTTGTATTTTATGTTCTCATAGGAGAAGACATGTTTGTGTAGGATTTAAAAAAAAATTTTTTTTAATGTTTGTTTATTTTTGAGAAAGACAGAGACAGAATGCGAGTGGGTTAGGGGCAGAGAGAGATGGAGACACAGAAGCAGAAGCAGGCTCCAGGCTCCGAGCTGTCAGCACAGAGCCTGACATGGGGCCTAAACCCACGAACTGTGAGATCATGACCTGAAGTCAGATGCTCAACTGAGCCACTCAGGTGCCCCTGTGTAGGATTTAAAAAAACAAACAAACAACTTTTTATTTCTTTATACTTTATCTAAGACTTAAAGGAAATCTGAAAAATTAGAACAGTATGGGATACAAGTATTTGTTTGCTTTTCTGAAAATAATGTGGTTAAGGCAATTATATATAAAACTGAAGTTAGGACAATGATTGTGTTGTGTATATTCAGATACACTTAATTGTTCACAGTGACATTAACCCTCTAGAGAAGGCAGCAATATCTTTATTATGATAATAATACATTAATTCAGAGTACCTAATGACTTCAGAAGATGATATTTAAATTTTTTTCATCAAGTGAAAATTTGATAAGGTAAAAGAAGAAGGTGACTTTGTTTTTCAGCCTCAACTAATTGGCAGTGCCTGTCTAATGAAATTTTGGATATCATGACTAAAAACAGAAAAGAATGTTGGTAATAACAAATATTCAAGTTTTAGCTTCCATAGAATTATTATGGGGTTATATGACACACCCTGCACTTTGTTAAGGAAGAGATTCTTTTTAAAAAAAATTTTAAAGTTTTATTTATTTGGAGAGAGGGAGTAAGCTACCAGCAGTGGGGGAGGGACAGAGAGAGAGGGAGAGTGAGAATCCCAAGCAGGGTCCATGCTGATAGCAGGGAGCCCACGAATTGTGAGATTGTGACCTGAGCTGAAATCAAGAGTCAGATGCCCAACTGACCAAGCCACCTGGGCTCTCCAGGAAGAGATTCTTTTAGACAAACTAATGGGATCTGTGGGTACAAGAAAACAAGCACATTCACATGACTTTAAATATAATTTCCAGGAGTTCAGAGACCTCCTGAGACCATCTATGACTTACATCCAGGTTGAAAACTCTTGGTTTTAGCACTCAAAGCACAGACTAGTTTTCTTTTTCCTAAAAGGATGGATTTGTTTTCCAATGATAAGGTTAAAGCAAGTGAAGATTAATATATTTGAAGCATATCTTTGATGTTAGGGCTTGTGCTACAGAATTCTCTCTTAATATGACATGATTGTCAGCTGGTTATTCTTTATCCTCATCAGGGCAGTTCAGTTCTTCCATAAAAGAAATCCTCCCACATGAATGGAGGGAAAGTGTGTTTTTCTAAGATGTTTTCTCTTTTCTTGGGATTTGTCTCTGTGTTGGGGCCAAATCATATCCTTGACTTTGAGACAAAACATTTTATAGGTTGGTACTGTTATAACTGGTGTATAGTGTGCTATGGCACAGCAGTGGCTCTGCCAAGAACCCGAGGGAAGAAGAACCTGGCTAAGCGATTCCGTTTGCTGCAGAAAAGGCTTACTGCCCCCTTTCCTGCTTTCCAGCACGATCCTGTGGCTTACCTCCCAATATGGAATAGTGTATGCGCCGCCAAGTCCATGATATTTCTTTTACCTAGTGAAAGAGCCCACTCCTTACTCCATGGGTTCATTTTAGTAATTGTGTGTAGTTCCAGTGAGTACCCTCTTTTCCTCCTGCACTGTAAATTCTTCCTCTTAAAGACCGAATTCTGAAAAAGAAGAATGGAAACAAAATTGCTTTTGCCCTAAAATTGAGAGAATGGGAATCTCTTAAGTAATTATAGGTTTTGTATAAACCTTATTAGCTGTTGGTTTTTACCAAGTACTTTGTGCTAGGGGCTGTGGTTGCTTGGGATTACTTGGGATTACAAGGATGAACATAGGCCTTCTATCACTAGGAAGACATCTTAATAGAGTAGAGGTGGGGTGAGGTAGTGGGAAAGAGCAGGAGCTTTATTATAAAGCAAATGAATCCTCACTCTGTGACCTTGGGCAAACTACTTACCTTTCTGGGCTTGGATTTCTCCATCTTTAAAAGGGGGCCTGTGAAGATACATTGTTCCTAAAGACTTAGCAGATGGCCTTATATCATAGTAAAGTATTCAGTAAATGATAGATTACTGAGGAGGGCTTTGGTAGATTCCCTTCTGGTAGGTCTTCTAAATCCATATACTGTTAGGCTGGAAAATCAAAATCTTTCTTTCCTTGTGTAGGTACTATTGTAAAGTTGGTCAGTTCTGTCTGAACTTCATGTTCTTTGACTAGGTTTTAAGGTGCTGAGACTTCTAGAGCCAGAAATTGGGAAGATTTGGATCATTTATTCACTATATGTATATGTATTGAGGGCTGCTAATGCAAAGTGCTGGGAGTATATGGTAAAACAGGACATCGTTGTTTGCTCTGATGGACATTCCATTGTAGTGGGAACCTGACAGATACTAAACACATGCTTATGTAAATCATTAAAATCTTGTGAGATTTCAGTTATAGAATGTATGTGATTCAGTATTGACTTATTTGGGGGCCCTTGTTTTTCCCTGCTTTAGACTCTTTAGCTAAAGAGTAAGAATATGCTTCCTCTGTACTTTGGCAAACTGTTAGTGTGTAGTAGTTTGGGGGGTTCTGCTCCCGCCATGATCATAGATATTATTATATAAAATCGTAGGTAATGCCTACTTGTGGGTTCCAGGAAGCCAGTACTAGACACAAGTTGCTCCCTTTTGATGTGAATTCTTAGTTTGATGAGGAATTTGAGATCATTTTAGACTTGTGGTGTCTAAACTTTTAGTAGCTACATAGTGTTCCAGTATATGGATAGTCAGTAATTTAGTTAACCTCCTTTACTGATGGACAGTATGATTATCTTCAGTTTTTGCTGTTACAAATAGTAAGGCAGTGACTATCCTTCTACATATATTTTGGCAAACTTTTTAAAGTATGCTTGTAGGGTAAATTAAAGAGTTGATTGATCAAAAAGTATATTTAAAATTTTGGTAGATATTGTCAAATTCTTTTATCCATGAAGATTTTGATTTAGTAAGTCTGGGGTGGGACCAAACAATCTGTGTGTTTAATAGGTTCCTTAGGTAATTTTGATTTTGATGCAGCCAAGTTTGACAACATATATTGCAGGATCAGAAGGATGTCAAGGTTCCCTACAGCTAAGGAGTATAGTCCATGTACTCTGGAAAAGATCAGGCATTTTGAATATCTAGGGAAGAGTAAACATCCTTTTTGGTGATTGATCAGTAAAAGGCTATCTGTCTCTAGTAGCAGTTGCTAGAAATGGCCCATCTTTAGAGAAGCAGGGATACAAATATTTATCTGGAATACTTTAAGTATCATTGACATATAATGTAGGAGAAAATAGCCTAAAAATTGTAAGGACTTGAGTTGGAACATCTTCCCCTTATTAACCATATAATCTTGGGCAAATTGATGAATTTTAATCTTTATACAAGGATAACGATATCTTCCTTTCAGGTTTGTTGCAAAGATTAAATGGGGAGTAACATAACATTTATTGAGTACCTTTTGTCTTCTGATATCTTGTGGGTATCTCTGTCATGGCAGTTTGTCATTTAGTTGTGACTGGTGATTCACTTGGTTATCTTCCCGTTAGACTTCCCACGTCTTGTGGTTGTATATTCCCAGTCCCTAGCACAGGCTTGGGACTTCATGCATTGTTTTTTTTTTGTTGTTGTTTGTTTGTTTGTTTTTTCTTCTTGAATATGTGCTAAGCATTCTTCAAATAGATTTTCTACTTTAATTTTCACAGTTGTCTCAAGAGGTAACTGTTACTTCTAACTTAAGATCACTTAGAATGGCCGAGCCCAAATTGAAAACCCTGCATATATGATTTCAAACTAAAGTTTATGCTCTTTTCTTTTTTTTTCAGCTTCTAGTAACCACTTTACTTTATTTTTAAATACAAATAATTTTTTAAAAATATAATTTATTTTCAAATTGGTTTCCATACAACACCCGGTGCTCATCCCAACAAGTGCCCTGACCATGCCCATCACCCACTTTCCCCTCTCCCCCTACCAGCCCTTAGTTTGTTCTCAGTCCTTAAGAATCTCTTATGGTTTGCCTCTCTCCCTCTGTAACTTTTTTCCCCCCCTTCCCTTTCCCCATGGTCTTCTGTTAAGTTTCTCAAGATCCACATATGAGTGAAAACATATGGTGTCTTTCTCTGCCTGACTTATTTCACTTAGCATAATACCCTCCAGTTCCATCCACATTGTTGCAGATGGCTAGATTTCATTCTTTCTCATTGCCAAGTAGTATTCCATTGTATACATAAACCACATCTTTATCCATTCATCAGTTGATGCTCTTTTCATCAATTCACTTTGTTGAGATAATACTATAAAGCACTTTGGAAAATTTGAAATATTGTTCAAAGGTAGGATTATTTTTGTAATTTTAATAAAATTTTTTCTTTTGAGGTATAATTGACATATAACATTATATTAGTTTCAGGTGTACAGCATGATTCACTATCTGTATGCATTGTGAAATGATCACCACAGTAAGTCTAGTCAACATCCATCACCATTCATAGTTATAAATTTTTTTCTTTTTTTGTAAGGATTAATAACGTAATTTTAAAGATTATTAGAGTGATACAAACATTGCTTTCTCCTGTGCTCAATATTCCCTTTCAGTTTTGCTTTCTTGAGTGCTTGGTGTAGTAAATCTGCCTTGTCTATAAGAATATAAGTAGTTACTTCCTCCCAGAAGTGATTTTTTTCCATATTTCCCCTGCCAATAATTCTTTTTTTTTTTTTTTTTTTTTGGTGAACTTTTTGGTATTTATTAATACATGAGTTGAAGATGGTTTATAGTAGTTGCAGCAGGATTTTGGCAGTGTTGGGAGTTTTAGTAACCAGTAGAAGTAGTATTTGTCTTCCTATCTGGTCTTTATCTTCATTTTCTCTTTCATTAGCAGCCATGTGTGGATCTCATCAGGACACAGGTCATGGAGTTCGATGTCATCACATTCAGTCCTGGCTGTTGGATATCTATGTTTTGTTTGTTTGTTTGTTTGTTTATTTATTTATTTATTTATTTATTGGATATCTATGTTTTATAGGACAGGACTATATTGCTTAAAGGTGTAGAAATCGTGGGATAAAATACCACCTCGTAAATCATTTTTTTGGTGTATATACACACATGTGTATATAAGGGGATTTTTCACTTCAGAATTAGATTGTTAGGTTGTTTTGAATATTTACTCACAAGTTGAGTTTGGGAGAAAAAGGAAAAGTGTCCTCACGCTCTGCCTCTGCCCCTTATGTCTTCATAAAATTCACAAAGTTGCAAAACAGGAATAGCATACATCAAGAAGTGTGGCAATAGGAAGAAACATTTGGTTTTACTCGTTATAGTTTTGTTGAACAAGGAATTTTCCAGGAACTTAATTTTGTGTTCTATTTTATTTTGCAGGCTATATAGTTATACTTGTCAACATTTTATATAAATCAGTTTATTTTTAAATTAAATTAATTAATTTGTGTGTCTGTGTGTGTGTGTGTGTGTGTGTGTGTGTGTGAAGCCACTTTGGACTGGTTTCCTCTCTCCCTCACACCTTGTAAGGTTGAAGGGGGGGAGAGAGGCAGACAGCATCATGGATTCACTCTTAGGCAGTTGATGAGTTTAAGTTTAGTCTTTGCCTTAGCGCATGTAATTCTGCCTTGGGGGCTCATGTCTATTTAACTAGCTCTTTAAGCCATGTGGATTTGTGTTGGAAAATTCATCTGATTTCTTTCTTGATCTTTGTCAAGCCTGGTTTGAACCCTGGGAACACAGTTGCAGCCTTTGATGCCTTATTATTTTCAGATGGAGGTTTTATTCTTTAGGGTTCACTAAGATGAGCTTTGGAGAGAAGCTCTGAACAGGAAGATTTATGACCTGCAGGGACTTAGGCTGTAGGGTTGAAGAACTAGAAAAATCCTTTCTTTGTTAGTACTAGTTGTTGAATGACAATTCATGGGGTGTCATCATCCTGTTTTATTATGTGGCATTTATTTATGATGTGACTTTTAATGTCTTATTTGGAAATTGATAACTAAATATTCTCACATGAACTATCTTTGTAAAAATGTGTCAGAGTCTATGGTGGCAACAAAATCTAAGGTATAATTCATAAGTTACATATCTTATATACTGTAAAACTTTTCTCTTTTAGGCGTATGGATCAGGCTGTGATATTGTTATTTTGGCAAGTGACTTTGAATGTGTGCAGATCATTCCTGGTGCTAAGCATGGAAACATCCAAGTCAGCTGTGTGGAGTGTTCTAACCAACATGGAAGAGTAAGGGATTTAATTACCTTATTAAATGCCATCTTTTAATGCATTCTTATCCTTTTATACAAGGCTTGTTTACAATTTCTTATTAATACACCTTGCTTAGATGGTTGTTGACAGGAGTGGATAAAGTGATAGGATGTATACAAATGGTAAGGGGCCATTAAGCTGATAATGAGATGATTATTCTGCAGGTGTACACTGTCTTGAAAGTTCTGTAGGCCTTACAGTCCTGTGCATACTGATGTTCTGCTAGTTGATAATTCTAGCAACTGTTAAGCCAGTAGTAGGGAAGTAAGTAAACTTTTCTCTTGTCTGCATAGCATCCCTTATCTTGCCCAAATCACAGCAACATTAAATTTTTATAAAGAAATCTGGCTAGTTGTTAGTGTCTAATATAATATTTGTCATGTAACAGCAGCTTTGTAGAGCTTCTGTTAATTTAATGAAAGTTTATTCATTAATTGAAGAATCTTAAGGTTCATTCATTCAGACTCTAAAACAGAGGGTTTATTTTAAAGTAGTTTGCATCTCACATATACCTCTCCCCCAAAATACACATCAAACATGATATACATCAAATTTTGGTTGTATGTGAAGTAAATGTAGCATATTCAGTCTATATTCTAACAGCTCAGTAAGGCCAGTGTTGCGTAGAAGAGTTCAGTATCTCCACAGTATAAAAACGAGACTTTTCCTGTAATAATTATGATGATTTAAATAGTCTTAGTGTTCTAGCAATTGTTTTTTACTGAGAAATAACACATTTTAACAAGGATATGTTAAATCAGAATTTTCATGGTGATAAATAGTAATGATGCAAATTTATGCCAAGTAACAAATTATTATTACATTATTTCTAGCGTCCCACCTTGCTGCTTGTATCAAGCTTTAGTATTTGTGTAAATGTGGCACAATATGGCAATCCAGTGATGTAATTGACCTAGTATTGAAACACTGAATTTCCTGGTGTTTTTTGACACTTGTTTCCTGCTTTTCTGATTTTTATCCTGTTTTTTTCCCCCACTAAGCGTTGCTTACTCTTAGAAAACACTGAGAGTGCCAGATTTCTTTCATTAATTTTTCATTGTTCATTTCCTTAAACCAAGTAGGGTATCTTTAAACCTGCTTGGAGTTGTATGATAGTTCTCCCAGATGAATTTTAGTAAATTATTTATGGGCTGGTAATGATCACAATAAATTATCTGGGAGCAAAGTTTCCTTTCATATATAGGACCTTAGTGTTCATAACCCTGTTTCCACTTTTCCTTACCTGGTTGAAGATAAAGAAGGCAAAAATGACACCTTCGATTTATTGTTTTTTTATTGCCATCTTCTTTTATTTCCTTTATTGCCAGACCTTTTGGTGATAGCTTTGTCATTTATGACTATGTTAGCCAATTATAATCATTCATTCATCAGCTGACAAGTTGAATGTGATCATTCCTAACAGTTTTTGCCTTGGTGTTTACCTCGGGTGGGCATTTGAAGTAGCTTCCTCCCTACCATTGTAGATTAAGAGCTTTTTCGTGGAAAGAGTGTTAGATATTAAGTGACAGTTAAAATCACTTTTTGGTGTGAGAGAGCCCTGAGATGACAGTAGACATTTTTTGACTGGCCTTTAAAAAATATATATACCTAATTTAGTGTTCTAGGTGTCAGCAAGAATGGTTTTTGGTCTGTTCCCTGTAGTTGATTCCCTCTTGCCAAGAGGAGGGTGAACTGGGAATTGGCTCTCAAGGAATTATTCGAAAAACGAACAAATCAGGAGACTATAGATGCTAGAGAGGATGTGGAGAAATGGGAACCCTCTTGCACTGTTGGTGGGAATGCAAACTGGTGCAGCCGCTCTGGAAAACAGTGTGGAGGTTCCTCAAAAAATTAAAACTAGATCTACCCTATGACCCAGCAATAGCACTGCTAGGAATTTACCCAAGGGATACAAGAGTGCTGATGCATAGGGGCACTTGTACCCCCAATGTTTATAGCAGCACTCTCAACAATAGCCAAATTATGGAAAGAGCCTAAATGTCCATCAACTGATGAATGAATAAAGAAATTGTGGTTTATATACACAATGGAATACTATGTGGCAATGAGAAAAATGAAATATGGCCTTTTGTAGCAACATGGATGGAACCGGAGAGTGTTATGCTAAGTGAAGTAAGTCTTAGAGAGAAAGACAGATACCATGTTTTCACTCTTAGGTGGATCCTGAGAAACTTAACAGAAGACCATGGGGGAGGGGAAGAAAAAAAAAAAGAGGTTAGAGAGGGAGGGAGCCAAAGCATAAGAGACTCTTAAAAACTGAGAACAAACTGAGGGTTGATGGGGGGAGAGGGAGGGGAGGGTGGGTGATGGGTATTGAGGAGAGCACCTTTTGGGATGAGCACTGGGTGTTGTATGGAAACCAATTTGACAATAAATTTCATATTAAAAAAAAATCATCTCTACCAGGCTCTGGTAGCTTCCAGGAACAGAGGATTTATGTCCCTTTTTATCAGGTATGTGACCTGGAACCCAGATCTCTATCTTAAGTCCGATGGAGATGTCTACATCAGCTCTTTCTCTTCCACTTACAGTGGAGTCTCTGATCTCTCCTTAGTCCATTTTCTCTATTCCTTTTTCTAGATGATTTTCCCCATTGATTTTTTTTTGTTTCATAGTATAATTAATGTCATTTTATTTGATGTCTCTTGAATACCCGTTTAATACTCTTTGATATCTTTTTCTGCTTCTCATGGTTTTTATATTATTTTTCACTGGGTTATAAAATTTCTGGCAAATGTGCCATTGAAATGCTATCTTTGTTAATAAAGTTATTCCTATGTTAAAAAAATTCTTACAGAAAAGGATGATTTCTTTGAATACTTCAACCTTGTATTTGATGTGTAAAGTAAAGCCTGATGAATTTTTGACGAGAAGGGATTCTGAAATCCAGTTCTTTTCCAGTTATATTTATGGGATGGAATAAATCATGAATACTGTATTGGGATTGTATTATATGTAATTAGCTTATACATTATTGTGAAAAGGATGTTGTCTTTATTTTCTTTTCCTAAATGTTAATGCTTTGTTCATTTCTTTTTAGATTGCAGCTTCGTATGGTAATGCTGTTTGTATTTTTGAGCCCTTGGGCATAAATTCTCATAAGAGAAATTGTGTAAGTATTCAGTGGTAGTAGAAGTTTTTTAGAGTTAAGTTTAGAATCCAGTTGATAGCAGTAAAGAGTGCCTTACAAGAGATAGTGCTGAATGTGGTCTGGAATACCCATCTGAAGTTGGTCTGGTGCTTTTGATGGTAAGATCTTCTACATTCACTAGAGATATACCCCTAGACCTTTTAGAAACCCAGTTTTCTATAATATTGCTAATTGATATTTACCTTGTTAATTGTAATCTACCTTAGTTGAACTACTATTTTTTCTTGTCTAGATTGCTGGAGTAGTTTCTGATATGTTTTATATCCTTCTCTTCTCTTTTCTCAACACAGCAGGTCATGACACACTTCTCCACCTAAAACTCCCTATTTCTCTCAGACACAAAGCCAAAAAGCCTTACAATAGACTCTATAGTCTTTTTTCCCTCTAGTACTCACTTAACACCTCTCAGAGCTTGACTCCTACTATTTTTGTCCTCTAATGTTACTCCATCCACACTGGCATTTTTATTCTTTGAACAGTTACTTTCCCATCTTAGGTCTTTGCATTGTTTTTTCTCTTGTCTGGAATGTTTTTCTTTCTCTGGGTAACTCCAAGGTCAGCTCCTTCAGATCCTGTAAGTATTTTCTCAATAATACCTTCCCAATGGGGATCCGCCCATTTTTGAAATAGCCCATTTTAAAACAAAACCACTTTTATTTTAACCCCTCATCCTTCTATTTTAAACTTTTTTCCCACAGCATTTATCTTGTTTGTTATTTACTGTTTAGAGTGTAAGCTCCATGAGGGTATGGAGCTTTGTTTCTTTTGTTCACTGGTGCAT
The DNA here is from genome assembly GCF_014898765.1 of Herpailurus yagouaroundi. NCBI lineage: Eukaryota > Metazoa > Chordata > Mammalia > Carnivora > Felidae > Herpailurus > Herpailurus yagouaroundi. Next base: position 17,395,868 of record NW_024412415.1, on the reverse strand, counting down.
CTGAAGTACTTAGAACAAGACCTGGAACACAATAGGTGCTTCTAAATACTTGTTGAGTGAAGGAGTTAGGAGCTTAGGTAAACTCACTAATCAGCTGAATGGTCTAGCATATCACATTGAGAACCAACCATTCAAATTCATTCTAGGTGCTATATTTTATTTTACTTAAAATTCACAGGGGCGTCTGGGTGGCTCGGTCAGTTAAGCATCTGACTCTTGATTTCGGCTCAGGTCATGATCTCATGGGTTTGTGAGTTTGAGCCTTGCATCCAAATCTGCATTGATGGTGTGGAGTCTGCTCGAGATTCTCTCTCTCCCTCTCTTCCCCTCTCCCCCCACCAATAAATAAATATACTTAAATATAAATAAATATATATGTATATATTTATAAATATATATAATTATTTTTAGATAATGAAATTCAGGTTTTGCAGTTATTTTAAAATTCTGGCTCTGGATGGTCATGATACCTTGAATGAAGTATTTGTTAAGTATTTAAAAAGTATGATACAGAGAGAGGGAATTTCTGTTTATTAAATTATTACTACTTGCCAAGCAGTTGATGTATAATTTGCCTAAGGTGACGTGGCTTTACATGCACTATACTTTACAAAAGGACATTTTGTATTTATGTACTACAAAGAAATATCTCAACTTTTTTTCACTTACTGTATTTCATGGCATAGGCCTTTGACTTTTACACTTTAAATCTTTCTATCTTGTAGAATGAAAATAGAAAAAAGACTGGAAATTAGTCAAATAAATATAATACACATAATATAGATTTGTGGATTGTATATATTGTGTGGTTCAAATTTGTTGACTTTGGGAGATACATCTAGTTTTATTTTAGACGTTGAGTCCATAAGATTATGATAATTTTCACTTCTTTCTAATGTGCATTTGTTTTCACAAACATGTATTGAGTGTCTGCATATGTTCCAGCCATTACAGCACTCAAGACACAAAGCTTATTATGGCATAATTCCTGCCTTGAAGAGCTGGACTTTACTAGGAGATTCAGACACATGCATGTGGCCACTGTTAAAATGGGATGTAAAGGGTACCATGGCTGCTGCCGGGATGTCAGCAGAGGTGGTGATTTAGCTGGATATAGATGTAAGCATGGGAGCTTGCAGGTGGAGAAGAGAGAAAAAGCATGTCCTACATCTGAGAATGTGTTTATAGACATGGAAGGAAGCCTGAGAGAACATGCTTTGGGCATGGCAAGCAGCTTGATGTGGTAGAGTAAATAATAACTAACTATTGTAAGTTATTTTAGGAGCAATATTTTCAAAATAATAGTGAAATATTTACATCTTTGTTTTAGATCATAAAGTCTTAAGGTGAATAAAATGATAAAATAGTAATATTTGTGGATATTACTTTAAAAACATATGTTTCTTTTTTCTTTCTATATGTTTCAGCAACTCAAGTGTCAGTGGCTTAAAACGGGGCAGTTTTTTTTGAGTTCTGTGACATACAATTTAGCATGGGACCCTCAAGGTATTTAGTGATTATATTTAGAAATTATAAAGAGTAAATGTTCATTTAGAAATGTCTGATTACAATGTAATATAGTTTCTCATAATAAAATGGTCAGTGTAGAATATTTTCTTTTTGTTAATGAGTGTATTTTTTTTTTCTTCCTGGTATACACTGCTTTGTACAGTGCTTAATTTACTTTGAGTTCTGTGCTTTTATTCCCTGCCTTTGAGTGTTTTATTCTAGGAAACAGTGATGATTTGTTTCCTTAGTTAACACTTACACTGTGTTTAATAAGAAATAAACTCAGAAATAAAACAGGGCCAAAAAAACCCCCTATCTCATTTTTTTTGTGTGTTTTAGGAAATTTTGTCTTTAAATTTGAAAGATTAGAAACCCCTAATGATAATGGCCATTGCCCCTCTTTACATTCATGATTAATAAGGTTAATTTTGTAGAAAAACAAATTTCATTAATCTTTAGTTCTGTTTTATATCCTGAGAACATTCTATGTTTACATATCAGAGTGTTTTGCGTTTGTTTTGTTATTGTAGTTTTGCTTTTTTTGTTTTGTTTTGTTTTTAAGATTTACCTGATACACAGTAGCTCTTTGCCAGTAAGCTTTTCTTTTTTGTTGTCAAGTTTCACCCGAGACTTACCCTTTCTTGTGTAGTGGATTCTTAGAACTTTGAAATGGATATGTCTTGGTTTTCACAGAATAGTTTATAAACCTAAATATAAGGCCACATGTGCAATTCTTTCTCCAGATAAGCCATGCGTATTCATTAGAACTTTCTTTAATTTTCAGATAACAGATTGTTGACAGCAACCGATTCTATTCAGTTGTGGGCTCCTCCAGGAGGTGACATTCTGGAAGAGGAGGAAGAAGTTGATAATAAAATTCCTCCAGTTTTAAATGATTGGAAGTGCATCTGGCAGTGCAAGTTAGTGTCTAACTCTGTTGTTCTCATTAATTAAAAAAAACAGTCATCCTAAAATATGTTCCCTTGCACAGTGATCTCTGTTTTTTGATAGTACCATTACATTTAGAAGCCTAGAAAGTGGACTTCTTCTAACCCAAACCCATATTAACCTTTAGTCTGTGTTACAGTTGATTGGTTAAAAAAAGGACAAAAATATTTTTCAAGTTACAACATCAGAACTTGGGAACTACTCCTTAATGGATGAGATGTAGATAGGGATGGGGAAGAGGAAGATGTGATACAAGTTGCCAGCTACTCTTAAGTGGAAGAATGGCTATACCACTGACAGTATGGATTATGTGCAGGGACCCACTTAGCCAGGGGAGATGGGTGAGCCCAGTTTTTAACTTGTTATATTTTGGACATTCATGGGGCAGGTAGGTGGAGATGTCTTGTATGCATGTTGATTGCATTCTTCTTTGGGTCTCCAAAGTCAACTTTGGATTGGTTTTCATAATTAATTTGTATTTTAAGGGAGGTGAAAACACTCTTGTTCTGATATGTTATGAAAATCTTGTTTTGACCATTTATATATACAGTGTTCCAGATTTTAAAAATGCGGACTGGTTAACTTTTTTTTTTTTTTTTTTTTAGAACCTCAGTGTCTGTACATTTGATGGAATGGTCCCCTGATGGTGAATATTTTGCTACTGCTGGAAAGGTAAAGGACAAAATAAAACATAAACAAAAGAAATAAAAAAACAAAAAATGTTCCTTTTCATTGTCATTTTCAGTTTTCTCATCTGAGAAAAATCGGGGTAATCATACTCTGCAAAAGCTGGCCTCAGAAATAGTGATAGTATTAGTGGGAGATCTGGTATGCTCCCTGTAGGTAGTAGGCACTTGGAAAATAAATCTTATTTGACTTTGTTTAAAATTTACATTTTACAAAATTAATTTTTATGTTTAAAGAATAGCATATGTATGTAATTTAAGAAGTGAAATAGTACTACTAGATTCACAATGGAAAGAATTACTCCTTTCATCCCATTCTTATTCCTGTGTCCTGAGGGAGTTACTTGTCAAATTGCGTGTTTTGGTATTTCCTTTCATGTTTCTAAGTAACTTGCTAATGTTCCCATTTCTTGATTTTTTTTTTCCTTTTAGTTTTATGTATCCTCTCTTGTCTTCTTCCTGTGGAATCTGAGACTTCAGTCCACTGGCTGATGTCCCCCATCCCCATCTCTACTTTTGCCTCATATACACATTGACTTCCCTTCCTCCTGTCTTGCTGATGTAGATATCTCATAACATTTGGGTAAATATTCATATTGCTAAGATTGTGTAAAATGCTCTTCACAGAATAATTACTTTGGAGTTACTAGTAACTTTGTTTTACTGTTTGCTTCATTTTGTATATACCTAATTCACCCCCAAACCTCTGGCAGTCTTTGGATCTCCTCTTGCTATAATCCCACATAGGAGTTACCCTGGAAACTTTTTTGCCCCCACTCTGGCTTAGTTGCTCTCCAAGCCTAAAATAGCAGAGCTGTCATTTTTGAATTTTATGAACGTTAGGAGATTCTGTTTGCCCTGTTTCTTAGCATCATTTATCTTCTTCCCTTGCCTGATAGGGATACTCTTTAGTAGATTCCTGAAAAGGGTGAATGGGAAAAAAAATTTGAAGGTATTGCAAGCCTAAAGAGTTCTTCTTTTATGCTTGATTTGGCTAGGACTAGAATTGTGTTGAAAATTTTCTCTCAGGGTTATGTCCTGGTTCTGTTGCTTTCTAGCTACCAGTGTTGCTATTTGAGAAGTACAGTGCCATTAGGACTGCCCTCCCTGCCCATCTCCACCTTATAGAGGTTTTAAGAATCTTCTGGTGTTTTGGGGTGCCTGAGTGGCTCAGTCAGTTAAGCATCTGACTTCGGCTCAGGTCATGATCTCATGGTTTGTGAGTTCGAGCCCCACACTAGACTCTGAACTGACAGCATGTATCCTGCTTGGGATTCTCTCTCCTCATCTCTCTGCCCCTCCTCTCCTTGCTCTCCATCTCTCTTTCTCAAAAATAAGTAAATACACATTGAAAAAAACCCACAGGATAAAGTTTAATTGTATTTAATTGTTGTGTTATATATAACTTTTATATATATAACTTTTTATATGTATATAACTTTTTTATATATATACATATATACACGTATATGTGTATATATACATACATATATACATATACTTATACATACATATATATGTGTATATTTTATATATGTATAACTTTTTTTATATGTATAACTTTTATATTACACTAAAACACAAGAATAGGTTTTCCAAGAACACCAGAGTTTATCCTTTTTAGTTCATCTCTAGTTGTAGAACACTCTCAACTGTTTTGTGGCTGAATAATTAGTTGATCCAGAGATAGTTGCTCAACAGGTGACCTTATAGACAGGAAGACTGCACAATATTATTGACAGAGAGACTGCAATCATGTGCAGTTCAGTAGTTACCTAATAACAATTTCAAAGTAGTAAGGAGTGTAAAAACTATTTTGAGATATTTACAGCAAATGTCGTGTAATCTTAAAACATCTGTGATTTCTGTTAGAGACAGTCATAGGTACCACTAATACCACTTTGGTCTGTCGCTTTTATTTGTAACTGAACTTTAGCATTTCCTTCAGTTAGCAGTTATGAAAATAGAGAAGTAATTGTTTTTCACCACTCTAGTTCATGGTAACTCTGAGTCTTAGTTGTCTTGGTTTCTCAAGAAGCAGATTCTGAGACAAGGATTCAAATATAAGTAATTCATGTGGGGAATGATCACCAAGAAATATACTGGATTTAAGGCAGGGAAGTGAAGGGGCTGAATAAAGGGTATGCTATCATGCAAGTGACTAACAAGTTGGGATCTCTGGGTAACTCTGGGAGCTGGTGTTCCTCACATCGTGTTCCTCACACATGTTCTTCATATGTATCAGTTGTTGGTTGGGCACTGGTTATGGTATGGCAGTAGTTCTCAGCACTCAAAAACAAGTCCTAGGAAACTTCAGGCAGAGATACGTAGATGCCATAAGTTAGAAGTTGCACACTAAAATGGTAAGGCATGAGAGCATACAGGGTGTATCAAAAATATCTTTATATCTTAGAATTCTATCAACAGGCTCCTGGGGTTAGAGGACCTCAAAGAACCTGTGCCCTAAAATCTGGAAATTTTGTGTTTTTGTTTTCCACATTTATGTCTAAAATCTGTGTGGAATCATTTTTAGATATGATTTAAGGAAGAAGTTGATTTTTTTCTATATTGTTACCCAGTTGTCCAGCACACTATTGAAAAGCCTCTTCTTTCTCCATTGCTCTGTAATGCCACTTTTGTCATAGATTTCAGTGTCCATATTTGTGTGGGTCTGTGTCTGGGTTATTTTCTCTAGTCCATTGGTCTTTTGTTGCACCAGCGTCACTTGTCTTAATTGCTATAGCTTTTGAATTGTTTTGATATCTGGTAGAACAAGTCCTCCTATCTTGTTCTTCTTCTTAAAGATGGTCTTATGTTTTCTTGGTCCTTTGTATGTTTAAATTAGTGTTTGGGTAAATACCCAATAGTGAAATTACTGGATCATATGATACTTCTGTTTTTAAGTTTTTGAGGCACCTCCATACTGTTTTCCACAGTGGCTCCATCAGTTTACATTCCCACCACCAGTGCACGAGGCTTCCTTTTTTCCCACATCCTTGCCAAAGCCCTTGATATTTTCATGTAAATTTTAGGATGAGCCTGAAAAATTTTAAAAAACAAACAAAAAATCTTCTTTTGATTTCGATTGGTATTGCATTGACTCTATAGGTCAGTTTGGGGAGAATTGATATCTTTACAATTGAGTGTCCATCATGAATGCAACATATCCCTTCATTTGTTTTAGAATTTTAAATTTTTCTTAGTATTCTTTTATATTTTATGTAGAGGCCCTAAACATTTATTAGATTCATTCCTAAATATTTGATATTTTTTGATATTGCTATAAATGGCATCATAATATAAATTTAATTTTATAATTGTGAATGGTAGATAGAAATGAAATTAATTTTTTATATTGGTTTTAAACCTAGCAAATGTTACTGATAAAGTCACTGATTCTATTAAATCCTCTGTAGATCTTTCGTTTTTCTCTGTACATAATTATCTGTGAATATTGAGAGTTTTATTTCATCCTTTCTAAATCTCAAATGTTTTTTATCTTTTCCTTTTTTTTACTACAGTATGTAGGACCTCTAGTATAATGTTGAATAAAATTAGTGAGAGTAGATATCTTTTTCTTACTCCCAATTTCAAGGGGATACCTTTCACTGTGTTACCTTTGATTACGATGTTTACTGTAGGTGTTCTTTCTCGGCTAAAGGACATTTCCTTATTTATAGTTTGTTAGAATTTTTTTTTTTTAAATCACAAATGATGTTGAATCTTAGGAAATATTTTCCCTGAATCTATTGAGATTATAATTTTTTTCTTTTTACTATTTTTTTTTAAAATGGTTTTAATGTTTATTTTTGAGAGAGAGAGAGAGAGAGAGAGAGAGAGAGAGAGAGAGAGAGAGAATGAGTGGGGGAGGGGCAGAGAAAGAGGAAGACACAGAATCTGAAGCAGGCTCTGGGCTGTCAGCACAGAGCCTGATGCGGGGCTCAAACCCACAAACTGTGAGATCATGACCTGATGCTCAACTTACTGAGCCACCAGGCGCCCCATCTTTTTTTACTCTTTTAATAAGATAAATAGGTGGGCTTATTTTCAAGTATTAAATAAGCCTTGTGTTTCTAGAATAACCCTAAATTGATTATAATGTATTATTCTTGCTGGATTTGGTTTGCTAATATTTTCTTCAAGATTTATGAGATCTATCTGTGTGTTAGAGTAAGATCACGTTGGTATATGTTATGGACTGAACATGGCCCCCCCACCCCCATTCATATGTTAAACCCTACCCCCCAATGTGATGGGATTTGGCTATGAGGCTTTTGAAAGGTACTTACTGTTAGATGAGGTGTGATGAGCATATCATCTCATATAGGAATAGTGAGTACCTTTATAAGAAGAGACACCGGAGAGCTTTTTCTCCTTCTGTGACATGAATACATAGCAAGAAAGTAGTTGTCTGCAAGCCAGAAAGAGAGGTCCACCAACTTGATCATTCTGGCAGCCACATCTCAGCCTCCAGCCCTCAGAACTGTGAGAAAATACATTTGTTTAAGCCACTCAGTCTATGGTTTTTTGTTATGTCAGTCCAAGCTCACCAATACAGCATAGCATGCCAGACATGCTATAATCTTGCCCATTCTGAAACAAGTAAACAACAGTACCAAAACTTTCTCTTGACCTTCTCTCAGCTTTTGCCACATTTCTTTGTCCCCCTTATAACACCTTCAGAGAGTTGCTTATAGTTGCTGTCTCCAAGTTTTTCTCTTCATTCTCTCTTCTGAAAGAGTCATTAGTGAATTCCTGTTACCAAATCCTGTGGTTAGTGCTTACTTACCCTAATGGCATGAATTAACACAGTTGGTTACTTCCTCACCCTTGAACACTTTCTTCAGTTTACTTTCAGGACACCATACACTCTCTTGATTTGCTTTTTAACTCTCTGACTGCCCCTCATTAGTTTGTTGGGATCACCTTTTCTTCCCTACTTTAAAATTTTGAAGTACCCTACGGCTTATTTCTTAGACCTCTCCTCTGACCATACTCACTCCCTTGGTGGTCTCATCTTATCTCATGGCTTTAAGTGCATTTAGATTTGTATCTTTTGCCTGTAACTCTCCCCTGAGCTCCAGGCTAATTGTATGTGCATGTATGTGTGTATGTATGTGCACACACACTACACACATGTATACACACACTATACACACATGTACACATACACACACACTACACACATACATAAAACTAAATTTTTTAAGTTTTAATTAAAAAAAATACATCAGATGATATACATGCCAAAATACATGTTTTAAGGAAAACCTAAGTGGATACAATAGTGCCATTAATTGTATTTGAAAGAGGGTAATAGGAAAACATGCTTCAAATGCAGCATAGCATGCACAACACTACCCAAGCTGATGTCAGGGCAGTGACTATCTGGGAATATTATAAAGCTGCTTTTTAGTGTAAATCTAGAGTAACTCTCTGATCACACTGAATTTGTCCTCCATTAAATCCTCATGATGGCTTCATCTACAACAGACTTGTTAAATCAAAGGAATGACTAGCCTTACTAATCATTTGTGAGTATATTGTAACCCTAAGAAATATGAGTAACAAAAAGAACAAATCTGTGGGTATGGCCATTTTTTCATGGTCAGGTTTTTTTTTTTTTTTTTTTTTTCAACGTTTATTTATTTTTGGGACAGAGAGAGACAGAGCATGAACGGGGGAGGGGCAGAGAGAGAGGGAGACACAGAATCGGAAACAGGCTCCAAGCTCTGAGCCATCAGCCCAGAGCCTGACGCGGGGCTCGAACTCCCGGACCGCAAGATCGTAACCTGGCTGAAGTCGGACACTTAACCGACTGCGCCACCCAGGCGCCCTCATGGTCAAGTTTTAGGAGTAGTGGAATGCTAGTTTTTAAAGATGAAAGCTTTAAAGGTGACTGCCTAGTTTTAGAGATCAAAGGCAAAAATTATATTCTTTTTTTTTTAAAGTAGGCTTCATGCCCAGTGCAGAGCCCAATATGGGGCCTGAACTCATGACCCTGAGATCAAGACCTGAGCTGAGATTAAGAGTTAGACACAACAAATGGAGCCATCTAGGCGCCCCTATTCTTTTTCAAATTATTTTTCCAGTGATTCTGATGTTTTCCTTTTATTAACCTTGTTTTTCAGACATTATGGAAAACTCTTCTTGCATCTCTACATTCTACACAGAAATAATAAATTTAGCGTTTTTTTTTAATTTGTAGGTGATTGAATTGGCTTGTCAAGTTTTTCAGTGTTTGTTGTTTTTTATTTTAGAGAGTGTGTGTGTGTGTGTGTGTGTGTGTGTGTGTGTGTGTGAGAGAGAGAGAGAGAGAGAGAGAGAGAGAGAGAGAATGGGGGAGAGGGGCAGAGGGAGAGAAAAAGAGAATCCCAAGCAGTCTCCACACTCAGCCCAGAGCCCGATGAGGGACTGAATCCCATGACCCTGAGATCATGACCTGAGCCAAAATCAAGAATCAGATGCCCCATGATGTACTTTTTTTTTTTTTTTTTAGAGTTTATTTTTTTATTTTGAGAGAGAACAGGGGACTGGCAGAGAGAGGGAGACAGAGAGAGAGAGAGAAAGAGAGAGAGAGGGAATCTCAAGCAGGCTCTGCACTGCAGGGCTCAAACTCACTGCGAGATCGCTACCTGAGCCAAAGTTGGATGGTTAACCAACTGAGCCACCCAGGCACTCCAGTGCTCTGTTTAAATATCACTTTTTTTAAGGAAACCTCCCAGACCAGGTCAAGTCTCTCAAGTATATACTCTCACAGTATGCTTTTAATTTGTAGCACTTATAATTTTATTAAAACAATAATTTGTATCTGTTGTTTTTTTTAAAGAAGTCTCCATGCCTAGTGTGAGGCTTGAACTCAACAACCCTCAGATCAAGACCTGAGCTGAGCTGAGATCAAGAGTTTGACCCTTAATTGACTGAGCCATCCAAGCGCCCCAACAATAATTTGTATCTTTATTTACTGTTGTCTTCCCTTCTAGAGTATAAGCTCTGTACAACTAGCAATTATATTTTGTTGTCTCCTATCTTTTCCTTCCCTTCTCCTAACTATATCCCCATCAGTTTATTTATTTTTTTATTATTTTTTTTTATTCCCATCAGTTTATACAGTGCCCGCATTGAGTAAAGATTTATTGTTTGAGTGAATCAAGTGACCATTTTGTAGTATATAAGCAGTTAATAGTATATCATTATCCATTTATATGTTACAGACTAATTTTGTTTTTAAGGCTGAAACAGTCTGAAAGCTATTGAATTTTCTCAGAGTAAAATTTAGCTCTTTAGCAGATCTGTATCTGGACATGATCACATGAAATATAAGTTTTATAAAATATATTAAAATGCATGTAGTTGGATTCAATTAAGAATAGTATATTAATGTAAATTACAAGATGTCTATCTTCTCTAAGTCTACCTTCTACCCTCTAGGTCCATCTGTGTTGTTGCAGACATCAAGATTTCATTCTTTTTTTTATGGCTGAGTAGTATTTCTGTCTGTGTGTGTGTACACACCGTATCTTCTTTATCCATTCATCTTTTGATGGACATTTAGGTTGCTTCTATATCTTGGTGATTGTAAATAATGCTGCAGTAAATACAGCATTGCATATATCTTTCAAATTAGTGCTTTTGTTTTCTTTGGTTAAATGCCCATCAGTGAAATTACTGGATTGTATGGTAATTCTATATTTAATATTTTGAGGAACATCCGTAATGTTTTCCAAAGTGGCTGCACCAATTTGCATTTCCACCAAAGTGCACGAGGGTTCCTTTTTCTGCACATCCTCACCAACACTTGTTATTTCTTGTGTTTTTGATTTTAGCCATTCTGACAAGTGTGAAGTGATATTGTGGTTTTGACATGCATTTCGTGATGACTAGTGTTAAGCATTTTTTTCATGTGTCTGTTGGCCATCTGTATGTCTTCTTTGCAAAAATGTCTATACATGTCCTCTGCCCATTTTTTAAATTGGATTATTTGTGTGGTGTGTGTGTGTGTGTGTGTGTGTGTGTGTGTGTGTGTGTGTTGTATAAGTTCTTTATATGTTTTGTATATTAAACCCTTACCAGATAAATCATTTGCATATATCATTCAGTAGGTTGCCTTTTTGTTTTGTTGATGGTTTTCTTCACTGTATAAAATCTTTTTATTTTGGTATAGCCCCAATAGTTTCATTTAACTTTTGTTTCCCTTGCTTCAGGAGACAAATCAAGAAAATGTTTCAGTGGCTTTTGTCAAAGAAATTACTGCCTGTTTTCTTCTAGGAGTTTTACAGTTTCAGGTCTCACATTTAGGTCTTTAATCCATTTTGAGTTTATTTTTGTATATGGTGCAAGAAAGTGGTCCAGTTTCATTCTTTTGCATGTAGTTGTCCAGCTTTTCTAGCCCTGTTTGTTGAAGAGATGGTCTTCTTTCCATTGTATATTTTTGCCACTTTTGTCATAGATTAATTGACCATATAATCATGGATTTATTTCTGGGCTCTCTATTCTGTTCCATTGATCTCTATGTCTCTTTTTGTGACAGTACCATACTGTTTTGATTACTACAGCTTTGTAATATATCTTGAAATCTGGGATTGTGATACTTCCACCTTTCTCATTTGTTTTCAAGATTGCTCTGGCTACTTGGAGTCTTTGTGGTTCCATACAAATTTGAGAATTATTCTTGTTCTATGAAAATGTTGGTAATATTTTGATAGGGATTGTATTGAATCCGTAGATTGCTTTGGATACTATGGACATTTTAACAACATTAATTCTTCCAGCCCATGAGCATGGAATATCTTTCCATTTGTTTGTGTCACCTTCAAAATTTTTATAATTTTTAGAGTACAGGTATTTCACCTCCCTGGTTAAGTTTAATTTTATTCTTTTTGGTACAGTTGTAAATGGGATTGTTTTCTTAATTTCTCTTTCTGCTACCTCATTATTAGTGTATGGAAATGGAACAGGATTCTGTGTATTCATTTTGCATACTGTGATTTTACTGAATCCATTCATCAGTTCTAGTAGTTTTTGGTAGAATCTTTAGGGTTTTCTGTAGACAGTATCATATCATCTGCAAATGGTGAAAATTTCATTTATTTCTTACCAATTTGGATACCTTTTATTTCTTTTTCTTTTATTGCTTTGGCTAGGACTTACAGTATTATGTTGAATAAAAGTGAGAGTGGATATTCTTGTCTTGTTCTCTTAGAGGAAGGTCTCTCAGTTTTTCAACATTGAGTATGATGTTAGCTGTGAGTTTTTTCATAGGTAGCCTTTATTTTGTTGAGGTATGTTCCCTCTAAGTCTACTTTGTTGAGGGGTTTCATCATGATTGCATGTTGTACTCTGTCAAATGCTTTTTGTACATCTATTGAGATTATATGGTTTTTATCCTTTTTCTTGTTAATGTGATGTATCATGTTGATTGATTTGTGAATACTGAACCACCCTTGCATCCCTGGAATACATCTCACTTGGTTGGGGTGAATGAGTTTTTAAAAGGATTCTTGGATTCGGTTTGGTAATATTTTGTTCAGGATTTTTGCATCTATATTCATCAGAGATATTGGCCTGTAGTTTTCTTTGTAGTGTCTTTATCTGGTTTTGGTTTCAGGGTAATGTTGGCTTCATAGAATGAATTTTCCTTCCTCTTTTATTTTTTGGAATAGTCCTTCATGTAATCTTAATGTTTCTGATTGTCTCTCTTTGCTTACTCATTGTGTTATGTTTGCCTCAGCTGTGTGTCACAACTTTGAGACTATTTTAGGATATATGATCTTTTGACAAGAGGGTCATGTGGTACATTAAAAACTATTAATGACCCGTGTAAGATGATCAGTATTCATTGTTTGAACATCTACTGAATTTGAACTCTCATCTCTAATGAATACAAAAGATTCCTTTGTACTTCAGACACAACTAATAAGACTAAAAAAAGCACATCCTCTCAAACGGGACATCTAGATTTTATGCTCCTCAAAGGTGGTTCTGTTTGCATGTTCCATAATACTTAGTATCTTTTTCTTTGAATTTTTATTACAATAGCCTTAGCAGTTCATTATCATTTTTCCCCAAGTATTAGTCATGTTTTCTTTGCAGTTAAATTCTCCTAATTCTCCTAAGAGATAAGCATTCTGTAATTCTAATGGAAAGATAAGAATGCCTTACTGGTAAGGATCCTTTAGAGGTTAATAAAATGTGTCGTGGGTTTAAAAAGCTTATTTCCTCACATTTTTGAGAAGATACTACATCTATTTAAGATCTTCATGAAAAAAGAACAGAAACTAACTTTGTAATGTTGGCATTTCCCTCCCCCCCCACCCCCCATCTGTTCTGCTTCTGTTAATAAAGCCGAGTTTGTCTGACTTGATGAAACAGATGGTAACTGTGTGATCTACCACTAGAAGGCATTTTCCACCGCCTCTGCTACATATGACAGGGTTTCAGTTCAGGTGTTGTGGGACTCAAAATCAGGTACCTTGAGGATTTTTAATGTTTCTAGTATTTTAGTTCATTGAGTACTTTCTATTTTGGGGGGGCTTAATAGTAATTTAACTTTTTATCTGAACTTTAAAGTCTTACTTGTTAAAGAGCTATTTTTTCCCCCCACAATGTGTACCTGGTCAAATCTTCAGTTAAAGAATTGTTTGCTTTGCTTGATATGTATTTATTTAAATTTTTTAGGTTTATAAAGTTTATATTTGAACACTTTCTATAAGAGTAGGTTATTTTGTAAAATTTGAAAGTGGTTTAAAATACTATTTTCTTTGGAAACATTCTTTGGAAACATTTTTTTTTTAAATAGAGGATTAATGCTTTTGAGTAAAATACTGGGCTTTTTAAGGGCTTGGATTAGAATTTTTGATGAGGGTGATTTTGGCAGGAAGGAAAGCAGTAGGCTACGGAATGTTTCCAGAAGGTTTTCTTCCTCTTGAAATCACTTCCCTGTTCTTAGATTCAATGTTTTGGTTATTTAAGGATTGGCTTCTTGACCTTTTTTCCTTCTTTAAAATGGAATTATCTTTACTTTTTAAATGTGATAATGTATTGTAAAAAACATGCAGAGAAAATGAAAATCCTCTGCCAAATAGTCCTACCTTAAATAAAAAAGTTCACTGTTTTCTATTCAGTATATATTCTTTCAGACTTTTTGTTTCTTTGTAAGCCACATGGAAGTATGTGTGCATATACACACATACTCAAATTAGGTCATATTCTTTAAATTGTCTTTTTCACTTAACGTATAAGATTGCTGTGTCAATGCACAACAATTCTTTTTAAAGGTGACAATTTCCCATTATATTAATGAATATGTGTTTTAACTTAACCAGATAACTATTAATGAACATTAAATAGTTCTGTTTTTTCTATTGCTATTAAATATGAGCATCCTTGTACATAAATCTTGTCCTGTTGTTTCCTTTTTACAATTAACTTTACTGAAATATAGTTAAGATAAAATGTATATTTTATGTGTACAGTTCAGTGCGTCTTGACAGATTTATGTACTTTGTCAAGATTGCTTTTGCTATTCAAGGTCTTTCGTAGTTCCATATATATTTTAGGATTTATTGTTCTAGTTCTGTGAAAAATACTGTTGGTATTTTGATAAGGATTGCATTGAATCTATAGATTGCTTTAAGTAGTGTAGACATTTTTACAATATTAATTCTTCCAGTCTATGAATACAGTGTTATCTTTCCATTTGTTTATATCTTCTTTGATTTCTTTCATCAGGGTCTTCTAGTTTTCAGTGTATAGTTCTTTCACCTCTTTGGTTAAATATATTCCTAGGTATTTTATTATTTTTGATTCAATAGTAAATGGGATTGTTTTCTTAATTTCTTTTTTACTATTTTGTTATTAGTGTATAGAAATGCATCAGATTTCTCTATATTGATTTTGTATCCTCCAACTTTATGGAATTCATTTAGTAGGTATGATAGTTTTTTGGTGGAATTTTTAGGGTTTTTTATATGTAGTATGTCATTTGCAAATACTAATAGTTATACTTCAAAATGCCTTTTCTTTCCTTTCTCTTGTCTGATTACTATGGCTAGGACTTCCAGTACTGTGGTGAATGATAATGGTGAGAGTGGACATTTTTGTTTTGTTTCTGATCTTAGGAGAAAGGTTTTAGCTTTTTACCATTGACGTTTGATGTTAACTGTGGGTTTGTTATATATGGCTTTTATAATGTTGAGGTATGTTCACTCTATACTACTTTGTTTAGTTTTTATCAAGAATGGATGTTTGTCAGATGTTTTCTCTGCATCAGTTAAGATGATCTTAGGAACTTTATCCTTCATTTTGTTAATGTAATATGTCATGCTGATTGATTTGCATAAATTTAACCATCCTTGCATCCTGGAATAAATCCTACTTAATTGTGGTGAATTTTAATTTTTTATAAATTTTAATTTATTTTTGAATTGGTTTGCTAAGATTTTGTTGAGGATTTTTGCATCTACATTCATAAGGATTATGATATAACCTATAATTTTTTTTGCCAGAATTATATAACTATTTTATTTTTGTTTTGATTTTTATTTTTATGTTTATTTTCCTTCCCTTCCCTTCCCTTCCCTTCCCTTCCCTTCCCTTCCCTTTCCGTGTGTGTGTGTGTGTGTGTGTGTGTGTGTGTGTGTGTGTGTGTGTGT
>NW_024412415.1:17307563-17380062 GCF_014898765.1 Herpailurus yagouaroundi | reverse complement strand
TGTGTGTGTGTGTGTGTGTGTGTGTGTGTGTGTGTGTGTGTGTGTGTCTTTGTGTCTGGTTGTGGTATCAGGGTAATGCTGGCCTCATAGAATGAATTTAGAAGGATTTCTCCCTCTTCTATTTTTTGGAATACTTTAGAAGGATAGGTATTAACTCTTCTTTAAATATTTGGTAGAATTCACTTGTGAAGCCATCAGGTACTGGACTTTTGTTTATTGGCAGTTTTTGATTACCAGTTCAACTTGATTGCTAGTAATTGGTCTGTTCAGATTTTCTATTTCTTTATGATTCAGTTTTGGGAGATTGATGTTTGTAGGAATTTATCCATTTTTTTCTAAGTTCAGTTTGTTGGCATATAGTTTTCTTTGTTGTAATCTGTAATTTTTATGTATTTCTGTGGTATTGGTTGTAATTTCTCTTTCATTTCTGATTTTATGTCCTCTGTTTTTTCTTTATTAGTCTGGCTAAAGGCTTAATAAATTTATCTTTTCAAAGCATTAGGTCTTAGTCACATTGATCTTTTCTATTCATTTTTAGTCTCTATTTCATTTATTTATACTCTAATTTTTATTACTTCCTTTCTTCTACTCATTTTGGGCTTTGTCCTTCTTTTTCTAGTTTCTTTAGCTGTGAGGTTAGATTGAAATTTGTTTGTTTGTTTCTTGAGGTACATTTGTATCTCTCTAAACATCCCTCTTAGAACTACTTTTGTTGCATTCCACAGATTTTGGACCATTGTTTTTCATTTTCATTTGTCTCCATGTTTTTGTTATTTCTTCTTTGATTTTTTCATTGACTCATTGGTTGTTTAGTAGCATCTTGTTTTGCAAACTTCATGTATTTGTTTTTTTCTTTCAGTTTTTTTTTCATTATAATTGATTTCTAGTTCACACTGTTGTAGTTAAAAAAGATGTTGATATGATTTCAGTCTTCTCAAATTTATTTAAAGACTTATTTTGGCCTAATGTGACCTATCCTGGAGAATGTGTGTACTTGAAAAGAATGTATTCTGCTGTTTTGGGGTGGAATGTTCTGTTAAGTCCATCTGGTCTAATGTGTTGTTCAAAGACACTGTTTCCTTATTGATTTTCTTTCTGGATGACCTATCCATTAATGCAAGTGGGGTATTGGGATATTTGAGTTCTGTACTATTTTTGTGTTACTATAAATTCCTCCATTTATGTCTGTTAATATTTGCCTTATATCTTTAGGTGCTCCTGTATTGGGTGCATAGATATTTACAACTGTTACAGCCTCTTGTTAGAGTGATCTCTTTATTATTATGTAAAGCCCTTTTTTGTCTTTTTACAGTTTTTGTTTTTAAGTCTGTGTTATCTGATATGAGTGCTACCTCAGCTTTTTTTTTCTCCTCCATTTGCATCTAATATCTTTCATAATCCCTTCACTTTGTCTGTATTGTCTTTAGGTGTGAAATGAGTCTTGTAGGCAGCATATAGATGAGTATTGTTTTTTTGTTTTTAAAATTTTAATTTATTTTTAAAATTCAAGTATAACATACAGTATAATATTAGTTTTCATGTGTACAATATAATGATTTAATAATTCTTTACATTACTCTGTGCTCATCACAGTAACTGTACTCTTAATTCCCATCACCTACTTTACCCATCTACCCCTCCCACCTCCCCTCTGGAAACCACCAGTTCTCTATATTTAAGAGTCTGGTTTTTCGTTTTTTTCCTTTGTACATTTATTTTGTTTCTTAAATTCCACATATGACATCAGCTGTACTGAATAAAAAGCTTTTGCACAGTGAAGGAAATCATCAATCATCAACAAAACAAAACACAATCTACTAAATGGGAGAAGATATTTGCAAATTATATATTTGATAAAAGGTTAGTATATGAAATATATAAAAAACTAGTACAACTCCACACCAACCCCTCCCCCCCAAATAATACAATTAAAAATGGGCAGAGGACCTGAAGAGACATTTTTCTTTTTCTTTTTTTTTTAACGTTTGTTCATTTTTGAGACAGAGAGAGACAGAGCATGAATGGGAGAGGGTCAGAGAGACAGGGAGACACAGAATCCAAAACAGGCTCCAGGATCTGAGCTGTCAGCACAGAGCCCGGCCCGGGGTTCAAACTCACAGACCGAGAGATCATGACCTGAGCTGTAGTCGGCGCTCAACCGACTGAGCCACCCAGGTGCCCCTGAATAGACATTTTTCTAAAGAAGACATACAGATGGCCAACAGACAAATGAAAAGTGCTCAACATCACTAGTCATCAGGATGTGCAAATCAAAACCACAATGAAATCACCTCACAATTGTCAGAATGGCTTAAATAAAAAACACAAGAAATAACAAATGTTGGCGAGGATGTGGAGAGAAAGGAACCTTGTGCACTGTTAATGGGAATGCAAGCTAGTACAGCCACTGTGGAAAAGAGTATGGACGTTTCTCAGAAATTAAAAGTAGAATTACTGTAGGATCCAGTAATTCCATTGATGGGTACTTACCCAAAGAAAACAAAACACTAATTTAAAAAGATATATGTATTCCTGTGTTTATTATAGCATTATTTACAGTTAAAGTAATTATTGATAGCTGTGTACTTCTTGCCATTTTGTTCATTGTATTCTAGTTTCTTTATAGTTCATCTCTATTTCTTTTTTGCTCTCTCCCCTGTGATTTTATGGTTTTCTTTAGTGTTAAATTTGGGATTCTTTCTTTATTTTTAGTGTATCTATTGTGCATCTTTGGTTTGTTGTTGCCATGGAGTTTATATATAATACTCTATATAAGTCTGTATTGAGTTAATGTTTGTTTAAGTTCAAACACATTCTAAAAGCACTACAGGGGTGCCTGGGTGGCTCAGTCGGTTAAGCGTCCAACCTCGTCTCAGGTCATGATCTCGTGGTTTGTGCATTTGAGCCGTGCGTCGGGCTCTGTGCTGACAGCTCAGAGCCTGGAGCCTGCTTCAGATTTTGTGTCTCCGTCTCTCTCTGCCCCTTCCCCACTTGTGCTCTCGCTATCAAAAATAAATAAAAAATGTAAAAAAAAAAATAAAAAAGCACTACATTTTTACTCAAGTTTTATGCATATATCATATTTTACATCTCTTAATTTTGTATATACCTTCACCAACTTTTGTATGTATAGTTGATTTCACTACTTTAGTGTTTTAATCTTCCACCAGCTTTGAAAGTGACTGATTTACTATCTTGACTATATGTTTATTTTTGCTAGTAAAAGTTTTTTCTTTTATAGTTTTCTTCTAGTTATGGCCTTTTCTTTCTACTTAAAAGAGTTCCCTTAATATTTCTTACAAGGCTGGTTCAGAGGTGATGAACTCTTTTTTAATTAACTTTTATTTGTCTGGGAAACTCTTTATCTTTCCTTTAGTTCTGAATGATCACCTTGCCTGGTACAGTATTCTTGGTTGTAGTATTCTTCATTGTAGAGTGTTCTTAGTTTTTCTTCTTTTCAGCGCTTTGAATATATCCTGCCATTCTCTATTGGCCTGTAAAAGTTTCTGCTGAAATAAGCAGCTGATAACCTTATGGAGTTTCTCTTGTATGTAACCATTTTCTTTGGCTGCTTTTATGATTCTCTCTTTATCTTTAATTTTTGCCATTTTCATTGTTGTGCGTCTTGGTGTGGACCTCCTTGGGTTCATCTTGTTTGGGGCTTTCTTTGCTTCCTGGGCCTGGATATCTGTTTTCCTTCCCCATGTTAGGGAGGTTTTTAGGTAATATTTCTTCAAATAAGTTTTCTATTCTCTTCTCTCTCTTCTTCTTCTAGGATCCTTATCATGTGAATGTTACTATGCTTGATGATATCACAGAGATCCCTTACCCTAGCTTCATTTTTTATGACTTTTTTCCTTTATGCTGTTCAGTTTGGATGCTTTCCATTATTGTATCTTCCAACTAGCTGATTCATTCTTTATCCTCTAATCTGCTGTTGGGTCTCTCTAATGTATTTTTCTTTTCAGTTATTGTGTTTTTCACCTCTGATTGGTTATTTTTTATACTTTCTATCTTTTTGTTGAAGTTCTCAATGACTTCATTCACTCTTCTCTCAGTTTCTGGTGAGCATCTTTGTGAGCATTACTTTGAACTCTTAATTGGGCATATTGCTTGTCTCTGTTTTGTTTAGCTCTTTTGCTGTGTAATTTTGTCTTATTCTTTCATTTGGGACGTATTCTTCTGTCTTCTTATTTTGTCTAATTCTCTTGTGTTTGTTTCTTTGTATTAGGTAGGTCAGCTGTATCTCTTGGTCTTGATAGTGGTGGCCTTGTATATAGAACGGGTCCTGTGGTACTTTGCAGTGCAGTCCCCTCTGATCACTAGAACCAGGTGCCCTGGGGTTTCCAGGGGCTTCCCGGTGTGGGCTGTGTGTACCCTCCTTTGTGGTTGAGCTATGACCTGTGTGGCTGTGCTAGGGGGTGTACTCATCCTGGGTGTATGCATTGAGCTAGGTGTGGTGGGCTGGGTGCTGCTTTGGAAGTGTGCCTGCTAGGGCTGGCTGGTTGGTTGGGGCAGGTTGTAGGAGTACTCTAGGCAGAGCATGCTGGCAGATGGAGTGTCAGGACTGGCTCTGGAAAGCTTCTGGCTATCTAGGATAGGGGAAAGCAAGAAAAAATGGTGCTGGCCAGCACTTTTGTTGACAGAGAATGCTCCTGCAAATCCCTGCCTCTCTGGCACACATTCTAAAATTAGTGTATCTTCTTCACATATATCTTAGGCTGTTTTCAATCTGCTTCTTTTATGCTGTGTCTTGAGCTGAGTTATTTGGCACACTGGCTCTGTAAGGGCAGAAACTCACTTTTCTATAGCCTCTGGCTACTTTGGAGTTAAGCCCGGCTGATTTTTAAAGCCATATATTATGGGGACTCACTTTCTCAGTGCAGGTCTCCAGGGCTGGGGGTGTCTAGTGTGGGGTCTGATCTCCTTGCTCCTCCTGTTTGTGGGTAGCCAGGCCAAGGGTTTGGTTCCCTGTCAAGTCTCTGCCCTTCCTACCCTTTTCAGTTTGATCATCTCTATGGTTAGCTGTGGAAGATGTGTTCTGCCAGTCTTCACGTTGTTTTCAGAGTGAATTGCAGTGCATATTGTTGACCTTGTTGTTTCTGTTAAAGGAGGTAAGGGTCAGGATCTTGTACTCTACTATCTTTCCTACTTTACATAGCTTTATAGTAAGTTTTGAAATTGGGTAGTGTAAGTCCTCTAACTTTATTTTTCTTTAAAAATATTTTTGGTGAGCCTCTTCCGATTCTGTGTCTTTCTCTCTCTCTCTCTCTCTCTCTTTCTCTTTCTCTGCCCCTCCCCTGCTCACACTCTCAAATATAAACAAACATTATATTTTTGGTGGTATTATTTCTTTGATGTCATACAAATTTTAGAAGGCAGTCAGTTTCTACCAATAAGCCTGCTGTGATTTTGGTTATGTTCACATTGTATCTTTATGGATCAGTTTGGGAAGAATTGGATCAGTAACATTTGTTTTCCAGATCCATGAAGATGGTATGTTTCACTTTTTATTTAGGTCTTCTTTGTCTTAGCAGTATTTTGTAAAGTTTTTAGCATACATGTCTTATACATAATTTAAGTTTATCTTCCTAATGTAGAAGGCATTTAAACAAATTATATTTCCATTGATTGCTAACATGTAGAAAGAAAATTGCTGTTTGACTTTTGATCTTTAGTCTTAAGACCTTGATATCAGGTCTAAGTCTTTTCTTTTTCTTTCTTTTTTTTTTTTTGTAGATTCCTTAGAGTTTTGTGAAAAAAGACCATTTCACTTCTTCCTTTCTAATCTGTATGTTTTTTTCTATTTTTCTGTGAATATTTTCTATTTTTATGCTATTTCTATTTATTTTTTCCCTTGTTCAACTTATTGAGAGTACTAGGACCAACTTCTAGGAAAAGCATTCAGTCTTTCCCCATTATATATGTCATCAATTGTAGGTTTACTGTAGATGTACTTAATTAGGTTGAGGATATTCCCTTCTGTTCCTTCTATTCCTAGTTTGCAGAACAGCTTTTATTTCCCTCATGAATTAATGTTTACTTTTGTCAGTTTCTTTTTCTATATATATTAAGATAATTCTAGGAGTTGTGTTTTCTTTTTTTAAGATGGTAAATTACAGTGATTGATTTTTTAAAATATTTTTTTAATGTTTATTTATTTTTGACAGAGAGAGTGAGATCGAGTGCAAGCCGGGGAGGGACAGAGAGAGAGGGAGGCACAGAATCCCAAGCAGATTCCAGGCTCTGAGCTGTCAGCACAGAGCCTGATGGGGGGCTTGAACACACGAACTGTGAGATCATGACCTGAGCTGAAGTCAGATGCTCATCTGACTGAGCCACCCAGGCACCCCAGAGATTGATTTTTAAATGTTAAATTCACTTTGCTCAGATAAACTCCACTTGATAATGATTTTTTTTTTAATATATTGCTGGATTGGGCTTGCTACATTCATAAAAGATAGTTCCTTAAAGTTGTCTTATGTCTTTGGTTTTGGTATCTGGGTAATAATACTGGTTTTATACAGTGAGACCTTTTTCTCAATTTTATGCAACAATTTATATAGAACTGGTGCTATTTCTTCTCTAAATTTGGTAAAATTCATCAATGGGCCTAGAGTTTTGGTTGTAGTTTTAGGGTTTTTCTTTTGTTTCTGTTTTTGTTTTGGTGAAAGGTTCCAATTATTTTTTTTCCAATATATGAAATTTATTGTCAAATTGGTTTCCATACAACACCCAGTGCTCATCCCAAAAGGTGCCCTCCTCAATACCCATCACCCACCCTCCCCTCCCTCCCACCCCCTATCAACCCTCAGTTTGTTCTCAGTTTTTAAGAGTCTCTTATGCTTTGGCTCTCTCCCACTCTAACCTCTTTTTTTTTTTTTTTTCCTTCCCCTCCTCCATGGGTTTCTGTTAAGTTTCTCAGGATCCACATAAGAGTGAAAACATATGGTATCTGTCTTTCTCTGTATGGCTTATTTCACTTAGCATCACACTCTCCAGTTCCATCCACGTTGCTACAAAGGGCCATATTTCGTTCTTTCTCATTGCCATGTAGTACTCCATTGTGTATATAAACCACAATTTCTTTATCCATTCATCAGTTGATGGACATTTAGGCTCTTTCCATAATTTGGCTATTGTTGAGAGTGCTGCTATAAACATTGGGGTACAAGTGCCCCTATGCATCAGTACTCCTGTATCCCTTGGGTAAATTCCTAGCAGTGGTATTGCTGGGTCATAGGGTAGGTCTATTTTTAATTTTCTGATGAACCTCCACACTGCTTTCCAGAGTAACAATGAAACAACAGAAAGACAAATAAAGAAACTGATCCCATTCACAGTTGCACCAAGAAGCATAAAATACCTAGGAATAAATCTAACCAAAGATGTAAAAGATCTGTATGCTGAATACTATAGAAAGCTTATGAAGGAAATTGAAGAAGATATAAAGAAATGGAAAGACATTCCCTGCTCATGGATTGGAAGAATAAATATTGTCAAAATGTCAATACTACTCAAAGCTATCTACACATTCAATGCAATCCCAATCAAAATTGCACCAGCATTCTTCTCGAAACTGGAACAACCAAATTTTGAATTAAACAATTTTTTTTTCAACGTTTATTTGAATTAAACAATTTTAATTGATCCAGAGCTGTAGAGCTATTCATGTTTTCTGTTTCTTTGTCCATTTTTGAAATTGTCATTCAAAAAATTTGTCCATTTAGACTAAGTTATTGGACTTATTTGGAAAAATTGTTCATAGTATTCGCTCATTATTCTTTTAGTTTTTATAAGATCTGCAATCATGTCCCTCCTTTCATGATTGATAATGGTAATTTGTGTTTTTCTCTAAACATTTTTGATCACTCTAAATAGATTATTATCAGTTTTATTGATATTTTCAAAAAGTAGCTTTGGGTTCGTTGATTTCACTAGCTTTTCTTTGTATTTAATTTCATTGATTTCCATTCTTTCCTACTATTACATTTATTTACTCGGGGTCCACTTTGTTCTTCTTTACATGATGCTTCAAGTAGAAGCTTAGACCATTGATTTGGGACCTTTCTCCTTTTCTGATACAAGCATTTAAAGCAGTACATTTCCTTTTAAGCACTAATGTAGCTGCATCCCCCAAATTTTGATATTTTGCTATCCTTTTCATTCAGTTCAACATATTTAAAAAATTTCTTTGTAATTTAAAAGTGTTTTGTTTAGTTTTCAAATATTTGGAAATTTTCTGGCTATCTTTCTGTTAATGATTTCTGATTCACTTTTGTGTGATTTTAGTTTTAGGCAGTAATAGATGACAGTGGGGCTGCTCAATTTGAGTGAGGGCATGCTGGTGGGATGGGAGAAAGGGGCTAGAAGGCCACCTACTCATGGAGGCGCTCTGCCTTTCCTTTATGAATCCTGAGGGGGCTCTGAGGTGTCTCTGTGTTTGTTATGGTATGTGGCCTAAAACCACTGCTATAGATTATGTAGTACATTTGATCAGGTGAAAATGATGCTAAGTTGACAAAAGTACTTGGAGGAAAGCAATGAACGAGTACATTGTTCAGTGCTTGTCTCAGACTAAGCACTTAATGAGATTTGCTGTATCATTCAAATACTCAAATAAATGATACCTTAGTAGAAATATACAGGGGTGCCTGGGTGGCTCAGTCAATTAAGTGTCCGAGCTGAAGTCAGTTAAGTGACCTTCAGCTCAGGTCATGATCTCGCGGTTTGTGACTTTGAGCCCCATGTTGGGCTCTGTGCTGACAGCTCAGAGCCTGGAGCCTGTTTCAGATTCTGTGTCTCCCTCTTTCTCTGCCCCTCCCCTCCTCACACTCTGTCTCTCTCTCTCTCTCTCTCTCTGTGTCTCTCTCTCTCTCAAAAATAAATAAAAATAAAAAATAAAATAAAATAAAAGAAATCTACATTATGCAGTATAAATTGAAAATGAGTACCAAGATGGTAAAAAACCAGAAATGTTTGTCTAGTCCAGGTGATAGTATTTAGACCTATACACACTTTCCAGGAATACATAATTTCATTGTTTCTTAGGGTGAGATTTTTGCATGAATTATATCATTTTATTATTTCCCTTACGGCTCTATTCACTATTGAGGATAAAACAGTATAAAGCAAATAGTTTCTGTTAAATAAGAAAATTATTTGGGCCTTTAACAAAATTCTTAGAACTAAGTAAAATGGTAAAGTTAGTGCCTATTGTTACACTTGTAAATATATTATTAAGTGGGCATAGAGGTGATTCCTAAATGCCTTCACTTCGTTTAGAGTGGAGATCAGAAAATTGTGGTATTTACATTTTTAAAGAGTTGTAAGAAAAAAAAAAAAAGAAGAATCTGTATCAGAGGTTGTGTGGTCTGCAAAGCTTACTGTCTGGCCCAAGGGAAAGCTTGCTGATTCCTAACTTAGAGTCTAAGAAGCAGTTCTTATTTATTTATTTATTTATTTATTTATTTATTTATTTATTTAAAATGTTTTTTATTTATTTTTGAGACAGAGAGAGACAGCATGAGCAGGGGAGGGACAGAGAGAGAGGGAGACACAGAATCTGAAGCAGGCTCCAGGCTGTCAGCACAGAGCCAGATGTGGGGCTCGAACCCACAGACTGTGAGATCATGACCTGAGCTGAAGTCAGACGCTCAACCGACTGAGCCACCCAGGCACGCCAAAGCAGTTCATATTTAAAAAGGATTGGTTTTGCCCTTACAGATCTCTTCAAAAAGGAAAGGATGATAACAGTGACTGATGACATGGCATCGTTCTTATCCTTTCTTATCTTATCCAAGGCATCTGGTTTCAGAATCTTCTGTACTGTGACTCCTGAATATTTAAATGAGGGAATTTGGCTTCAGTCTCTATTTGAAAACCACCCTTATGCAGAGGAGATTGATAATGAGCAAACTGCCCATTTATTTTTCAAGAGAAGTATTCTTTAGAGTAATCATTTTACATTTGAGTTTGTACTATATAAAGGTTACATGTTAATTTTTATAGGTAGGTTCATTTTTAAAGTTTCTTCATATCACTTATGTTTTGAGTTTTATATATTCAGATTAATTTTATATTGACCTATATATTTTTGCAGGATGATTGTCTTTTGAAAGTGTGGTATCCTATGACTGGCTGGAAATCCTCAATTATACCTCAGGATCATCATGAGGTGAAAAGGAGACAGGCGTCTACCCAGTTTTCCTTTGTTTATTTGGCACATCCTCGAGCTGTGTCAGGTTTTTCATGGCGTAAAACTAGCAAGTATATGCCCAGGTTAGACAAATGCGTCCTATAACTTTGGTTTGTTTGCTTATGTATTTGTAAAAATAATGAAAACAAAGGTCTTTTTACTGCGCTGACTGGTGAAATTGAAGAGCATAGGCTCTGGGTGTTAACTGCCTGAATTCAAATCCTGTTGTTGTTATTTGCTTTGTGAGCTTTTGCCTAAATTTCTTAAGCTCTCTATACCTCAGTTTTCTTCTCTGTAGGTAATAGTACCTAACTCAGAGAGTGGTAGTGAGACTCAATGTGTTAGTGTATGTAAATATTGATTGAAAGTGTTTGCATGTAGTATGTGCTTAGGCAGTGTTAGCTGATATTGTTAGTGGTAGCAGCAGTAGTAAAAGATTCCAGGAAGGAAATGTTTGCAGGTAACAGAAAAGCACACTTTGAAGAAAAATAAAACATGGTAGTAAACAGTCAGTAATACACATGGTAGGAAAGCATATCATACACAGTGAATAAAGTATCTAGGTTTTTCTTAGGGCCATGTACAGGGCCTTCTCAAAGAATTTAATATTATAAATTTTTGTTACTATTCAGCATCTCTGAAAAGTATTTAGAAAATTAAACAAACTGTAGAACAGCTCATACAAATGATTCCTGTATCATATATATAATTATAAAACAACTTGCTTAGAAATCTGTATTTATATTTGAAGGAAGGTTATTTCATCTGTGAACTGTTTACACCTGATGGGAAATATAGCACACATTATAGAGGTGTTCAGTGAATGGCGAATTCATACATTTTTTAAAAAATGTTTATTTTTGAGAGAGAGAGAGAGAGAGAGAGAGAGAGCGAGCATGAACAGGGGCAAGTCAGAGAGAGCAGGAGACACAGAATCTGAAGCAGGCTCCAGGCTCTGAGCAGTCAGCACAGAGCCCAATGCGGGGCTCGAACTGAAACTGTGAGATCATGACCTGATTTGAAGTTGGATGCTTCACTGACTGAGTCACCCAGGTGCCCCAAGAGAATTCGTACATTTTTGAAATCTAAATAAAAAGTTTATTCTGCTTATTTGCATCTATTGAAAACATTTGCAAAATACTTCCTTTGAGTCAGATTCTGTGTAAGCATGTTTTTTTTAAGGGAGAGTGATTTTTTGTTATTTTATAATGAACAGTTAAGTCACTTTAGCTGCTTGATGCTGTAACATTTTTGGTTATTTTAACTTAATGGAAGTTGATTTATAGTTTGAAATTGTATTATCCTTGAAGTTTTATTTTGAAGATGCTCATTTGTTACCTGTTTATAATCTTTTAGATGGTAAGGATGATACAAGATGATATAAGTACTCCCATAAGCCATACAGTTTAATTACATTTAATGATGTTTTAATATGGTCATTCTGTAATTTTCAATGATTAGGTTTTCTCTTGCTGTTTGTTTGTTTAGAAGATATTAATATTTCTGCAGAGCTCAGTTGTCAAGCAGCATGTGTATAATTGGGCATCAATATCTGTTTCCTTTGTCAAGACTGTTTCCTAGTTTTTATGGTGTTCACATTCACAGTGTACTGTGTATGATTTCAAGCTCTTTGACCACTCTTGCTCCATACACTGTAATTTCTAAGCAATTGGAAGCATACTATACTGTTATTTAGCTTAGCTGTTCAAGACATGATTTTATTGAGTTACGGTGTCAGGGATAGCTAGGTTCTTTGTATTTTATGGTAACTGCAGCCCTATATTCAGCCTTCCACCTTGCAGGTATGAACAGGTAATAAATGGGATTGGGTAAGACTGTGAAATAGCCTGTGTAAATCCATTACCATTACTGGAAAAATAATTACTCTTGGTGCACTGATGCTATTTTTATTTGTGAAGAACCAAATATTAATAGCATTTAATCAGTGGCACTGATTTTGTTTCTTTCTCTTTGTCATTAGAGGTTCTGTCTGTAATGTGTTATTAACTTCATGCCATGATGGTGTCTGCCGACTCTGGGCAGAAACCTTATTACCAGAAGATTGTCTTTTGGGTGAGCAGATTTGTGAGACTACCACTTCTAGTGTTGCCAGCAACCTCACTCATGCTGGAAGACACAAAGATAGAATTCAGCATGCTCTTGAGGTACTGTATTATTTAAAATGGTAAATAAATTTTGAAGTTATGTGAGTTTAATGGGAATTTATAAGCTAAAATGAAGATAGTGCACATGGTACATATAATGATGAAATTAATAATAAGTAATTCTCACTAATTTGTTTTATGCTTGAAGACTGCTCATTTTATGCCACTTAAAAGCCCAATACAATAGTAATGATCTTAAACATGTAGTCCAGGTGAATAGTATAATTTTCATTTTTTCATTTTGCATGTCACATATGAAAATCTATTGGGATAAGCAGTTTTGATTAGTAAAACACATAAAGATCTCTGAAATTAGTTGTAATTAAAAAATGTTTTGCTTTTGTTTATGAGGATTAAAATTTACTTTTGTGTTATAATTAAAAATGCCTATTTGATTCTTAAGAATTAAGACGGTGAGATATTAAACACAAGTCAACTTTTGTATAATTGCTTTATAATTTTTATGGCTTCATATTAGGAAAGTGAAATAATTTTTCTAATTTTTAAATGCAGCATATATGAAATAAAAGTGCTTCCTATAAAATTAGATTATTTATAATATAAACTTTGTGTCCTTTTGACTAGGGAAAAAAGTGAGATAAACACATTTTTGAAAATTACCAGAAATTTATTAAAACAAACCTCGATTATTAACATTTTCTTACTTTTTGCATGTGACTTTTTACTATACAAAGAATATGTGTTATTTTAAAATTAGAGAAAATGTGGAATTTATAATCCAGTTACTCCAGTTATGTGTGTATGTGTATTTTTTTTTGTATTTACAAGATTGAGATAATATTATACACTAAGGTTTTATAACTTGCTTTTTTATACTTAATGTGTTATAAGCATCTCTCTACATTACTAATTGTGTTTTTACATTTTGTATTTACATGAACAGTTTCATGGTTGTGTAGCCAAAATGCTTTGCTGTTTTAGCAAGCAGAAATATTTTCTGGGGTTTGATAGACTGAGGATGTGCTTCTTTAAAGTTTTATATAAAGTAGGCTTCTTCTGATACTATCTGTGATTGGGCAGTATTTATACATTTTTTTTCTTCCAAAATTCAAAACATAAATGAAATTAAAAGGTCAGAACAGTTAAAGTTGTATTTTGTTTTAATATTTATTGAAATTTAACAAGACAGATTACTTAATTTACTGCATATTTGTGGTCATTTATATATACCTGTGTAACATTTTATCTTTAAATTACAGATGAACTTTTGGAGCCTAAGTGCTTTGAGACATCTTTGTATCTACCTCCATGTTACCTTATATATTGCTTTTCAGGTGTTAAATTGAATTATTAATTGCTACATAAAATAAAAGCAAAAATATAAACATATGTAATGAGTAATTTGACAAACTTTTGCAACCTTTTAGTAATGTTATTAATAGTTAAAAATTGTTTTTAACAGAAAAAGCTTAATTGTCTGATCCATAAGCTTACCTTGATTTCTGACATCCTTTCATATGAAACTCCTAATTGCGAGGTCTATATAATTCTTTATATACTTAAATTATACATTTTGTTCCTAGGAGAAAATAATCAACCAGCCTTGCCAATATAATTTAAAATAATAAGATAGAGGACACACCATAGACCTGATACTGTTTTTCATATGAAAAGGGGTAAGGGTTGTGGAAATTGAAAGGAAGGACCAGATATATTACTTTAATTCAGAAAGAATTGAGAGGACACCACATTTTGTTTAACTGTGTGGAACAAAGGAATAGAATTGGAAATTATTGTAAATCATGGTATTGGGGTTTGGGTAAGTGATAGGATAAGGAAGTACTGTGAATTGGGGTTATGGTGTAGAGATCTTTTCTTTTTAAAATAGTTCAGGGGCACCTGGGAGGCTTATTCAGTTAAGCGTCTGACTCTTGATTTCCGTTCAGGTCATGATACTGTGGTTCATGGGTTTGAGCCCCATATGGGGCTCTGCACAGGGAGGAGCCTGCTTGGCATTTTGTCTGTCTGTCTCTCTCTCTGCCCCTCCCTGGTTTGCACTCTCTCTCTCAAAATAAATAAAAATAAATTTTATTTTTTTTAAATGTTTTATTTATTTTTAAAAGAGAGTGCGATTGGGGGAGGGGCAGAGAGAGGGAGACAGAATCTGAAGCATGCTTCAGGCTCTGAGCTGTCAGCACAGAGCCTGACGTGGGGTTCGAACTCAAGAACTGCGAGATAATCACCTGAGCCAAAGTCTGATGCTTAACCTACTGAGCCACTTAGGTGCCCCTAAAAATAAACTTTAAAAAATAAAGTAATATAAAATAGTTCAGATGATTGAGGATGCTAGTGGAGAATTGTTATCATATAGATACACCTCAATTTAAACAAATCCCATAGGTCAACACTTTTTGTGAGATATTTCCTGGCTATACCTACCTAAGTAAATTCTCCTTATTCTGTATTTTTGTACTCTATTTTTTTTTCTTTATAATAGGGATTGTATATGATTTGCCTGTAACCATGTAGTTAGTTGTAAGTGAGAATTTTAGGGAGAAATACTTTTCTTCCTGATAGGAAGATTCAGAATTTTTTGTTTTGTTTTGTTTTGACTAGTAAATTTTATCTCAGTAGTGGGATATCCTGAAAAACCTAGACTTGGGACTCCTAATCTTTTCTCTTTAAAAAATGTTTACTTATTTATTTTGAGAGAAAAGAGCGTGTGTGCTAGCAGAGGGAGGGGAAGAGGGAGAGGGAAACAGAGAATCCCAAGTAGGCTGTGTGCTGTCATTGTAGAGCCCGGTGCAGGGCTTGATCCCATGAACCATGAGATCATGACATTAGCCTAAATCACTAGTTGGCTGCTTAACTGAGCCACCCATGCACCCTGGGACTCCTGATCTTAATAGAAATTTCTATAGATAGGGGCGCCTGGGTGGCTCAGTCAGTTGAGCGACCAACTTTGGCTCAGGTCATGATCTCATGGTTTGTGAGCTTGAGCCCCACATCGGGCTCTGTGCTGACAGCTCAGAGCCTGGAGCCTGCTTCTGATTCTGTGTCTCCCTCTCTCTCTGCCCCTAACCCACTTTCATTCTGTCTCTGTCTTTCTCAAAAAAAAAAAAATAAACACTAAAAAAAAAATTAAAAAAAAGAAATTTCTGTAGATGAGTATTTTTGCCTTGTACTCTTGTATTCTGCCTTGTACTATAAAATTTACAAAAACTGGGGTGAATATATTAGAATTTTTCAGTTGAAGTTAAGAAAGTTTCCTTTAAAGTGTTCAGATTTTACAGAGAGGAAAATTATAAAATCCTTAATAATCAAAAATACTTTGATCAGCATTTATTAGACTTTTCAGAGTTGGATTTAGCAATTATTTTTCTATTTTAGACAATACACCATTTGAAAAATTTAAGAAAAGGACAGAGGAGGTCTTCTGTTCTTGTAACTCACACAGAATTAATGCCTGACCAGATGGCAACACATGAAGTTCAGAGACACATTTCCCACCATGCAAATGCACTGTGTCATTTCCACATTGCAGCAAGCATCAATCCTGCCACAGGTAAGTAATAGTAAAGCTTTATTTCCTATAAATATGCTGAAATGAGATAAATAAATAGAAAAGTGAGACTACTTTTAGAACTCCCATATTTTATGTTAATACTCCGTGTTTCCTTTAAAAATACTTCTTAATTCATTAGGAAGATAATATAAAGTGCCATTTCTTAAATTGAGACTAAGTGATTCTTAGGAAACAACTTCAAATAAGTATTTTTGGGACACCTCTGTTTGTCTAGTATATAGCAAGGGTTCTACATAAATTAGAGCTTTAGTTGAACCTGGGAGCACAAGTGGTAGCAGTGTAATTGGAGTGATTTCCCTGCTTTTTATATTTTCACTATTAATCTTCTCAACTCTTCTTTGTAACTTAATCTAAATATATTTTTTACATAGTTTTCTTTATATTTCAGCATATCTTGTTTTCTGCTCCCATAGACTTTCTTCTCCTACACTAAGGAAAGATATTTTTTCTTCTAACCTCGGTATTTTCTTTTTGCCCATTTCCTGCTATGAGGTTGAGAAGTGTTTTTGAGGCAAGTTGTGTTGGCCAAAGCATGTTTGAAAACTTCTATTTAAGGGCATTATTTTCTTTGTGCATGAAAATCATATGAGAAGGCCCATAGATAATTTCATATTACATTGCTGGTAGAACTAACTACATTTGTATAAAGTTACAGACATATTTTATTGGAATGGAAATCGATATATTGCTTCCGAGTGCAGAATTTATTTTTTAAAAGTTTTTTTTTTAATGTTTATTTTTGAGAGAGAGAGACAGAGCGTGAACAGGGGAGGGGCAGAGAGAGGGAGGAATACACAGAATCTGAGGCTCCAGGCTCTGAGCTGTCAGCACAGAGCAAGACACGGGCCTCGAACCCATGGACAGTAAGATCATGGAAGTCAGACACTTAACGTTTAACTGCCTGAACCACCCAGGCGCCCTAGAGGAGTTTAAATGTCTGGTTATATAGACATGATATTTAGTAAACACAGTTCCAAAAAAGGTGATCTTTAGGACCCTCCCCCCTACATTGTAACAATGGCTCTGCATATGTGCTGTACAGTACAGTAGCCACTAGCCATGTGTAGCTCTTTAAGCACTTGAATTATGGCTAGCCCATATTTAGAGTTATGCTGTAAAATACATACTGGATTTCTAAGACTTAGTACAATAAAAGAATGTAAAATCTTTATTTCATATTGATTACCTGTTGAGATGATAATATTTTATGTATATTGGGTGAAATAAAATATTAAAATTGTTTATTTCTTTTACCTTTTATAATGCAGTTACTAAAATAAAAATTACCTATGTGCCTTGCATTTGTGGTTTGCATTATTTCTCTTGGATAGTGTTTTGCTAGCTGGTTAAACATTATTTTGCTTACTGATCTCACATCTTAATTGTATTCTAAGATCATCTTTATAATATTAACTTATTTTCAGAATGTTACTGGTTTTAGATATTTGTAAATTTTTAACCTTTTTAAAGGAAACTTATCTTGAATTATTGACTGTAGGGGCACCTGGGTGGCTCAGTTGGTTAAGCGGCCGACTTCAGCTCAGGTCTGATCTCACTGTTTGTGAGTTCAAGCCCTGCGTCGGGCTCTGTGCTGACAGCTTGGAGCCTGGAGTCCACTTTGGATTCTGCGTCTCCCTCTCTGTCTGACTGTCCCCCACTCGCACTCTGTGTCTGTCTCTCTCTCTCTCTCTCAAAAATAAACATTAAAAAAAATTTTTTTTGAATCATTGACTGTGATGAAGATCTGACTTCAAATAGAATGCAATTAGTGATGGTATGCAGTAAATTCAACACACATTAGAAAGGATGACTTTTTAACTGTATATACTACTCTAATCAAATGGAATAGGATCACAGAATTGTTCCTTGTGAGTAGGTATTCTCTCACATTGTTTGAGTGTAGGTACTGGATATGTTCTTGTAGCCCTTGGACCTTGTCTTTCAGCATCTTTACTAAATACTCTTCACCTTTTATCTAGTTTTATCCATTTTTACTTAGTACATACTCTTTTAAAAATCATTTTGTTAAAGTATTTAACACCATGCATTTACAGGTACTGTATGTAAATATAACACTTAGTTTCACCAAATTGATTACTAAATGCAAATAATTTTGTATTGTAGGACTCTTCCCCTTCTTCACCTTTCTCCATGATACTTTTTTTTTAAATTTTAAGTGTATTTATTTTGAGAGAGAGAGAGCGCTAGTGGGAGCAAGTGGGGGACAGAGAGAGATGGAGAGAGAGAGAATCCCAAGCCAGCTCCATGCTTTCAGTGCAAAGCCCAACCTGGGGCTCGATTCCACAAACCTTCAGATCATGACCTAAGCTGAAATCAAGGTCAGATGCTCAACTAACTGACTGAGCCACCCAGGCACCCTTCGGGAAACTTTTTGAATTTATGTTAAGGCTGAAAGCATAGTTCAGTGAATACCCATATACCCCATTAATATCTTGTATGCTTTTACTCTCCCCTTCTGCTATGGATGTATATCTTTGCTTCCTCTTCCCTAATTTTTGGCTGAGCCATTTCAAAGTAAAGTAGTCACTGTCGTTATTCTTTATCCCCTAAATATTTTATGACATTACCTAAATGTTTCAAATGTATCTTCTAATAGAGCACAATAGCTTGCAATAGGTGGCAGTGTTTTTTGGTTTTTGTTTTTTTTTTCCTAATTGTTTATTTTAAATATATAGACATTTTTATTTGCAAAAAAAAATGTGGCTTCTAATAGAAAGATTTTTCTCCATTACTACAATACTGTTATTACATGTAAGGAACATGGATAAGATTATATTTAACATATAGTTCATATTAAGGTATAGATTATTTTATGCATTTGATTGTAATTTCTTTTAAACTCTATTCTATAGTTCCTCTCTGTCAAAAAACATCTCTTCTGTCACAAAGAAGTTATCTCTGTTATCTTTCATAGCATCTTGCAGTCTGAATATTTATGTTAAGGTTTAGGTGAAACATTTTTAGCAAGAAAACTACATAGGTACATAGGGGATGTGTTGTTTTATATTATTCTAAATGTACAAGTCCTGTTTAATATGATTTATTTCATTTTTATCAGAAGACCAGGACTGTCATCCAGGAATTAGAAAAATAGAACAACCTGGAACTTTATTTAACATTGGTATTTATTAACAGGACTCTACCAGAATATCCTGTGCATTTTTACTTTTATTTTTATTTTTAAATTTAAATTTAATTTAATTTTCTTAGAGCATGGTGGGGGAGAAGGGCAGAGGAAGAGAGTGAATCTTAAAAAAATTTTTTTTAACGTTTATTTATTTTTGAGAGAGAGTGTGAGCAGGAAAGGCGCACAGAGAGACACAGACACAGAATCTGAAGCAGGATCCAGGCTCTGAGCTGTCAGCACAGAGCCTGATGGAAGGCTCAAACTCAGGAACTGAGAGATCATGGTCTGAACTCAAGTCGGATGCTTGACTGACTGAGCCACCCAGGCGTCCTGAGAGAGAGTAAATCTTAAGCGGGCTCCATGTTCAGCATGGAGCCTGACGTGGGGCTGGATCCCACCACCCTGGGGATCATGAGCCTGGGGTAATGACCTTAGCTGAAATCAAGAGTTTGACACTCAACCCACTGAGCCACCCAGGTGCCCCACCCTGTGGATTTTTAGACTTTCATGTCTTTACAGGGGACAGTGTTTTGTGGGGTTTTTTTGTCGTTGTTTGTTTTGCTTTTTATAGAATCAATTATTTCCAATATGAATTGGGATTAAGGAGATTAATTTTTTAAGTTATACTATTTTACATTAACTAATCTATATTGTGAACTTCAGTTACTCCAAATAGAGGAAGCCTGCTGTACTTAGAAATTTGCTTGTCTTCCTTTTTTCTTCAGCATTATATTCTTCCAACTTTTTAGTTTCAAACATTTAGAAAAGTTGGAAGAATAGTACAGTGAATACTCATGTATTCTACATAGAACAATAACAGCTAACGTTTTGCCCCAGTTGCTTTATTCTCTCAGTATATATATGTCGGAGGAGGGTGACATGTTGAGTGAAATTTTTCCTTAATCTTTTCGAAGTAAATTATGGCACATCATTCTTACATACTTCAGAAGGTATCTCCTAATAATAAGGAAATTCTCTCACATGATTACAATGTCATTACTATGCCTAAGAAAATTAGAAGTAATTCCATAATCTTTAATACCCAGTTCATATTTAAATTTAAATTTCTTTAGGGTTTTCTGGGTGGCTCAGTTGGTTAAGCGTCCCACCCTTGATTTTGGCCCATGTCATGATCTCATGGTTTGTTAGTTTGAGTCCCACATCGGGCTCTATGCTGACAGTGTGGAGCCTGCTTGGGATTCTCTCTCTCTCTCTCTCTCTCTCTCTCTCTCTCTCTCTCTGCTGTTATCCCACTCACATGTGAGCTCTATTTTTCTCTCAAAATAAATAAATAAACATTAAATAAATAAATTTAAATTCTCAGTTATTTCAGAGATGTCTTTTATGGCTGCTTTTCTGTTTTATTTTTTTGTTCCTCCATCCTGAAAGCAGGATTTAATAAAGGTTCATGCATTTGGTATATTTGATTTTTAAGTTAGTAATTTAATTCCGTTAGTAATTTAAGTCTATCCCATTAATTCTTAGCATTTACATTTACCATTAAATTCAATTAAAGTTTTTACAAATCCTACTAGAGTGGACTTGTTTAGCACCTTTTCTGTATAAGTATAGAATAGTCCTTATTAGTACTTGGTAATCTTTTTACAGACATTAAAAATTCATGTTGAAATCCTACCTTTTTTCCCCACAGATATTCCAAATGTCTTGGTTGGCACTGTATTTAACATTGATGATGGAAATGGGGGCTTTGTGGTTCATTGGTTAAACAACAAGGAGTTTCATTTTACATCATCTACTGAAATATTTATGCAGCAATTACGAAAACTTTCTGAGAAACAGGTAGATCATGAAAGTGACGAAGGAGATAGAGAAGATGAGGAACGTTCACAGGAGGAAAGAGAGAGGGGTTTGCATATGAAACTAGACCATGGTTAGTATTGCATCTTCAGATTTTTCTTTTTGGCAAGTTAACAGCTTTGTGTGATACCACTTTTAGCTTATAATCCTTCCTTCCTGCTCTTCTTTTTTTACTTTTCTGTTCATTCCATTAATATTTACTGACTATCTGCTATCTAGCTCTGTATGCTTTGTTATACATATATTGCTTTGAGTAATGTAAACCGTTGGAAGCCATTTTCTTTTTTGGGGAACATGTTTTGCTAATGGTAATAATGATAGTATGAATGAAAATTTGATTTCTTTAAAAGTAAGAAATAATAGTAAATTTCAGTTAAGACTAGAAAATGTTTTCCCTCTTTGTTTTTTCTACCCCTGCCTCCCCCAGCCATAAATTGGAAAAAGAATTCATAGTTTCTAAAGATAGTATGCTATGTTATACACAGCATACATAGTCGAGTATGTAGATGAATTTTTATAGTATTATTAGTATATGCTGATAAATTAGTGTATTCTGATAAATTTATTTTCTGATTCAGAATTATCCCTGGATAGAGAATCTGAGGCAGGTACAGGATCATCAGAACATGAAGATGGAGAAAGAGAGGGAAGTCCTAGAACCTTTTCACGACCCAGTGTACCAATGCCACTGCCCACGGTCCTGCTTGATCGGAAGATTGAAATGCTGCTAACTGAATGGAATAAGAATCCTGACATGCTTTTTACTATACACCCTGTAGATGGTACCTTCCTAGTGTGGCATGTAAAGTATTTGGATGAATATAATCCTGGAATATTTAGACAAGTCCAGGTATATTTTACTGATGAAGCAATTATTACATTTCTTAAAAATAAAAATACTATTCAGATGAACCATCTTTTCAGAAATACTCAAAAGATTTGTTTTGAGAAGCAACTGAGAAGAGAATACTTGTTCTTGTCACCAAGGGGGGGATCAATGACCACAAATTTTTTTTTTTTTCAACGTTTTTTATTTATTTTTGGGACAGAGAGAGACAGAGCATGAACGGGGGAGGGGCAGAGTGAGAGGGAGACACAGAATCGGAAACAGGCTCCAGGCTCCGAGCCATCAGCCCAGAGCCTGACGCGGGGCTCGAACTCACAGACCGCGAGATCGTGACCTGGCTGAAGTCGGACGCTTAACCGACTGCGCCACCCAGGCGCCCCGCAATGACCACAAATTTAATAAACCTGGTTAATTCAAAGTAAAGCGAATTGGCTTTGAAATGTCATATGGACTATTTGAATATATATGTGTTGGGGTTTTTTTCCCCCTAGAAATTCACAATGTTTTGAATAAACTTAAACTACCCTAAAAACGTGACTCAGGATGAGCTCCCCTCCCCCCAGTTTTATTAACTAAATCTAGCTACCTTTTTCTGTTATCTTCCTGAACTTCATTTCTATTTAGAGTTGTGGTTGTGGTCATTCAGCTGTACAAGCAAGGCACTTGAACTTTTTTCTTCAGGCTTCTCTTAGGCTGTGAATAGAGATATGATATTACATAAATAGAGGCAAGGCATTAGACCATAAAGAGGTTGAAAATGATAGTTTTTGCTAGGAAACTGAGATTTGACATTTTGAAAATAGAAGTATTTTTGGAAGACTTTTTGAGAGGCGTAAAACTACTTACATTGAATCATATTATTGTGTTTTTCAGGTTTCTTTCTCTTCTCGGATTCCTGTAGCATTTCCGTCTGGTGATGCAAGCTCTCTTAGTAAAAATATCATGATGTATGCCTGTATAAATGCTACAAAAGATCCTCCCCACACCCTGTTACACCACGAGATGATGGCTGTAGGCAGTCCTCATGGATCACAACCATACTCTAGATCACACAGTACAAATATGAACATTTTAGCTCCCACAGTAATGATGGTCTCTAAACACATAGATGGTTCTTTAAATCAGTGGGCAGTCACTTTTGCAGATAAGTCTGCCTTTACCACTGTTCTGACTGTATCTCACAAATTTAGATACTGTGGCCATCGATTTCACCTCAATGACTTGGCATGTCATTCAGTTTTGCCGTTGTTACTGACATCTTCACATCATAATGCTCTGCTGACTCCTGAGTTGGACTGTCAGTGGGACTCAGACAATAAATTAAGTAGACTAATGGATCCCATAAGACATATAAAAGGTTCCTCAAAACAACCTCTTAGAAATGCAGCGACGCGTACATTTCATGACCCAAATGCAATATATAGTGAACTTATTCTGTGGCGTGTAGACCCAATAGGACCTTTGTCCTACACTGGAGGAGTATCAGAATTGGCTCGAATTAACTCTTTACATACATCAGCCTTCTCTAATGTTGCTTGGCTTCCGACTCTTATTCCCAGCTATTGTCTTGGTAAGTGTTCATTTTAATTGTGAAATTAATAAGAGCTTTTAAACTTTTTTTTAAATACATAAAATGATTTACATTTGTCATTAGTAGAAGGATTTTTAGATTTATGTTTAGAATTTCCAGAAGTTTGTTCAAAAATTTGTTTTTAAATTTTTCCCCTCTCATCACCTATTTTCTATTGAATTCTTTTATTAATAATTTTATATCCATTAATTTTATCTGTTTAATTATGATTCTGGACTGTGGTTCTGCCTAAAAAGAAAAGTGTGAATATAAGTTTCTCCTACTTCAGCCAAAAATAAAAATAAACCACATAATATAATGCAGAGCATTTGCTTTCTTTAGGCACGTATTGCAATTCTGCAAGTGCTTGCTTTGTTGCTTCTGATGGCAAAAATTTGAGACTCTATCAAGCAGTGGTGGATGCAAGGAAATTATTGGATGAATTATCAGATCCTGAATCTTCAGTGAGTATTTCCTAATCTTTGTTAAAATACCTAGGCTGATAAGGAATTCTCTTTTTACTTTGCCTAGGACTTTTATTTGTTAGTTTGGGGGGTGAGCACATGTTCTAGGCTCTATGTGACAGATTTATGTGTTTTTTTTTCTTTCAATTTTTAAAACTTTATTTGGGAGGGAGAGAGCATGAGCAGGGGAGGGACAGAGAGAGAGGGAGAGAAAGAGGATCCCAGCAGGCTCTGCACCATCAGCATGGATCCTCACGCAGGGCTTGAACTCATGAACCTCGAGATCGTGACCTGAGCCAAAAACCGAGTCTGACACTTAACCGACTGAGCCACCCAGGTGCCCCACAAATTTACATGTTAATTTGTATTCCAGGGTATATGCCTCAGTATCACACATCAATACATTTTTACATTTAAATAAATAAATGACTTTTTTCCTGAGTTACCATGATTTCTGCTTGACATTTTTCACTCTCTAGTTTGGTTTTATTAATCTTTTCTTGCTCTAAGGCAGCTTCAGCAAGCTCTTTGTTTAGGCTGGAAAATTTGAACTTTTCTGAGCATTATTGACCATTTTGAAAAATTCTGTGGTTAGAATATGTTATCAGTGAGTGGCAGTATCTTATTCTGGTAATTCTGAACCAGAAGTCATGTATATTAGTTACTGTTCAGATTTGAATAGTGAATTTTCCATCTACCTATGAAAACATGCCTTTTATAAAACAATTTTCTAAAAAAATGTTTCCAGTATTGAAAACCAAAGTTATTTTTGAGTATCTGCTATGTGTCCTTCAAGGTATGGAGAATATAAAGTATAACTTTCTGTGTGTGGCTTTAAGAAGCTTTTAATTTAGCTGAGGAGAGAAATTATTAATAAAAGATTAAATAACAGTTTAAGAGAGAAGCGGTGTCTGAGGGTGGTATGTAATTTATTGCCGAACAGATGGCACTAGAAATATTGCATAATCCAGAAGAGAGATCAGATTAGGGTAGGCATAGAAGTCTTTATTACAGTATTTAGGTTTGTTTTTAGTAGGTGGATAAAGTTTAGAAAGACAAATCCTTTGCCTTTTCCTGAGTGAGAGACTGGCCTGAAAGTATGCATACAGGAAAGTACATGTATAAGTAAGAGTTCTTCCAGGAGCGATGAAAAAACCACTTGGACTGGAGCCAGAGGTTTGGCATCGAGGAAGTAGCATCTTCAAATCATGGAATTGGGAGATACTTTATAGGTCGCTAGTCTAACCTGATGCTTCATTCTTATCCTTGACCACATTCCTGCCAATTTGTCATCTGGCATCCTAGGTAGGGGGGAGTCTCAACTCTAAATGCAGCTCATGACACCCTTACTACTATACTGAAATTAAATTTGTATTCCTTAAATTCTGCTTGTTAGCCCTGGTTCCATTTAGAATAAGTCTAATATTCTTTACATATGAGATCACTTCAGATATTTGAAGACAACTGTCTTATAACCTATGAAACTTTTTTCTTCAGGCCAAACCTGCTCCCTCTCCACCAATAAACTAACTCTGTTTTATATTTGACCCTGGTTACTCTTCTTAGCAGTTTTCAGTTTGTCTATATTCTGGGCATTGTGCAGCAGTATTATGACCCGTCTCATTAGATTCTATTTTGTTTTGGGCAGGCATGCCAGATTCTTTGTATGTAATGGACTCATACTGAGCTGACTCTGAATTAAATATCCAAAAGTCTCTTCTTGCCAGTAAGCCGTCCTATATTTGTGCATTTGAGTTATGGCCCAAATGTAGGCCTATTTTCACTTTACATTTTCACCTTCTAGAGTCAGTCTTTCAGTATCGCTTCGAATCCAGATCTGTTTTTTGTGTTACTGCTTTATGACTTACGTCACCAATCTGTTTGATGAATGTTGTTTCCACATCTTTATCTGAGGCAGTTACAAAAAAAAAATGTTGAACAGGATAGGACTGAAAAAGAGGCTAGTAGTGTACATGTGAAATCTTTTTCCATTTTTATTGTCTTAAATGTTTCTTTAGCTTGTCCCTGGGATTTCCATGAGGCAGCTTGTCATGTACTTGGCTGAAATAAATTACACCCTGTCTGCCAAATATTCTGCAGTCAAAAAGGAAGTCAAATTTGTGTGAGATGATTGTTTTAATGTATAAATAGGTTAATGTATGTACCCTGATGTCTGTTGGTGACTAAACCATTGTACTAAATAGACATCCAGCTCTTTAGTCTGCCTTTTTTTCCTTTTTGAAAATTGGAATATTTACCTCTTTCTAGTATTTTGGCTGTGTCATTTCCTCTGATTTTTCAGAGAATATCTTGAGTAGTTCATTGGTCTCATTTGAAAAATTTCCCACTAACCTGGACATTACTTTTCCAGAAAATATAATTTTATTTAGAGCATTTAGATACATTCTTGAAATTTCTTAACTTATCCTGGTCTTCTACTCTCCCTGCACCAATGTACATTTTTTTCTTAAGCCTTCTATTTTTATTAATTTTTTAATGTTAAAAAGTAACACTTATTCATTGTAGAAAATTTTTGCTTTATTTTCAGTTTTGTGCAAGCTAAATTCTTGAAGTAGAAGACCAGAGACAAAGAAGGAATTAGGAGTTCTTTATTCTCTGAATTTTTGTTAACATTAAAGTATCAGCCTCTGTTAATGAGCTCATCTTTTCCTGTTTTTTTTTGTACTCTGAAAACAGTAATTTATTCAATTATTTACTTTTTTGAATACATTTTTAATTTTGGAATAGTCCTAGATTTACAGAAAAGTTGTACATGTAGTACAAAGTTCTCATATACATCACAACCAGTTTCCCCTATTGTTAACATCTTGTATTACCAGAATATATTTGTCAAAACTAAGAAACCATCATTGGTATGATATGATCAGTTAAACTATAGATTGTTTAAGATTTAACTGATTTTTCTGCTTATGTCCCATTTGTGTTCTAAGATCTCACCCAGAGGGGCACTTGGGTGGCTCAGCCAATTGAGCTTCTAACTTCAGCTCAGGTCATGATCTCGCTGTTAGTGGGTTCAAGCCCTGCACTGGGCTCTGTGCTGACAGCTCAGAGCCTGGAGCCTGCTTCAGATTCTGTGTCTTCCTCTCTCTCTGCCCCTCCCCTGCTTGCATTCTGTTTCTCTCTCACTCTCTGAAAAAAAATAAATAAATAAAACATTCCAAAAAATTTTTTTTTTTTTTAATTTGAGATCTCACCCAGAAAACCACGTTATATTTAGTCATCATGAATCCTTAGACTTTTCTGGTCTGGAATAGTTTCTCAGTTTTCTTCATCTTCCTCAGTATTTCTCATGACTTTGACAGCTTTGAGTACTACTGGTCAGACAATTTGTAGAATTTTCCCTCGATTGGGATTTATTTGTCTGCTACTTTTCTCATGGTTAGACCAGAGTTAAGGGTTTTTGGGAAGAGTACCCCAGATATAAAGTATCCTTCTCAACACATTTTAAGAGGGTACATGCTATCAACATGGTAATTAGTGCCTTTCTTCTTTTTTTCTTTTCATTCTTGCTAGAAGTTTGTTAATTTCATTGATATTGTCAAAGAATGAGCTCTTTGTTTCATTGATCTCTTTGTTTTGTTTTCATTTTCATTAATTTCTGTCCTTATTTTTATCATTTTCCTTCCTTATTGCCTTTTTTGGGGGGTGTTCTTTTTCTGGGTTTCATTAAATAGGAGCTTAGAGTTTTGTAACTTTTCTTATTTTCTAACATGTGCATTTAGTGCTTTAAATTTTCCTCTCAGCACTACTTTGGCATTCTGATAAGTAGTATTTTTTTGTTGTTGTTCATTTCACTATATTTTTAAATTTTCCTTGAGAATTCTTTTTTTAAAGTTTATTTATTAGAGAGAGAGAGAGACCAAGTTGGGGCGGGGCAGAGAGAGAGAGAGAGAGAGAGAGAGAGAGAGAGAGAGAGAGAGAGGGAGGGGCATGTTCCACTCTGTCAGTATGAAGCCTGATGTGGGGCTTGAATCCATGAACCATGAGATCATGAGCTGAGGCAAAATCAGGTCACTTAACCAACTGAGCCACTGAGGTGCCCCTCCTTGAGAATTCTTATTTGACCCATGGGTTATTTAAAAGAGTGTTGTTTAGCTGCCCAATAAATACTGGGAAGAGATTTTCCTTTTATCATCCTGTTACTGCCTTCTAGTTTGACTTCATGATGGTAGGAGAACGCACTATAATTTCAGTCCTTATACATTTATTGTAAAGTTTGTTTTATGGCCAGGACATTGTCTGTCTTAGTATGTATTCCGTGGCACTTGAACATATTCCACTATTGTGAGATGGGGTGTTCTACATATGTCAGTTAGATTTTATTCTCATTAATGTTGGTGTTGAGTTCTTGTAGATCTTTGCTAATTTTCTGTCTAGTTCTATCAATTCTTATGAGAAGGGTGTTGAAATTTCCAACCGTAATGGTGAATTTGTCCATTTCTCCTTTTAGTTATGTTAGTTTTGTGTTTCACATGTTTTGCAACTCTGTTTTGCATATACATTTAGTCTGAAATCAGGGTGTTGGCAGGGCCATGCTCCTTATGAAGGCTCTAGGGGAAGATCCTTTCTTGTTTCTTCCTAACTTCTGGTTGCTTCTACTGATCTTTGGTGTTCTTAGACTTGAAGCTACAATACTCTAGTCTCTGTCTCTGTCTTCACATGCCCTTCTTCTCTCTGGGTGTTTTGTGTGTACTCTCCTTAGTCTAGTATGACCTTATCTTAAACAGATTAGATCTGCAAACATCCTTTCTCTAAATAAGATGGCATTCTGAGATTCTGTGTAAACATGGATTTTGATGGGATACTATCCAGGCCATTATACTAACCAACATTTTTTCCCTCATAAGTTATATTTACAGTTGCATAGCCAGGAACCTCCAAAGTCTCTTGAGTCATTCTGACTTTCAGAGCCATATGTTATGAGGAATTGTGAGATTTTTGCCTTTCTGAATGATAGACTACAGGGCATGCCTTTATTGTTGATCTTAAATTCTTAACATCGTTGCTTCCTGTCGAGTTTCCATTATTTCTGCTGATCTTTTTTGTTTTTTTTTTTGTAAGTCAGAGCAGCAGTGTTCTCAGTTACTTCCTCTACTAATTGTGAGTTGAAATACAGAAAGAAGTTGTCACATGCTGTCCTCTTCCTCAAATGAGATTTTTAGTAGATGGTG
The DNA here is from genome assembly GCF_014898765.1 of Herpailurus yagouaroundi. NCBI lineage: Eukaryota > Metazoa > Chordata > Mammalia > Carnivora > Felidae > Herpailurus > Herpailurus yagouaroundi. Next base: position 17,351,113 of record NW_024412415.1, on the reverse strand, counting down.
AGTAGAGGCTAGTTTTTTTTTTTGTTGTTGTTGTTTTTTTTGTTTGTTTTTCCTTTAAGAGTCATCTGAAAAGATTTGAATTTTATTCTGGGATTGAGAGATGGATTTAGGGGACACCAAAATTTTTTGGACAGGGAATTAAAGGGGTTAGTTTGCAGGATCGAGTGTAGTTGATAAGGTATTGGAAGTCTATTGAGGTCATCAAAGCCTGTGGTAAAATAAACTTGAGCTAGAGTGGTATTTGGCAGATATTGAGGAAAGGTAAAGTAGGGCTTAGTAGTTGCTTGACTATGGATACTAAAGGAAATGACTCTAAGGTTTCAAGTTTGTGATAGTGGATCCACTAGCTTTGGTAAGATAATTGTGAGGTGTTGATGATGACTTAAGTTTGAGATACATTGAGTGTGAAGTGATTGAGGTTTTAGGTAGCAAAATGTAGTTTTGATTAGATAATCGTTTTGCATGTATTTGGAAATAAATTCCTAGTGTTACATGTCAGATACCAGTGTATATTTGGTATTTATTATTACGAAAACAGTACTTGAAATCTTGAGAGCTCTAAAGGCATTAGTAACAATTAATGTCCATAAAAGTGACCCTGAGTCATCAAGAAGGCATTTAAATTGAGACAACTATTTATGAAGGCAGAGATTTAAAGATTTTATTTTTGAGTAATCTCCACACCCAATGTGGAGCTCGAACTTCCAACCCTGAGATCAAGAGTCCCACCCTCCACTGACAGAGCTAGCCAGATGCCCGGAAGGCAGTGATTTAATTAAAGCTAAAAAGAATTTTCCAACCAAAATACTGAAGATAAAGTTGTTCTGGTGCCTGAAAGCATAAACTTTTGAACTTTCTTGCCAAGTGATGCTTGGTCAAGGGAGGTTCGTTCATTCATTCATTCCACAAGTATTTCATGAGTACTTATTAAAGTATTCTATATATTATTCTGTGATTCAGTAATGGGAAGAGAGAAGTGTGGTGTTGAAAGGTAGCTGTTGCTGTTACTAAAAACAAGCCTTTTGTTTACTTAGAGAGTGTGTGTGTGTGTGTGTGTGTGTGTGTGTGTGTGCACGCACATGCATGCGTGCACATGTGCAGGGAGGGGCAAAGAGTGGGAGAGAGAAAATTGTAAGCAGGTTCTGCGCTGTCATGGGGCTTCAACCGGAAACCTTGAGATCATGACCTGAGCCAAAATCAAGACTCAAGATGCTTAACTGATTGAGCCACGCAGGCACCCCGTCATCTCTACTTTAGAGATGAGGACACTGGTGTACAGAGAAATGTAATGACTTGTGCCAGTTCAATTAGCTAGTAGTTGTAGAGCCAGGATTTGAGCCCAGGCAGCTGGGCTCTAGAGACCAACTTCTTTTTTATTATTTATTATTATTTTTAAAGTTTATTTATTTTTAAGAGAGAGAGAGAGAGAAAGAAAACGGGCAGGGAGAGGCAGAGAGACAGAAGGAGACACAGAATCCGAAGCCGGTCCAGGCTCTGAGCTGTCAGCACAGAGCCTGACATGGGGCTCGAACTTTGAATGGCGAGATCATGATCTGAGCTGAAGTTGGATGCTTAACTGACTGAGCCACTCAGGCACCCCTAGAGACCAAGCTCTTAACCACTATGCTGTGCTGCCTCTAAAAAGCCATTTGCTTCTACATGTTTGTCAAGTTGTACCCATTGTTTTAATTCTGTAATTTAAATATACAAATTGATGATACGTGAATATAAAAATTTTGATTTTTTTTTTTTCAACGTTTATTTATTTTTGGGACAGAGAGAGACAGAGCATGAATGGGGGAGGGGCAGAGAGAGAGGGAAACACAGAATCGGAAACAGGCTCCAGGCTCTGAGCCATCAGCCCAGAGCCCGATGCGGGGCTCGAACTCACAGACCGTGAGATCGTGACCTGGCTGAAGTCGGACGCTTAACCGACTGCGCCACCCAGGCGCCCCAAAAATTTTGATTTTTTTAATAAATGTTTTGGAAGTATATTGAAAAATAATTGCTGTTAATTAGGTATGGTGAGACAACAATAAAAGAATCTAGGGGGAATTGTAAAACCAAAAAACTGCACTCATTTCTTTGTAGGTATCTTTCAGTTGTTACTTCAGTTTATAAAGAACTGAAAAAGACATAGCCACGGCCTTACAGGAGGGGTTATGCAAGAAAGACGAAAGACGTTTAATTCCTATTAGCAGATGCATGTACTTAAAGGCCCTCACTCTACACCAAAATACCAGTTAGTTCATGTGAATTTATGTTTTAAATAAAACAAAATATTGAAGGTATATATGTATCATTTTAAAATGATTCTCTGGGTTAAGCAACCTTGTTGAGTAATTAGTCATCCGTCTCTCTCTCAATTGTATGGGATAAGAAGGCTTATCCTGTGCATGGAAGGAACACTTAATTCAGATGGTGGTGGTTAGGGAAGAGTTTCTAGTGGAGAGGACACCTGACATGAGACTTACTGAAGGTATGAATTGAAAGTGAAGGAGGAATGACCCAGCAATAGCACTGCTAGGAATTTACACAAGGGATACAGGAGTGCTGTTGCATAGGGGCACATGTACCCCAATGTTTATAGCAGCACTCTCAACAATAACCAAATTATGAAAAGAGCCTAAATGTCCATCAACTGATGAATGGATAAAGAAATTGTGGTTTATATATACAATGGAATACTACTTGGCAGTGAGAAAGAATGAAATATGATCTTTTGTAGCAACGTGGATGGAACTGGAGAGTGTTATACTAAGTGAAATAAGTCATACAGAGAAAGACAGATACCATATGTTTTCACTCTTATGTGGATCCTGAGAAACTTAACAGAAGACCGTGGGGGAGGGGAAGGGGAAAAAAAAGGGAGGAAGGCAAACCATAAGAGACTCCTAAAAACTGAGAACAGTCTGAGGGTTGATGGGGGGTGGGAGGGAGGGGAAAGTGGGTGATGGGCATTGAGGAGGGCACCTGTTGGGATGAGCACTGGGTGTTGTATGGAAACCAGTTTGTCAATAAATTTCATATTAAAAAAAAAAGTCAAGGAGGAAAAGAATATTCTAGGTGGAAGGAACAGCCATTAAGAAGAAACAGGTATAATAAGTATAAGAAAATAGAAGAAGTATAAGAAAATGCATGATAAACTATAAGTATTTTATTATGCCATGCCTATTATAGCCATAGCATTGAATGTAAATGGCTGTCGGAAGTAGATGAGATTGGATAGGAAGGTACAGGCTAGATTGTGGAAAAAATATATTTATTTATGATTACACCCTGCTTTCTTTTTCCTCCCTCCCATTTAATTTACCATATTTACCATTTTTAAGTGTATAGTTCCATAGTGTTAAGTATATTCATTGTTGTTCAACAGATACTAGAACTGTTCTACAACTCTAGAACTTCGAAGTGTTTTTTCTTCAGCTTTATTGAGGTATAATTGACAAATAAAATTATAAAATATTTAAAGTGTACATTGTGATGATTTGATAGAAGTTTGTCTTACAATACTGATACTCAGTATTCTTTAAACTTTAATTCTTTTTCCCTCTTCTCCCACCAGCCTTTGGTAACCACCTTTCTACTTTCTGTTTCTCTGATATTCACTACTTTAGGCACTTCATATGAATGGTATAATACAGTATTTGTCCTTTTGTGATTGGCTTATTTTGCTTGGTATAATGTCCCCTAGGTTTATCCACATTGTAGCAAGTGACAAGATCTTTTTAAAGGCTGCATAATATTCCATTGTATGTATATACTTTATTCTTTCATCCGTCATGGATATCTGGATTGCTCTGTCTCTTTGACTCTTGTGAATAACACTGTGATGAACATAGATATGCAAATATCTCTTCGTGATTCTGCTTTGAATTTTGGGGGGTATATGCCCAGAAGTAGGATTGCTGGATCAGTCAGTAATTCTGTTTTTAATTTTATGAGAACCTCCCTACTGTTTTACATAGTGGTACACCATTTTACATTCCCATAAGCAGTGCACAAGGGTTCCAACTTCTCTGCATCCACTCCCACACTTATTTTCTATTCTTTTGATAGTGGCTGTTCTGATGGGTATGAGGTGATACCTCATTGTGGTTTTGATTTGCATTTCCCTGATGATTCATGATGTTGAGTACCTTTTCTTGTGCTTATTGGCCACTTGTATGTCTGTTCAGGTCTTTTGCCTATTTTGGCTTTTTTGTTGTTGTTGAGTTGTAGAAGTTGTTATGTATCCTGGATGTTAACCCTTTATCAGATGCATGATTTCTACTTAATTCTTTGATTGTGTAGGTTGCCTTTTTACTCTGTTGATTGTTTCCCTTGACAGGCAGAAGTTTTTAAGTGTGTTTTTTATTTTGTTCCCTGTGCTTTTGATGTCATATCCAAGAAATCATTGACAGAACCAATATCCTTTCCCCATGTTATCATGAATTTTAGGATTTTTTTTTCAATTTCTACAAAATATGTCAGGAATTCCATTGAATATGTTGACTGGTAGTATGGACATTTCAACAATATTAAGTCTTATAATCCACAGCATGAGATATCTTTCCATTTATTTATATCTTTTATTATTTTTCTTAGCAGTGGTCTGTAGTTTTCAGTGTATAAGTTTTTCTTAAGTTTATTTATTTTGAGAGAGCATGAGTGGGGGCGAGGCAGAGAGAGAGAGGGAGAGAGAATCCCAAGCAGGCTCTGTGCTATCAGTGCAGAGCTCAATGTGGGGCTTGAACTCCTGAACCATGAGATCATGACCTGAGCTGAAATTGAGAGTCAGACATTCAACTGACTGAGCCACCCGGGTGCTCCTTCAGTGTATAAGTCTTTCATCTCTTTTTTTCAGTTTCTTCTTAATTTTTTTTTATCCTTTTTATCCTTTTTGATGCTCTACTAAATGAGATTGTTAATTCCCTTTTCGGATTTGTCATTGTTAATGTATAGAAACAGACTTGATTTTTTGAATAAAAAAACTTTGCTGAATTCAGTTCTAACAGTTCTTTTGTAGAATTTTTAAGGTTTTCTACAGATCATGTCATCTGCAAACAGATAATTTTATGTCTTTTCTAACTTTTTGCTTTTTATTTTTTATTTTTTGTCTAATTGTTCTGGCTAGAACTTCCAGTCTGTGTTGAGTAGTAGTGGTGAAAGTGGGCATTCTTGCTTTGTTCCTGATTTTAGAGAAAAAACTCTCAGTCTCTTCCCATTGAGTATGACCTTATCTTTGGGCTTTTCATATATGTCTTTTATTATATGGAGGTAGTTTCTTTCTGTTCATAGTTTGTTGAATGTTTTTTTTTTCATGAAAGCATGTTGAATTTTTTCACTGTTAAGTCTGTGTCTCTGTGGGGGGAAGGTGGTCTAAGACTTCCTATTCCACTATTTGCTGATGTTACCTTCCCATTATGCCCTGCTTTCTTACAGTCTGTTCTCAACAGAGAAGTCAGAATGGTATTTTTAAAGTGTAATTTGGATCATGTCACTCTTTTAAGCCAGTGTCTACAGTGATCTGTAATACTGTACAGTGTCTGCCTCTTACCTCTTATCCTGCCTTCCTTCATTTCTCTGATACTGTGTTTTTCTACTTTTGCTCTACTTCATGTTGGCTTCAGCCACACCAGTCTCTTTACTGGTCCTGGAACATGGCCAACACTCTCTCATCTAAGTGTCTTTTACTTACTGTTCTCCTTGCCTGGAATATTCTTCACTCAGATAACACATGGTTGTGTTCTTGCCTCCTTTAGGTCTTTAGTCAAGGGAGGCCTTCCAGACCACCCCTGTCCACTACTTCCTGTCCACTCTACCACTTTATTTTCCCCTTGGCACTTAGTACTATTTCACAGTTTGTGTACTTTCGTATTTGTGTGCTGTTTGTCTTCTTTTGAATGTAAGATAAGGCAGTGCTGTATTCCCAGTGCCTGATATCTGATAAGCACTCTTTAGATACTTGTTGAGTTGATGAATGAGTTAATGAATATCACACTGAAGAGTTTTATTACCTTGTGAAGACAATGGGAAGCTGTTCTACCAATGTGTACTTCATCAGTGCAGTATATGATACAGGTTTTCTCCATCCTCTTTTTCTTTCTTCTATCAAAATCTTCACTATTTTGAACTGGTATCTAGTTATTTTTATTTGTGAACTTTTTATTATTGCAGAAATTGAATGGTTTTCATATTTTTATTGGCTGTTGTGTTTTGTTTTGAATTGCTTGTTCATGTTCTTTGTGGGATCATAGTATTTAAATTGAGAAGGAAGACCATACTAAGTCGGAGAAGCTACACAAAGATCTTTCTTTTGCATTTTATGGAGAAGAACACATTGGTAAGGGTTGCACTTTTTTAGGGAGAGACAATCAGTACCACTTTGTTTTAGTCTCTATGTCATTCACTCAGAGCCTAGGTGGGAAACAGATGACACACAAAGGTTTAACTGAGGAGAGTTTAATGAAAGAACTCCTTACAGAGCTGAGCACATGGTGATAATAAAGCACTCAGAGTCTGGTAACAGGATGAAGCCATTATTACCCTGTGGTAGTAAAGATGTTCCCAAAGATGTTCACATGCTAATCCCCAGAACCTGCAAATATGTTACCTCACATGGCCAAAGAGACTTTGCAGATGTAAATAAATTAAGGACCTTGAAATGTGGAAATTATCCTGGATTATTTTGGTAGGCCCAGTCTCATGAGTCCTTGAAAGCATGAGAACCTTTCTTGGCTGTGGTCAGAGAGAGATGTGACAAAAGAAGAATGGTCGGAGAGATGATATTACTGGTTTTGGGGAAGGAGAGAGGGGGCCATGAGCCAAAGAATAGGGATAACCTCTAGAAGTTGGAAAAGGCAAGGAAATCGAACTCTCCCCTAGAGCTTCCAGAAAGGAATGCAGCCCTGCTGGCAAGTTGATGTTCAACGAGACCCCTGTCAGACTTCTGGCCTACAGAACTGTAAGATATTACAGTTGTGTTGCTTTAAGCTATGAAGTGTGTGGTAATTTTTTGCAGTGGCAATAGAAAAATGTATCTCTATGCCTGAAGGGATAAGAAGAGCAATAACAGTGTACCAAAGCCTGGTGAGAGCTAACGCCGTGGAAAAGGAGCTGCCTGTTGGGAGAGGTGGCCACACAGGAACACAGCTACTGCCAGAACTGTGGGGGAGCAAGGGGGATAAATGCCCCAACTTCTCTTTCTCTTTTCTCTGCAGTCTCTGACCGGTCCCTCCCATTGACCGAATTCAGCCTGAAGCTGAAGCGGGGTTGGGAACTAGGTGATACGGTCCTGAAGTCAACCTCTAGGAGCACAGAATAAGGCAGGCAAGGGTGGAGAATACACCAAGGTTTAGATGCAGATAAAGAATAGCCAGCAAAGATGCCCTTTAGCATCTATTGCTATTCTTTATTTAGATGAAGAAACTTTTATCTCCAGCACCGGGGAAACACAAATTCTGGTTTGGCATTGTATCATTGTGTAATGATGCAATGTGTAATGATGTAATGTACTTGCATTCCTACTTGGGACCTGAATTGATGTTGTCCTACTATCAGTCCTCATCACAGCAGAGAAATCAGGGAAAAGGAAAGCTGTCGTAACCCCTGCTTCCATAGATAGTCACAGAGCCTAAATTTGAGAATTGCAGTCTCCTCACACCACCAAATTCCACGTTCCCTTACACTTTTGTCAGCACCTTGGGTGTTTGCCTTTTTTTTTTTTTTCTTTTTAAACCTGGTGGAGTGGCCCAAATGTTAGCATTCTCATTTTCATTGAGTAGATACCCATAGTGGAATTACTAGATCATGTGGTTTTAGTGCTGTATTTTAATGCGAAAAAAATCAATGATGAACAGAATGACAAAATTTTTAAATAAAGACAAATCCTACGGTACCATGATGAGCCTCGTTGGAGCCTGGGGCAAAAGGAAGAATGTGCACTCTATAAACGTTTCTGTAATTTTTCAATGGTTAATTTTTTCCCAGAACATTAAAGTAGTTGAAAAGTATTGAAAGTTGGAAGTAAGTATAGTGAAATTCACAATATTATTTTCAGTTTAAATATTTTATTTATGCCCCAAACAATTTATTATACTCTTACCTTTCTGGCTTTAACAAAGCAAACACTTCAATAATCTGATCAAAATTTACTTCTTTGCTAATCCAGTTTTCAACTGAGATTTGTCAGATATAATAAGAGAAAGTAACTTTGAAAGTATGCTTGATGAGTGTAAATGAGAGGTATGAATATAGTTCCTGAACCTGAAAATGAATTTTAGAAAAGGGACAAACTAGAAATGTATGAGGGGCACCTAGATGGCTCAGTTAAGTGACTCTTGATTTCAACTCAGGTCATGATCTTGTGGTTTGTGAATTTGATCCCCACATACAGCTCCATTCTGAGTGGGGAACCTACTTAGGATTCTCTCTTTCCCTCCCACGCTCGTTCTGTCTGTCTCTGTCTTTCAAAATAAACTTTAAAAAAATGTATGAGTTAACAGATGTGTTATTATTGGAAAAAGAGCCTATCAAGTAAAAATTAAGGAGATTGTGGGATTCTTTCTTAGTTTCTGACTGCTGATACAACAAATAACTACCATCAAATCGGTGGTTTTAAAACAATACTTTTATTATCTTACAGTTTTGGAGGTCAGACATCCTAAAACCCAGGTGTTGGCAGGGCCATATTCCCTCTGGAGGTTCTAGAGGAGAATCCTTTTTCTTGCTCTTTCCAGCTTCTAGAGGCCCCTGCATCTCCTGGCTCATGGCTCCTTCCTCCTTTTTAAAGTTAGGAGCGTAGCATCTTCAAATCTCTCTTTCTCTGGCCTTTGCTGCTTCTGTCACATCTTTCTCTGAATCTGACCACACTTCCTCCCTCTCATAAGGACCATTATGGTTATAGTGGGCCCTTCTACCTCTAATTCAAGATCATGTCCTCATCTCCAGATCCTCAATTTAATGACACCTACAAAATCTCTTTTGTCATGTAAAGTAACATATTCATGCGTTCTGGGAATTAGGATGTGGACATTTTGGGGGGCCATTATTTTGACTACCACAGTACAAATTAGTGCAAATACTAATTTCACGTTCAAAATGGAGGTATGAAACTTAACTCAAGTGCTTTAGATCTTGAAGTTTTAACTGGAGAAAAGTTACATTATATAGATAATCTTGTTTACAAAATGCTTGGCTCATATATGTTTTGATAGTTTAAGACTTAGGGAAATTTTGTCTGAAATAGTTTTAAGTGTCATGCAGTGTTCATAATTTATAATATAAAATCAACATTGTTGATTGGATCTTCTAAAACTGACTCACAAATTTTGCTTAGAGCAGTCTTACTCACATTTGGAAATGTACTTGAAAACTTAAAGAAAATAATACTGGTCACAAATTGTCCTGCAAAAGAAGTTTCAGTAAGTTGAAGTTAATTAAAAATCATTGAAGATTGTCTTTTGGTCAAGAGACTATCAAATAACTTGTCTGTTTTGAAAACAAGATAAGCAAAAAGTAGATTTTAAAAAAATTGATAAGTTTGCTGCCATTAAAGCCAGGAAAATAAAATAATATTCTTTTGGGATAAATAAATTTAAATTTAAAATAATGTGAATTTTAATGTACCTACTTTTCAGTAGTTTTCAACCACCTTAATGTTCTAGAAAAAAATTAACCATTTAAAAAATACATAAAAACATGTGTGTGAAGTTTTGCTTTTATCTCAGGCTCTAATATGGCTCATCAAGACACTTTTTTTTTTTTAAAGTAATCTCTACACCTAATGTGGGGCATGAACTCATGACCCCAAGATGAAGAGATGGTTGCACGCTTTTCTGACTGAGCCAGTCAGACACCTCATGACACTGTTGAATGCTGTATTTAAAATTTTGATATTTGAGGGGCGCCTGGGTGGCGCAGTTGGTTGAGCGTCCGACTTCAGCCAGGTCACGATCTCGCGGTCCGGGAGTTCGAGCCCCGCGTCAGGCTCTGGGCTGATGGCTCAGAGCCTGGAGCCTGTTTCCGATTCTCTGTCTCCCTCTCTCTCTGCCCCTCCCCCGTTCATGCTCTGTCTTTCTCTGTCCCAAAAATAAATAAAAAATGTTGAAAAAAAATTTTGATATTTGATTCATTTTGAGTTTTTTTGCATTGATTTTGATTTAAAAATCATTTAAGATATTATTTATCTTGATTATTGAGTTTTTGGCACCCCCTCTTAAATTTTGTATCCAGGGTGAGTATTTTCACTCACTTTATCCTAATTCTGGTTCTATCTTCTGCGTAAAATGGGTTCCTTTGTTGGAGGTGGGGTAGGATCCTGTAGTGTTAAATAAGGCATTTGTTAAGGCCATTAGTTATAGTGCCAGGAGAAGAGTTGTTTGCAGGCAAGGCAAATCCTTAGCTGGAATGGGTATCCCTACCAGGGGATTACAGCCTTGGCTGCATGTCAGAAGCACCTGAGGAGCTTATAAAATGCCTGATGCTCAGATTGTACCCTAGACCAATACATCAATCTGTGCGTGGGACCTAAGTATCAATGGTTGTTAAAGTTCCTCAGGTGATTCAGTGAGCAGCCAAGGCTGAGAACTGTTGGTTTACGTCAGTATTTATTAAACTTCAGCATGTACACAAATCATCTAGAGATTGTACATGAGATTAAAATGCAGATATATTCACTTCAGAGCCTGAGAGTTGCATTTATAAAAAGATTCTGGATGCTGCTATCGTTGCTGGTCCATTGACCACACTTGAGTAGCAAAGATTCATGGTGTATTAGAGATATTCCCGTGTTTTAACCTCACCACCTGTAGGCATCCAGATTTCAGTGAACAAACCCAGCCGACTGTTAACACCACTTGCAGGTGTCTGAGCTAACACTTTTAATACTGAATCTTGGGTGAAGGTACTTCTAACAATAAATTCAGCCCTACCCAACCACCACGTATCTTGTCCTCCGTGGTCTAATAACCCTAGAATCTGTTCCCATACATGGTTTCTGGAATCCTGCTGACAAGAAAGATCCTACAGCTCCAGAGTATGTGCTGTTTTCCCAGAGCCAATCTTGTATAAATGCCCCTAGGCTAAGCTGGGATCTAACCCCTCTTCGTGGCCTGGAGGTGGTAAGAAGTAATAGAGGTGATTGATACTAAGGAGATGGGGCAGTTCCTTGTGAGGCAACTGCTTCAGGTGAAGTTACTGAAAGGTTTTTATGCAAGAGAAGCCTGATTGGAAGAAGGGAAAAGGGACTGTTTTTTTCAGCATAAGGGTTTTGGAGTTTGGGGGTCCAAAGTTAGGCTTCCTGTGTTAGTTCGAACATCCTCATCTCAAGGCAGAGTCTCACTTCTCAGCCATTGCCCTTACCTTCTAGCTGGCAGAATTGTACTTTTATTTTTTTTAAGTTTTTAAAAATTTATTTATTTTTAGAGAACAAGCAGGGGAGGGGCAGAAAGGGGGGGGGATGGAGGATCAGAAGCAGGTTCCGTGCTGATAGCAGAGAGCCTGTTGTGGGGCTCGAACTCACAAACTGAGATCATGATCTGAGCCAAAGTCGGACACTGAACCGACTGAGCCATTCAGGTGCTCCTAATTTTTAAAAATATTTATTTATTTATTTATTTATTTATTTATTTATTTATTTATTTCGAGAGAGAGACTGAGAGAGAGCAGGGGAGGAGCAGAGAGAGAGAGAGAGGGAGAGGGAGAGTATCCCATGTAGTCTTCATGCCTAGTGTGGGGCCAGACATGGGGCTTGATTCAGTGACCCTGGGATCATGACCTGAGTCAAAATCGAGAGTCAGATGCTCAACCTACTGAGCCACCCAGGTGCCCCCAGACTTTAAATGGTATTGCAGATCTGCAAACCATACACATGGGCATTGGGCCAGACCCTCAGCCATGTCCGTCTTGAAGCTTTAAGACAGCAAAATGAGACATGTTGAAAGAACTAGATGCCTTGAAGTTAAGCACTATTTAGGTAAACACTATAGATTTTTCTAATTGGTTTGTTAATGTTAAACATGAGAATAAGATTGAATATAGAAGTTTGAAATATTTCTTTGAATGTATGAATTGCCATTGTCAGTAAGTGAATATTTAGAGGATCCCTCAATGTCTGAGATGCTATATCATATTGACAGATTCATGCATTGTTGATCATTAACATTTTGTGTTTTTTGTTTACAGAAACTTATTGGAGAAGTGTTTAATATTGTGAGCCAACAGTCTACTGCTCGACCTGGCTGCATTATTGAACTCGATGCAATAACCAACCAAGTAAAAACATGCTTGTGAATTGGGGATATTAATATACTTCATCCCAGAATGCTTTATTTGCGTCTATTTCATTCTCAGAGTAATTTTCTTGTTTAGTACTAAATGTAGCCAGCTTCTCTTGATTTCCATAATGAAAATCTAATGATTTAGGAATTACTCTCCAGTTGAATTGTACCTGTAGCCCTATTTCCTATTTAAAGGTCATTTGATTGAGTGAGGGAAACCATGAAGGAAAATACAGTACAGCTGCATAGGAGCTTGGTTAGTGGTTTCTCTTTATATTATTACTCATTTCAGCTCAGTTGATAGTTTCAGCTTTAGAGTGTTGGCCTTGTTAGGCTGAATGTTAGATATTTTATATCCAGTAGAATGCAGATGAAAGTATACATGTACTTTCTAATCACAGTCTTTTGTGTAGTCACTGTTCTTCCCAGCTGCTATCTAGAAAGAGGGAGAACCCTTCTCCCTACAGCCACTTTGTAAATTCCTTTCTAGCCCTTAGGATATTTGTTTCTTCAGGATCATGTTGATGGACTAAGGGATAGAACTAATATATTCATTCTAAATAGGGAAAAAAAAAGATTTTTTTGGTGCAGAAGTTAGCAATATTTTCAAACAAGGAAATGAGGAATGAGCTAATCATATTTAAAAATATAGTTATGTTGTTATTTTTTCCATGATGCCTTGCATATTCTGTTGGGGAAAATGTAATAATTTCCAGCAATGAAGAGAAACTATCATGTCAGCTCTTGGCAACAGAAATGTGGCTGCCAGACTCAAATTACTAATGCCTTCAAGGAGGTCCTTAACCTGTGATTTCCTTTTTCTCTCCTCCATAGAGGTATAGGAGAAGAGTGGATTGTCTTCATTCCCATAAAGGTCTTAATTTTTAAAGGACTGGGTGTTAAAGTCATCTCCCACTTTAGCTCCTTCTCTTCGGGGGCCACTCTCACTTAGCATTATGCTTTTTACTTCATACCTGTTCAAGATTTTTTCCCCTCTAGTTGTGGTTATCTTTAACACAATGGCTGCTAAACAGCAAGCACTGATAAATGGCTTAGGCTTATAAATTACAAAGTTTAAAACTCATTCTAGGTGTGGGCCCAATGTGCTGTATGATTTTTGTATCCATGAAGACGTCACCCTTCCCTTTTCATTTATTTTTTTTCCTTTGGGGCGGTTACCTTTTGTTTTTATTATAAATGTGAAGGGATTTTTGGTTTCTATCTGGAGAGACATAAAAATACTATATAACTTTCATAAAAATTCTGTGGGTCAGCCTAATCTTACAGTTCTTTTATTTCTGTGTACTTTGCAAGGAGGTTGATTTCCTTTATTCTGTAAGATTTAGCCCACAAGGAAGATTCATTCCTTCCTTGAAATCTGTGGCGTAGTCATCTAATTATCTTGACACACTTACATAATAAGATTTTGTTTGGATTTAGTCTTTCCTTGAATTTCAGCTCACTTTTGTGATTATAAGGAGCCATTTGTCATTATTTTTATCTTTTTTTCTGTATTGTTCAAAACCACGTTTAGCATAGCAGTAGCAGCTCACAGTGATGTGTCATCCCTCCTTTTAGAAATCCTAGTTACCTACATGTAGCTACATTAATCCAGAGATGTGTCACTCAGCTGCCTGTTATAGGGCCCCTCATAATTCCCTCTAGACAGACTGGGAATGCTTTGAGGATTTATTTGGGTTCTCAAGTGGAATTAGGAAAACCAAGTGAATTCTGTACCAGTTACCTTATTACATAGTCAGCATAGCCTTCTGCAGCCAGTCACAAGACCTGATATTTTTGAGTTCCCAATTGTATAGATCACTTATGGTTGTGTGTGTGTATTCAGAAGCAGATCTGTTCATTTCTTTTTATTATTCAATTCTGCTATGGGCTGTAGCATCTTTTAAAGCAATTTTCTCTGCCCAGGTGATTTAATGATTTTTTTCCTGTTGCTTTTTCCTTTCTAATTCATTAGTTAATAAGGAATAGAAATTGTTAGATTTATTTCTTATACATTAGTGTTCTTAGGAGATGAGGGGTGGAAGATAGGGAATTTCAATGATAAAACTTCATTTTTTTTTTCATATTTGTAGTGTGGCTCAAATACACAGTTGCTTCATGTGTTTCAAGAAGACTTCATTATAGGATACAAACCACATAAGGAAGATATGGAGAAAAAGGAAACAGAAATATTTTTTCAGCCATCACAAGGTACTTTTAAAAAATAGTCTTGACTTTGATACCTTAATATTTAAAAAAATCTCCAAATTTATATTGAGTGTGGATCTTTATATCAAAAGTCATCATTCATAATTTTTAGTAAATAATACCATGTGATTCTGTAAAAATTGCTTGTTTGTGAAGAAGGCATGTGAGTGAAAATTACATTTTTAAAGATAGTTTCATTGATGACCTAGATTTTGCCAAGAAAATGTTAGTTATGAAACCTAGCTTAACTGTTTTAAAAAGTAATTTTAATTGTTCAATTCTGCAAGTAAATTGTTTTGATTGGTAGTAAGTTCCCTGTGGTGTCTTAAGCAAACCATTTAATTTTAGTGTAAGTATTTTTTTTTAATTTTTTAATGTTTATTTATTTTTGAGAGAGAGAAAGACACAGAGTATGAGCAGGGGAGGGACAGAGAGAGAGGGAGACACAGAATCTGAAGCAGACTCCAGGCTCTCATCTGTCAGCATACAGGCCGATGCAGGGCTCAAACTCACGAATGGTGAGATCACGACCTGAGCCAAATTTGGACCCTTAACCGACTGAGCCACCCAGGAGCCCCTTAGTGTAAGTTTTTAAAAGTCCCCAATAAATTGCTAGAGACCATTGATGAATATAGAATATAAGACATTGTTTTGTATGCTATATCAGGAACCTCAGATACACTGGGAATTAAAGGTACCACCTCATAATTTCCCGCTCTGATGTGTTATATTTGTTTTTGTGTTTCGGAAGAAAGTAGTTTTCCATAAGAGCTTTCAGGAATAGACCCCATATGATGTTTAGTTGAAACTTTATTATTTAGCTTAAAATGTTTCTTTTAAAAGTCAGAACTTTGTAATTATAAAACAGTCATGTTCTCTTTGAATGTAGAACGTATTTGAACATAGAACAAATAGAATGCTTTCTTTTTGAAAGAAGGAAAGACATATTCTACTTTAAGAATGCATTTTATATGATGAACATTCTTTTAGTTTACAAAAGGTTTCCAGATGTTTTATCTCATTTGGTTATAGATTGTAAGTATCTAAATGGACATATTTAATTTTCTTGGTATAGCTTGTATCACAGAAGTATATATAGATATTTCAGTACAGTATTTCTACCAAATTTATACAGTTAAGTGCCTTTTCTTTAGTGAAAAATAAGAAAGAATGAATTTTTATCTTCTATGAGGCTTACCTTAAACATATCTTCACTGCTTACTAGTAATTTTTTTCCTTTTATGTATTTTGCTTTTTATTTGAATACTTTTCTTCTTGATAAAGTTATTAGTTGTCACGTTGTTTTATTTCACTGTCACTAGGGCATAAAATTACTGCTTTATGGATTTAAAACGTGCTTTTCCATAGTATTTCACCTTTACAAAGATTGAAACTCTTTTATATGCTTTCCAACAGACCTAGGTACTGTTTATCGTTCTACTTCTAACAAGAAATTCATGCCAGTCTACTAGAAAATGCTTATAGAAAGTATTTTATTATAATATTTTTAATTGAAAGACTTAAATTTAAAAATATTTTATTTCCCTCTTTTGACATTTCTTTATGTCATTGCAAAATTATGCCAAAGGATTTCCCAATGACTTTCTTGGTTTTCCTTTAGATGTTGTACAAAATTTCTTTGACATTCTTCTTTATTTTGAAGCTATTTTCTTAAAAGACTTAATAGGTAGACTTTCTTTTTTTCCTGCCCCTACCTTATTTTGTACTTTCTAAGTTTTAATTAAAATTTAATTTCTTTTAATTAAGAAAAATGCCTATTACAGACAAAAGTAGAGTGCATAGTCTAAAGATTTTAAGATTTTGTTGCACTTGCTTTACCTATCTTATTTTCTTTTCCTTTGTTCCTGAATATTTTATTTTATTGTATTTTTATAAGTTTTATTTATTTGTTTTGAGAGAGAGAGAGAGAGAGAGAGAGAGAGAGCGAGCGAGCACACAAGCAGAGGAGGGGTAGGGAGAGATGGAGAGAGAGGATCCCTAGCAGGCTCCCTGCTGTCAGTGCAGAGCCCAATGGGGCTTGAACTCAGAAACCGTGAGATCATGACCTGAGCCGAAATCAAGAGTTGGATACTTGGACTGAGCCACCGAGGTGCCCCTTGAAACATTTTAAAACAAACCTAGTCATCATATTGTTTCACTCCTGTGTACTTCCATATGCATTTCTAAAAATGACCTTTTTACATGAGTGCTTTTATCACATTGATAAATAACAAAATTCCTCAGAATTGTGTAATACCTAGCCCATGTTAACTTGATTCAGTTGTCTCAAAAATGTCAAAATTTATTTTTTAATTTGTTTGGATCTGTATCCAAACAAAGTTCACACATTGTATTTCATTTTTGAGAGTCTTTTAAACTAACGTGACCCCCCCCCCCCCCATTTATACTCCCATTATGCTACTTGATGTAGAGAAAGTTATTTTATAGCAATTTCTCTAAGTAGTTACTTGCGGTGTCATTCAAACTTTCTCCTGTAAAGTACAAATTACCTCTGTAGATTTGATTAGATCCAGGTTCAACTTCCTAGGTGAAGCTGTGTCCTTTATAGAAGGACATAAGAAAGAACATCACTTAGGATGTCTCATTTTTAGTGATGCTAAGATGCAGAAGATTCATATGATAGGTGATTCCAGTGTAATATTTGCCAGCAATCTGCTATATCATGGTTTCTTTTTCTTTTTTTTAAATTTCTTTTTACATTTATTTATTTTTGAGAGACAAAGTGAGACAGAGCACAAGTGGGGGAGGGGTAGAGACAGAAGGAGACACGGAATCCTAAGCAGGCTCCAGGCTCTGAGCAAGCATTCAGCACAGAGCCTGACATGGGGCTCGAACCCACGAACTGCGAGATCATGACCTGAGTCGAAGTCGGTCACCCAACCGACTGAGCCACCCAGGTGTCCCTCTTTTTCTTTTTAAAAAATGTATATTTATTTATTTTGAGAGAGAGTGCCTGAACGAGCAGGGGAGGGGCAGGCAGCGAGAGAAGAAGTCTCCCAAGCATGCACTGTGCTCTCAATGCAGAGCCCAGTGCAGGGCTCAATCCTATGAACTGTGAGATCATGTCCTGAGCCAAAAGCAAGAGTTGGACATTCAGCCAACTGAGCCACCCAGACACCCTGTCTACTATATCATGGTTTCTTCCATTAATGTTTTTTACTCCATTATTTCATTAAGGATTGCAAAATTATGTTTTCCTAATCTTATCAGTTTTCATTTATTATCTGGAAAGTATTTGTAAAGAAAAGCTTTCCCTTATCAACTGAAGCTATTTGGTTATTTTGAAATACAGAGTTATTTTTAGGAAATGTAGGGTAAGTATTTAGCTCCTTCCCTTTAATTGGCAATTTCAGAGGAAGGAGTTTGTGCCCAAGTTATCAGCAGGTATTACTGATGAATATGATGTTGTTTGGTTCAAGTTGGTCCAAGTTTGTCCTGAGTCCTTTTGACACAATCTCATTGTTCTTGCTAGTTTACTTTCTTTCAGGCACCGTAAATCATCCTAAGCTCAGGTTACAGATATCCTTTGCAAAAATGGAGTCATCCCTCCAAACTGTTCTTTTTAATGAGGTGTGGTATTTAGAGACCACGATTAGAGCTCTAGCAGTGCTCGTTGAGTTGTCATTGAATGTCAGTGAGTTGTCATTATGGATTTTCTTTCTTTCTTTTTTATTTTATTTTAGAGAGAGAGAGAGAGAGAAAGGGAGAGAATCTTAGCCAGGCTCTATGCTTAGTGTGAAGCCTGACACAGGGCTGTGTCCCACAACCCTGGGATCATGACCTGAGCTAAAATCAAGAGTCAGATGCTCAACTGACTGAGACACCCAGGTGCCCTGGGTTTTCATTTTTAAAGACAGTTTTTGCTCAATATCACTCATAAGCAAGGAAATGCAAATCAAAACCATAATATCACCTCACACCTGTCAAAATGGCTAAAATCTAAAATACAAGAAATAACAAGTGTTGGCAAGGTTGTGGAGAAAAAGGAACCCTCATGCATTGTTAGTGGGAATGTAAACTGGCAGAGCCACTGTGGAAAAAATATGAAAGTTCCTCAAAAAATTAAAAACAGAGCTAGCCTATGATGCAATAATCATACTACTGAGTATTTACAGAAAGAATATGAAAACACTGATTCAAAAGGATATATGCACCCCTATGTTTATCGCAGCATTATTTACAATAGCCAAAATATGGAAGCAACCCAGATGTCCATTGATAGATGAGTGGATAAAGAGGATGTGGTATGTGTATGTATGTATATACACACATACATACACACATACACACACACACAATAGAATATTTTTCAATCATGAAAAAGAATGAAATCTTGCTATTTCCAGCAATATGGTTGGCACTAGGGAGTATGGTGCTAAGTGAAATAAGCCAGTGAGAGAAAGACAAATAACATGTGATTTCACTCATAACTGGAATTTAAGAAACAAACTAACAAAGGGAAAAAAAGAGGCAAACCAAAAAACAAACTCTTATCTATAGAAAATGATGGTTACTAGAGAGGAGGTAGGTGGGAGGATTGGTGAAATAGGTAAAAGGATTAATAGTATGCTTATTTTGATGAGCACGGAGTATATATAGCGTTGTTCAATCAGTATATTGTACGCCTGAAACTAGTGTAATATTATATGTTAACTACATTAGAAGAAAAAATATAAAAAGTTTTTGTTCTGTGTAGATCTCATTTTCGTATATGAAAAATAAAATTGTCAACAGGGAAAATTACTTCCACAATGCCTTATCATAAAAAAATGCATGAAATTTCTAAACAGTCTTTTCTATATCACCACTACTGCCCCTCCCCATGACTTTAATTTTTTTAATGCTATTTTCATATAGGAAAATCAAGATAAATGTTACTTCAATTTTCCAAATGAGGAGTTAATGCCCCAGTTACTGTGAGGGGCACGAGTGAAGCTGACTATGCTCTTGCATACTCTCTTCCCCTTTTGCTCTCTGTCTTTCTTCTTTTCTCTCTCTCCTTCCCTCCCTCTCTCTGCCTCCCTCTCTCCCCCCGTTTCTCTTCCTTCCATTCCTTTTGTTTTTTCTTGCCCTTCCTTTCCTTTTTCTCTTATGTGCCCTTTCTTTCTCTTTTGGTATTTTTATAAACTCATGGTTTTCTCTATAGTCAATATGTTCTAATAAATTACATTCACTTATTCTTTGATGCTCAAATTGTCCATCTTTGACCAATAGGTATACCTTCATATTGGCTTTTGTGTACTTTTGACATAGCCTCATTAGTCTTTGACAGCTACCTAACTTTTGAC
Source organism: Herpailurus yagouaroundi (assembly GCF_014898765.1). Lineage (NCBI taxonomy): Eukaryota > Metazoa > Chordata > Mammalia > Carnivora > Felidae > Herpailurus > Herpailurus yagouaroundi. The sequence goes on along the minus strand of NW_024412415.1, from coordinate 17,331,336 downwards.
ATAAAAATGAAATATAATTGCTCCTAAATATCCGTTCTGCCATCTTCTTCCTAACTTGTATATATATCAAGAGATGTTTTTAAAAAGTATCTTTCTTTTAACCCAATAGAAAAATAACTTAAACAAACTTTTCCTTTGAACAATAGGGTATCGTCCACCGCCGTTTTCAGAAAAGTTCTTTCTAGTAGTAATTGAAAAGGACAGCAATAATTACTCTATTCTCCATATGTGGCACCTTCATCTTAAATCTGTACAGGCATGTTTAGGTAAGTAATTGTATTATAATTGTATGCAGAGATGATATGAAGTGAATTCATTTTACTGAATGTTTTAGGTTGATTAATTCTTTAAAATGAAGATCCAGTGAGCTATAAATTGAGTTGCTGGATTGAAGTATGGATATGCCAAGATTTTAATTACAAGATCATACATAATTGATGAAACAGGTTAATATAAAAACAAACCAGTCATGGGTGTGTTAGACATCTATTTTAAAAGTTTGATCAATTTATTTTTTTCAGTTAATATTTATTGAATTGTTCTAGGTACTGTTCTAGATACTGTTTCTATAAATCTGTTTTTACCAAAGAATTAATATTGTGCTTTTCTGTGGATTAATACACACTGCACACACAGTATACATTAGCTTTAGCATCACTCTGAGAAGCAGATTTTCTATTTATAAAAACATGATGGAACATCTGAAGCTCATACGTAGAACTGTGTAGAATGTTAAGAAATCCAACAATACATTATTTTAGCCATGGTTTTGCTGTACACATTCATGTTAATTTCATAGCATATTAGAAAATCTGTAGTATGAAGCAAAGAAATTGATCATGGATCTTTCTTTTACAACAGACTTTTACTTTTTGAGAGATCATTGTTAAAATGAACTGCACAGATAGCCATACCAAACTGTAGCTGCTTTAAACTGGTTAACTCAGAATACTTACGAGGTTTTTTTTTTTTTTTAATTTTTTTTAACGTTTATTTATTTTTGAGACAGAGAGAGACAGAGCATGAACGGGGGAGGGGCAGAGAGAGAGGGAGACACAGAATCGGAAGCAGGCTCCAGGCTCTGAGCCGTCAGCCCAGAGCCTGACGCGAGATCGTGACCTGAGCTCGAACTCAGACTGCGAGATCGTGACCTGAGCCGAAGTCGGACACTTAACCGACTGAGCCACCCAGGCGCCCCTGGAATACTTAAGAGTTTTTAAAAGATTTTATTTTTTTCTGGTGGTTATATTATTCAGCTGATTTTATACACATTAAACATTTAAAATACAAGTCAACTAATATATATTTTTTCATTCCCTTTGTAATTCACATTATCATATAACTGTAAATAGCTGTTCTAACTGGGCCATGAACTAGTGTTAGAAAAGCCAAATGATTTGATAGAAACTTTACTTGTGCCCAGTTGAGCCTAATCATTTTGAGGCAGCAGGAATCCAAAAGTTCTTTCAAAAGAAAGTTCTGAAGTTAATTCTTGGTGTTACATATTGTTTCACAAAAATGGAAGAATAGAGTGATCTTAAACCAACTTGTCAGGAAGAGAATTTTTAACACACTGGAGTTGGACACAGAACCAGGAATGGTTCTAAAGAGATTAATAGAGGTAGTAACAGATCCTTGTGGTAGGACAGGAAGAATGTGATACCTTCTGTCCCCACTGCTTATGAGGGAAGTGTTCCCACTGCTATTCCCCTAAAGCCAGGGCTAGTATAGAGTTGCTTGCTTACTCTGTTTCTAATAGTAGTAGAAGGTCACAAATAAGATTACAGTAGAGGCAAACAAATAATATGCTCCCTTCAACTATGACAGGAAGCATCTTCTATCTTTTGGTTCTAACGTTCACAAGAGATTTAATATAGTATATATTGTCATTCACAGCTTATACTTGACTATATCAGTATGTTGAAAATCCTGGCAGAGAATGAAATTATGGGCTTTAAATTTAGATGGGGAAGGAACAGGTTTACTACCTTTCAAGTGCCAGGCACTAAGATAGATAAATACTTTATATGTGTGAGATAGATATTATCCCCAGTGTAGTAATGGAATAATATTAAGTAACTTGACCAAGTCCCATGTCTAGCTTATCATAGGACCAAGTTTCAAAATCAGGTTTTCTGGCTCTACAGCCTTTGTTTTTTTTTTTCTTGCTCTTATTTTCTTTCTTAGCATGAGATATACATTAGAAAATTGCCTGGTTTACAGGAAGAGGAATAATATAGTTCAACCTTATTTTGCAGATGAGAAAATAACCAGAGATGGTTAGGTGCCTTGTGTGAGGAAACATATCTAGTTAGTGGTAGAGCTAGGAGTAGTGCTTTTTTTCTGCTGAATACTGATGCAAGTTTGTAGTCTCATTCTCTTTTATGGACAATGTTTTTATTTTTCTCATCTAGTGGTCTGCCATTCTAAAGTAGATGGATACATTTGCCATCCACCAGAAGCAAAAGGGGATTACTTACCATCTCTTATTAATCTACAATTAATATACAAAGCAAGCATCATCCTTGCCCTTGATAAAGTCATAGTCTAATTGGAGTAGACAAGCACACAAATAAATAAATGCAATTCAGAGTGTCCCTCCCATGTATCAGAGGCACAGATAACTGAATCTGCTTAGAGATTTATATTCCATTCTAATGTAAAAGCTGGAAACTCTTGGGAAGAAGATCAAGGTCAATATCCCTTACAAAGCTAGTCAACTAATAATGTCTTAAAATTGCTTAGAACTTTATTTTTTGTGTTTGTTTCTGAAATCATCTTGTTGCAACACTTGGTAGTCAAGAGGCTGGTGTTTTAGTGTCTTCTTTGCTCCTAGCTAATTATATGGCTTTAGGAAAGTCATTATGCTCTCCAAACCTAAGTTCTTTCATCTACTATGTGAGGTAATACCTTGTTATTTCTCAAAGTTTGATTCATGATGCTATGTTTCAGAAACACCTGGGATGCTTATTAATACAGATTTTTGTGGTCTACCCCAAAACAACTGAATCATTCTTTGTGTGGTGAGGCCCAGGAATCTGCAAGTTAATAAGTTCCACCTCAAGCTTGTGATATTTTTTAAAGGTTGAAAACATTGGACTAGATAACTTGAGGTTTTTTTCTAGCTTTTACATGTGAGTAAGTCTGTCTGTGTGATGGAGTTGGTGATAGTAAAATAGTTAAAAATCTGTCAGGGTAACTGAGTAAAAGTCTAAAAATTGGCCTTGTCTCCAAAGCACTTTTAAAAAAACCATGTTTCTTAAATGATAACAACGTATTATTCTAGCTAATGTATATAGTGATGATAGTAACATATTTCATAATTTATTTTCAAAGCTAAAGCTTCAGAAGGTATTTCATCAGAGAGTCTACTTTCAGTCCCTGGACAGAAGAATGTAGACTCTTCTCCAGAAACATCTCCTAGTGTGAGCCCCATGCCACATTCTGCATCAATTGCCAATCTTCAAACTGCTAGCAAACTTATTCTGAGTTCTAGACTGGTATATAGCCAACCTCTTGATCTCCCAGAAGGGGTTGAAGTAATAAGAGCAACACCTTCAGCAGGTAAGGTAACTTTAAGACTGGGCATTCGCAGCTCAGAGTGGTCTTCAGTCGTGAAATGCACAAACCCTTCTGAAATATGTGCTATGGTGACAATTGTAATTTTCTGGTAATGACGTATATGTTTAGAAATATGTCTTTATTAGAAAGTTTTCTGTGATGAAGATAATCGGCCTGACAGAAAATGATGTAAATATTTTAATGTGAAGTTTCTTGCCTGCACTATGATTTCCTATAAATAGGAATGGTATGATAGTACAATTGTAAAAAACATATGTATTCATTTGCAGATAATCAGAACTTTTTTTTTAATTAAGCCTTTTCATTCATGTTGTGCTAATCATGTGTCACTTTTATTAAATAAGTTTGAAGAGGAATTGGCAGATACTTTGGGGAAAAATGTAGGATATGAGATTATAGTTTGGCTAGCCTAGAATGATACTGAATTTAACAAGGTGGATAAGACAATTTGGAGGGCAGTTATATTTAAAATGATCTGTCACTTGTAGAACCATAATTGAAGAGTTCCTAGAATAGTATTTTTTGGGAACTAAAATTGTAGGGTCAAGCCTATTCCAGTTACTGGTGAATGATTTTGAATATGAGGGTTCTTTTATTCATCCATAAGATAGGTTTGAATTCAGAGTTAGATGACATTAATGGTTTACTCTGGGCTTTTGTGGCTGGTGCAGATATGGGCCAGTTTTTGAATCTTTCACAGTATTTGGAAAGTTTGGGATGTACTCAAAATAAATTTATTGGAATTGATAAAAATAAATTCTGTTTTGTAGGGGCTTTATAAAATGTTTTTAAATGTGTTAATTGGCAGTAACACTCCAAGGGAAGTAGTAACATGACCCCTACTATTTAGATGGAACAGGCTCAGATGTTTAAGTGGCTTTCTCACTGTGCAAAGGTATTGATAGACCAGAACTTGAATCCAGGTCTTCTGAACCCAGTCCTTATCACTGTTACTCCTTAGGTTATAGTTGACAGTGGATGTGTGGTGTTAGCCTTCAGCAGTCAGGAATAAATATGAGGATTCTGGTTCACTGTTAGGAGAATATGAATTAACCCTGGTAAAAATGGTGAGATCTAGCAGTCTGTTTAGCTGTCTGAAAACATTTTGATGGTAGGGGTAGATCGAGGGTCTGGATTATTCGAGGGCAGGTTAGGGACATTTGAATGGGAAATTGTAATGACTACTTAAGAATCCACGTGGAGAAAGACAGATACCATATGTTTTCACTCTTATGTGGATCCTGAGAAACTTAACAGAAGACCATGGGGGAGGGGAAGGAAAAAAAAGCTAGAGAGGGAGGGAGCCAAACCATAAGAGACTCTTAAAAACTGAGAACAAACTGAGGGTTGATGGTGGGGGGGAGGGAAGAGAGGGTGAGTGATGGGTATTGAGGAGGGCACCTGTTGGGATGAGCACTGGGTGTTGTATGGAAACCAATTTGACAATAAATTTCATATTTTAAAAAAAATCTATGATGAAAGGGGAAGCTGGGTGGCTCAGTTGGTTAAGCTTCTGACTTCAGCTCAGATCATGATCTCATGGTTCGTGAGTTCAAGCCCTGCGTCGGGCTCTGTGATTACAGCTTAGAGCCTGGAGCCTGCTTTGGATTATGTCTGTCTGTCTGTCTCTCTCTCTCTCGCTCTCTGCCCCTCCCCTGCTCTCTCTCTCTCTCTCTCTCTCTCTCTCTCTCTCTCTCGAATAAAATAAACATTAAAAAAACTGAAAAAAAAAGAATCTATGATGAAAATCATTAAAAATGGAGACTGAATTCCAATGAAGGCATATATAAATTATAGCAGATAACAGATTTAGTGATTAAGGATTGACTTGTTTTATTGTTTGAATTTTATTTTAATGGAATATTCACCTCATTTAAACGTAATTACCTAAAAACTAATTGATGATTATTGCATATTTTTATTTCACCACTGGACTGTTTAAGCTTCATATAGATACTTTAGCCAGTGGACATTTAGTATAAAGCCCTAGTTAAGGGGAGTTTGCAGAATTATGAAGAAGCTTATAGTGGCTTTGGATTTATCACATTCTAGAACTTGATTATTAGCATTTTATTTTATGGTTCTATTGTCATGACTATCTGATTTTTCTTTTTTAAGGCCATCTGAGTTCTTCTTCAATTTATCCAGTATGCCTCGCACCTTATTTAGTGGTTACAACTTGTTCTGACAATAAAGTACGCTTCTGGAAGTGTAGTATGGAAACCAGCCTGCAATGCAAAACTGATGAGAAGGAAGCTTACCATTGGAGGAGATGGCCCTTGATGAATGATGAAGGAGAAGATAATAGCAGTACAGTGAGCATTGTGGGAAGACCAGTTGCTGTTAGCTGTTCATACACAGGTCGCCTTGCCGTGGCTTACAAACAGCCTATCCACCACAATGGTTTTGTTTCTAAAGAATTTTCCATGCATGTTTGCATCTTTGAATGTGAATCTACAGGAGGATCAGAATGGGTTTTAGAACAAACAATTCATCTTGATGATTTGGTCAAGGTTGGGAGTGTACTTGATTCACGGGTCAGTGTTGACAGTAACCTATTTGTGTACAGCAAATCAGATGCACTTTTGAGCAAGGATAGATACCTTATTCCGAATATCAAACATTTAGTACATTTGGATTGGGTATCAAAAGAAGATGGCTCCCACATTCTCACAGTGGGTGTTGGCGCTAATATCTTCATGTATGGGCGGCTTTCAGGAATTGTGACTGAGCAGACCAATAGTAAGGATGGAGTAGCTGTCATCACTTTACCACTAGGTGGCAGTATCAAGCAAGGAGTTAGGTCAAGGTGGGTTCTTCTTAGATCTATAGACTTAGTGTCTTCTGTGGATGGTACACCTTCACTGCCTGTTTCTCTCTCCTGGGTGAGAGATGGGATATTGGTGGTAGGAATGGATTGTGAAATGCATGTATATGCACAGTGGAAGCATGCTGTCAAATTTGGAGACATTGAAGCTGATAGTCCCTATGCAGAAGAGACAGTAATACAAGATCATTCTGCCTTTAAATCTAATATGTTGTCAAGAAAAAGCATCGTTGAAGGAACAGCTATTGCTGATGATGTTTTTTGTTCACCAACTGTAGTTCAAGATGGTGGCTTATTTGAGGCTGCACATGTACTTTCACCTACTCTCCCACAGTATCATCCAACTCAGCTGTTAGAATTGATGGATTTAGGGAAAGTTAGAAGGGCTAAAGCTATTCTCTCGCATTTAGTAAAATGTATTGCAGGTGAAGTTGCAATAGTTAGAGATGCTGATGCTGGAGAAGGAACTAAGCGACATCTTTCCCGAACCATTAGCGTTAGTGGCAGTACAGCAAAGGATACAGTCACCATAGGAAAGGATGGTACTCGAGATTATACTGAGATAGATTCTATTCCTCCACTACCATTATATGCACTGCTTGCTGCAGATCAAGATACAACCTACAGAATTTCAGAAGAAAGTACAAAAATACCACAGGGTTATGAAGATCCTACCAAAAGTGAACCAGAAGATCAGTATTCAGAGCTGTTCCAAATCCAGGATATAACAACAGATGATATAGATTTAGAGCCAGAAAAGAGAGAAAACAAATCAAAAGTAATAAATCTTTCTCAATATGGACCTGCTTACTTTGGCCAAGAACATGCTAGGGTACTTTCAAGTCACCTTATGCACTCAAGTCTACCAGGCCTTACCCGTTTGGAGCAGATGTTCCTTGTAGCTTTGGCTGATACAGTGGCTACCACCAGTACTGAGCTTGATGAAAACAGAGATAAGAGTTATTCAGGTAAAAATTCCCACTAAAATTTATTAAGTTATGAATAGAACCATTTGTATAATTTATATAGTGACTCACGTACTAAATTGCAGTCTTTTTATAACCTTGCAGTGAAAAGACTTCTCTAGCTAACAGTTACTGTTAAATAATATGATTAGTTGTAAAAGAAAAGACAGTTGGGGTAGGCTGTGACTTGCACATGATTTCATGAATTTTGATGTCTTTGTGTGTGTTCTTGTATGAGTTTTTACTCTGAAAGTTTTGTGTGATTTTAGATATATGTAGTCTTTTGTTTTTTCAAACATATTGACTCCTGTGACTTATTTTAATTTTTATTTACTTTTAATAATAATAATGGACCATTTGTTAGTTTTACTATTGAACCATGAGACTTATAGGGACCATGAACTCAACCGTTTCTAGGTATAAATATTTTTTTACAATTACCTAATTTCTCCAAAAAGTCTCTTGAGAAGGAGGTTTTATACATTTTACTATAATGTGTGTCTTGATTAATTTGCTCTAAACCAGAACATTTTTGGCTGTCTCCTGAAACTAGATTCCGTTCTCTTTTATGCAGATAGTTGAATTATAAATGATGGCATTTGTGTTGATTATAAATGATGGCATTAGCAAAGGAAACCGAAAATTATTGATCATTCATTCATTCAGTAAATATTGTGGAGGAGTGAACAATGGCTATGTGCCAGGCACTTTATGTACTTTATCATACTTAATTATCACAACAATCTTCTGGTAGGTAGCTATTATTATACTAAATTTTGTAGATGAAAACACTGATCCTTAGGGAGGTGAAGTGACATATGAGATCACACAGGTAGTAAGTGGCAGAACTGGGGTTCATATGTGGATAAATCATTGCCTCCCAGCCTGTACCCTTACTATTTCACAAGATTTCTAAATTTGACGGTAAAAGACTGTTCCTCAGAGCTACCTGGAATTTCTCTCTTCGTATAGGTTTATATACTTAAATCTCCAAAGTTTTCTCTTCGTAGATTAAAATAACTAGAGACCTTAGGTTTTTCTATGACCTATTTTCTAAACGTGTTAATTTTAAAAATTCTGATTATTATGATAAATTATGTGCAATAGAGCAAGCTTCTCCCCAGAATAGCCTTAAGCCTTTGTTGAAAATTTAATATACATTAGAATTTTTACTCTGGGATATTAAGAAGATAAATATGCCACAATCCATGAAAAACAGTTTAAACTTTCGGATACAAAACAATATGATTGGCTAGGCAGTGTAAAAATGGCTCTTCCTGGTTACAGTGGACTTTCATGAGGTAGATAAGGCAGGAATTAATGTCTCCATTTCACAGGTGGGAAAGTGAAGCTCAGAGTTTAAATATGTTGCACATCTCAGTGAATAGATTCTAAGTAAATGGATTCTTTTAAATGGAATTAGAGGCATTCCTGACTCTGTTTTCTTTCACACCCCATATCCAGTCTCCTGACAAATGCTACTGGTTCTTTCATATCCAGAATTCAGTCATTTCTCACCACCTCTCCTGTTAACACTCTGGTCCAGGTCACTGTCACCTCTTGCCTGGTTATTGACGGTCTCCTAAACTGCCTCAGTCTTGTCACCTCAGTCTGTTCTCACATAGGATCCAGTGATTAATCACATTTAATCTCTCTGGTGCTCAACATACATGAGTGGCTTGCTATCTCACTTTAGACTAAAAGCCAGAGATCCCTGTGTGACCTGTGTTCATTTTCATTCTACTACATTGACCTCCTTGCCAGTGTACAAAGTACACTACACACATTCCTGTCTCAAGGTCTTTGCACATATTGTTTCCTCTGTGTAGAATGCTCTTTTTCCAAATTTATGCCTGGTTCATTCCCTTACCTCATCAGATTTCTGCTGAAACATCATCTTCTTGGAAAGTTCTTCCCTGGCTATACTTGATAAAATAGAACCTTCTTACTCCAGTACTCTCTGTCAAACCTACTTTTTATTTCTCTCTATAGCATTAACTTTCCTCCAGACACTTTTTGTTTGTTGTTTCTGTGTCCTAAAATATAAGCACTATAAGAGGAAGGATTTCAATCTCTTACTCACTGCCAAATCCCCAGCACCTAAACTATGACTCACTTGTAGTAGATGCTTGATTTGTTGAATGAATGAATGAATGAATGAATGAGTGAATGAATATAACTAATGGGAAGTAGAGCTGGAACTTGAACTTTGAGAATTTAAAACATTTTATTTTCTTCTAGAAAATATTATTTGATTCAACATTCTTAGCACTTTCTAAGTGGCAGTTACTGGGCTGGGTGCTGTTAATAGTTTTGCATTGCTTTTTTCCAACAGTGGCTGTAGTTTGATTAAGCTCACCATACTTTCATACCTTCATGCAACTTGTAAATAAGAGTCAGTTTGTGGAATTAGGTTAAGATTCAGCCTTAACTCTGGAAAACTAGCCTAGGGAATCCAATTTCAAATCTTTCATGGTACTATATTTCAGTTGAGCTAACCAAACTAGAAGATACTGCCTAATTAATGATAATAATGATATCATTTTAGACATGTAATTCCTATATTTTAAATCTCACCTAGGAAATGCTTTTTAAAATTATACTTAGCTTACTATAGTTAATATATTCTTTTTTTTTTTTTAATTTTTTTTTCAACGTTTTTTATTTATTTTTGGGACAGAGAGAGACAGAGCATGAACGGGGGAGGGGCAGAGAGAGAGAGGGAGACACAGAATTGGAAACAGGCTCCAGGCTCTGAGCCATCAGCCCAGAGCCTGACGCCGGGCTCGAACTCACGGACCACGAGATCGTGACCTGGCTGAAGTCGGATGCTTAACTGACTGCGCCACCCAGGCGCCCCAATATATTCTTTATTGGATTTCAAGATTCCATTTATTATGAATAGCTATAATGACTATTATTACCTGTACTAATAGACAATTATGTTTTCTCCAGTCATTTTTCATTTGGGAATTTTAGCCTTTACACATTTTTTTTTTTGTAAAGATACATGTTCTATATATACTATATATATATATATATACTTAAGTGTTCACAAAGGAATACACTCAAACATACATTTTGTATATATTATTATTACTGAATTTAATGTTTATTTCCTAATTTTTTTATTGGTTTGTTACCTATTTCCTTAAATATATTTTCTGCTTACTTTATAGGAAGAGACACATTAGATGAGTGTGGTTTGAGATACTTATTAGCTATGCGTTTGCACACATGCCTTTTGACATCACTGCCTCCTTTATACCGAGTACAGCTACTTCATCAAGGTATTTAACTCATTGTCTGAACCTTTGTGCAACTTTTATTTCATATTGAAATGAAATACTTGGATTTATATTTGTGTATAATATGCATATTTATCATTACCCTTAAGATCTTCTTGTCACATAGTACCCACTTAACCACTTTACTGTGCATCTTTTAGCTCTATTCTGAGACTTTTACTATTTAGTTTCTATTTCAGTTTCTCAGCTTTTACTCGCTGAAGTTGTAGTAGCCTAGGAGTAAACCTGATAAGCTTGAGGCCATAACCCAAAGTCGCCCTTAATTTCTGTGACGTCTGATGTCTTTTCTTTAAAAATTATGTAAATTTTTCCCTGTGTTTTTTATGTTTATCTTAGTATAAGCATTTTAAGTCCTGTACTCACAAGTAAAGCTGATATTCCAAGAATATCTGCCATCTAGAGATGCAGTAGCTTTGCATACTTGTAGCACACTGCCACACCCCCTGATTTGAGATGTAAGGATTTCTACCAGCTGCCTAATTTACAGATTGAAAAACTGAAACTTTTTATAAAGTGACCCGCCTAGGATAGAAGGCTATTTGTGAATAGAGTTGGAATTAGAATCCCAGCCCAGTGCATTTTTCATTAGACTATGTTTCTTTTTAAACCAGCATCCTGGACACAGTCTCATAATTAATGCTTTAGTATTGAAGGAATTAGAATATCAGACTTTATATAATACTTACCCTTTACCCTCATAAATGTTCTTTGAAAATTTGATTTTAAATAGCTGTCTAATATTCTGTCATGTCTCTAAACTGTGTTTCATCTATCCAGTCCTTTATTTTTGAAACAAATATTGCTGATTTTCTTTTCTATTTGAATTATCGCTGTAATGAATGACCTTAAAACCTTGCATATAAATATTTTTGTGTATATCTGATTATTTCCTCATGTTACTTTTCCATCATGGAGTTACAGTATTAGAGGGCTTGAAAATTCTTAACTCTTTTTTTTTTTTTAAAGGTAGTTGTTTTTATTTTTAATGTTTGGGTTGACAGTTTACAGTATTGCCAGGCTAGTTTTCTAAACTCTGAACATAACTATATCTTAGTATCTTTTATTCAAATATAATTAATATACCATCTTAATTTCAGGTGTACAATATAATGATTCATCAATTCTGTACAGTTTTCAGTGCTCATCAAGATAAGTGTTTCACCTGTTCCCCCACCCACCTCCCCTCTGGCAGCCACCAGTTTGTTCTCTGTACTGAAGAGTAAAATTTCATAACTCTTGATAAGTATTGCCACAGACAGAAACTGTACTCATTTACATTCCAAGAGGCAATGTTTGATGATTTCAATAACACATTGTTAACACTTGATATTATCATTTTGAACAATCTGTGCCATTTGGATAGGTTTAAAAAATGTTAACTCAAAGGTCTTTTAAATTTTCATTTTAAATGATAGTCAAATAGTACTGAATCACTTAATAACAATTATGTACTTTCCTAGGGAGATCTAACACACCTCTAATTTCTAAAGCTTTGTTAAATTCCATTTTCTCTTTGACACAGTTAAAATATTGGAGATAAGTGACTGGTGTTACAGGTGATGATCTTTGGGAATAGGTCTCAGGGGAAAAGTTAAGTAGCCAGTCTATAGATAGAAAGGCTAAGAAGAACAAGGAAAAACTGCAAAGAATAGCCTGCTATTTAAACCAAAACCAAAAAAACTGCCTGTTTGTTCCTCTGGTTTTTTTCTTCTTAATATCTTTTTTTTTTTTTTTTTTTTGGTATTAAGATATGTGGCAGGTCACTTTAATCTCTGTAGTTACGATTTTTTAATCTATAAATTAGGGGGCTGATATAAATCCTTGTATCTCAAATCAGGGGGTGTGGCAGTGTGTTACAAGTATGCAAATCTTCTGGATTACTGTATGGCACATATTCCTGAAACATCAGCTTTACTTGTGAGTATATGACTTATAACACAGTGCTTATATTAACACAAACATAAATAGTTAGGGCTTCCAAATATATTCACTGATCTTTTTTTTTTTTTTTTTAATTTTTTTTTTTTCAACGTTTATTTATTTTTGGGACAGAGAGAGACAGAGCATGAACGGGGGAGGGGCAGAGAGAGAGGGAGACACAGAATCGGAAACAGGCTCCAGGCTCTGAGCCATCAGCCCAGAGCCTGACGTGGGGCTCGAACTCCCGGACCGCGAGATCGTGACCTGGCTGAAGTCGGACGCTTAACCGACTGCGCCACCGAGGCGCCCCTATTCACTGATCTTTTAATCTTGCTTTCCAAACCTAATTTCCCCTGACATACATATGGTTTTTTGTTGTTGTTTTCTCTTAATCATACCAAAAATTGAACTAATCAAATTTCATTTAAGGGTATAGAATGTAGCATATTTTATATTATTCTTCATATTATAAATTTGCTGTTATCAAAAGTATACTGTATGCATTGCTATGTAATAATAACTTTTAAAGCAAAGTTTGAGTTATTTGATGTAGTGATTATTTCTTAAATCAGGCAAAGATTTAAATGAGAAAATTAATCTTCCTTTTAGGTTCTGAAAAACTACAAATTGGTGTTTCTTAAATTTTGACAATTTTCCCCTAAATTTATGGTGACAAAGTTTGTTGCATTGATTTTTGTGATGTGATTTCAAACACAGTTGTATATAAATGTTAGTAATGGGAAATTTAAGAGTTAAGATTATTATTCAAAATGGTCATAATAGTTTTTTCTTTTTTTTGAGAGACAGAGAGCGAGCGAGTGTGTGTATGTGTGTGTGTGTGTGCACGCGCGCGTGTGTGTGCATTGGGGGGAGAGAGGCAGAGGGAGAGGGAGAGGGAGAGGAGAATCTTAAGCAGGCTTCATGCTTAGCATGGAGCCTGACATGAGGCTCCATCCCATGACCCTGGGACCATGACCTGAGCTGAAGTCAAGAGTCAGATGCTTAACCGACTGAACTACCCAGGTACCCCAGTTTTTCCCTTTATACTTTCTAAAGGAACTGTTGTGAAACCGTAAGGATTAGAAAAACTGTATTGTAAGTCTATATAGTAGTTGTTAATGAAAAAATTATATGTAGTAATGTCTATGGTCTTATAGCATGGAGAAGCCTGTGTTGTGACTGTCATTGACCTCAGACATGTCTTTGTTTCAAAAACTGGTCCATATAGATGGTTACTTGGACCAGTTTAGGCTTGCTCCTAGGCTCCTGTGGGTTCTTCTGGGCTTTCTCACTTACCTGTCACCACTCTGTATGTGTCATTTCCCTCATGCTTCCTCTTCACCTGCTCTGAGTGGAATAAAGTGTTTATCAATAGTTAAACTACTGATAAACTTCCTTGTACTTCCAAGTCTGATGGTGTCACTAAACCCATTTTGTTGCCTCTAAGTACAGGCTAGAGCCCTGTCATTCTTCTACCAGGGCGGAACAAATTTGCCATATACCATCAGTATTTGGCAGCTTTAACTACTTTTTTTTTTTTTTTTTAATTTTTTTTTCAACGTTTATTTATTTTTGCGACAGAGAGAGACAGAGCATGAACGGGGGAGGGGCAGAGAGAGAGGGAGACACAGAATCGGAAACAGGCTCCAGGCTCTGAGCCATCAGCCCAGAGCCTGACGCGGGGCTCGAACTCAGGACTGCAAGATCTTGACCTGGCTGAAGTCGGACGCTTAACCGACTGCGCCACCCAGGCGCCCCAGCTTTAACTACTTTTAACTGAGGTGCTGAAGGCAGAGGAATGTGTCTCCTGACTGTTGTTCCCTTGAACTCTCTTGAAGGTTAGAGTTTACTATAAAATGATACTTAGTTCCTTGGCCAGAGGGATGAATGCGGCAGTTTTCAGTATTCAATACTAAAATTCATATTATGGTCTACAAGCAAGTGGCATTGTGAAAAAACACCCAGAGACACAGGGCCAAGATATTTTATTTTGACCAAAGCTTTCACTGTTGATAAATTTGGTGTGTGTGTGTGTGTGTGTGTGTGTGTGTGTATAAATGACTCAATGTTCAAATATCTTTCCAGTGATCACGTTTTGGTGTCTCTAGTTTTGCAGAGAAAAGAAGCAAATACTTTGGAAAAAAGATGGATATTTTAGTTTTGTGTATCCTGCCATTGATCTTGTATTTAGAAGCTTAGAATGTAAAGTCCTGAATGATAAAAGACTTCTTTCACCCATTTTTTTTGCTTGAAAATTCTTCTCCAGGATGAGTGAATACAGGACTATGTGAAAAATTGTTTTTGTTATTTTTGGATATAGTTCTGAAGGTTATTATTTTGCATTTCTAATTTAGGTGTGTCTACCTGCCATTTTGCCTGGGCTTTTCATTCTGAGGCTGAGGAAGAACTAATTAATATGATTCCGGCAATTCAGAGAGGGGACCCTCAGTGGTCTGAGCTAAGAGCTATGGGAATAGGTTGGTGGGTCAGGAATATTAACACTCTTCGAAGATGCATTGAAAAGGTAACTTTACTTCATTGGATGTTGAAGTTAAAAAAAAAATCTTAAAGGATAAAAGATATCATGTTCCAGAAAATCTGTAGTGGGGAATTAGTTTGTACATCTTGAGATCTTAAAAATTTCTTAAATAAAAAGTTTTGGAGATTCCAAAAACTTGAACTTTATAAAATATGTAGTGTATCAGTTGCCTTTTACCATATATGCTGAGTTTATAATATTTGTAGAATTACTTATGTTCTGCTATCAGTTGAGGTGGTTCCTAGTTTGGGAAAATGCAAAAATCTTTTTTTTTGATTGCTGAAAGTTTGTCACAGTTATGAAAAGTACAGCCTAGAGAATATAGCCAATAAAATTATAATAATACTGTACTGTGACAGATGGTGACTGTACTTACTGTAGTGAACATTACATAATGTGTAGTATTGTCAAATCACTGTTGTACACCTGAAATTAATATAGCATTGTGTGTCAGCTGTACTTTAATAACGATATTAAAAAAAGAAAACAAATCTAAATTTACAAAGCAAACTTTGGTTCTTATCAGATCATGTTAATTATATATGAGAATTCTTATAAAAATATAAAAGATTCTCTGTATGACTAGGTTAGTAAATAGCACACTTCCTTTGCACACTTAAAATACCATTCCATAAAAGATTTTGATTTATGTGCACTTGAAGAACATATCTGTGGCAGCAAATTAAACATGCTATTAAAAAAAATTTTTTTGAGAGAGCGCATGAATATGCACATGAGTGGGGGAGGGGTAGAGAGGGAGAGCGAGAGAGAATCCCAGGCAGGCTCCATGCCCAGCACGAAGTCCGACAAGGGACTCAGTCTCATGACTCTCAGGTCACGACCTGAGCCGAAATCAATAGTTGGATGCTTGACCAACTGAGCCACCCAGGCGCCCCACTACAAAATTTTTTAAAGCAGGTTTTTGGAATCTGTTTTCTGGTAGATTCCCTTTAGAAAAAAAATTTATTAAGTAAGTTGTTAGTGGAAGCTGCAGGTTCTTTCAATGTTGCAGAAACTAACCATTATTGGGCACCCTCTGCGTACCAGGTTTGTGCTAGTTGCTTTTCATAAATTATTTCATTAATCATTTCATCAGTCCTGTGTTACCATCTCCATTTCCACCTGATGGAACTAGGACTAGAGAGGTTAGATAACCAGCCCAAACTGCCAACATTTATAAGTGTTAGATTTAGTCCGTGCCCTTTCTACTCTATAGGGGTTAGGAAAGTGGAATTCTCATTTATTGTTTACTTTTAGGAGTTCATTGACATTCTCGGAAATACAGTTAATGGTACTACATTTGTGAAGTATAAATTTATTTCTCCCAAGAGGAATTCATTCCTCTACAATGGGTGTCTTCAAATTTTAGTGTCAGAAGAATCACCTGTCAAACTTATTTAAAATGCATATCCCCCAGTCCCATTTTCATTTGGTAGGTTGAAGGTGGTTAGGGATGTGCCATATTCATCTCCCTTAAAATCCTGTGTTGCTGGTGTTTATCATGCCCCTCAGATCCCTTTGAAATGTGAGCACAGAGGTGTCATTTTTCCTGTTACATGTAAGGTAGCTGATATCAGTGTTTCTCCCTCAAAATAGGCACAAATGTAAGAAGGAATTTATTCTCACACCAACCAAATAATGTAGTTTCTGGTATATAGGGAAAGTTAATTGTTACAGCATGTAAATAACACAGTACCTACATTAAATTTTTTATATTCCAAAGCAGTGGGAAAAAGAGGGCCTATTTTATCTGAAATGTTTCAGATGTTGTCTACAAAGATCTCTTTAATTTCTTGTCAGCAGTGTGTTTTGTCATTATAATTAAGTATCTCTGATATGTACATATGATTTATTTCCATAAGAAATATTAAAATTGAATCAAAGGGACATGTGAATTTGTTGCCTTGAGATGTATTATAAATAATTAGCAAAAAATGAATAAAAATTTCTCTAAAAATTACGACACATCAAAATACTAAGTTAAATGATTGAAGGCAAGAACATACTAAAAAAGGAGAAGAGGAATAAGCAAGTATTGAGAGTAAATCAGTTTCCATGATGCGGTTTCCCACTCTTCCATGCCTTGGTAGTTTCCTGTTTCACCATCAGTCAATGTGAGCTAATAAAACATCTGTTGTTTTTTACTGTTATATTTCTCAACTTAGTGATTTGCAGAAGTTATCTAAGTATCTTTGAGAAATAAGATACGGTCAGTATGGTACCATGTTCAGAACAATATAATTATATTACAGTAATGTTACTGGCTTAATTTTTAAACTTTTTAACATTGACTTGATCAGTTCTGTATGAATTCAGCAACTTTGGTTATATGGCTCCATGGAGATCATCAGTTATGTGCTCAAGACTCCCATGGAATTTCTAAGAACTGAAATTTGTCAGCACTTTAAAATAATGGAGCTTCAACCTTCTGTATTTTAATTACATACCAGAAAGAAGATGGCATTCCTTTAGAATTGTCAAAATTTGATTGGAAAAATACTAGAAAAGAATGTTTTTTAAAAAGTATGTTTAAAAAAAACTGGAACACTTGATTTTGTTTGTAGTTTTTAAATGTGTGTGTCTAGTTCCCAAGTCACAATATATAATAAATATTTATTCAATGAGTTGATAGAACTTTAAATTGTGAAATCACATATACTGTAGCATTTAGCATTTTCGCTTTTACCAAATGTTATGAAAGGTAACGTTTAATTTTCAAGAAAAGGTCATATCTATTGAATATTCTGCCTTCTTTCTCTAGTTTTCTATGATAGACAGTTATTACTGCCTGGCTTCTAATCCCTTTTCTGCCCCTTACACTGTTACCTTAGAAAATTCACTTAACCTGTCTGTGTCTCATTTGCTTCTAGGAAGTAAAATGGGGGTAATAATAGTACCTCATGGATTGTGGTGATTGAGATAAGTGAAAGGCACTTAGATGGTGCCTGGTGCATGGGAAGTAATCAGTACATGCTAGTTGCTGTTATTATTTTTATTATAATTACTGGCATACAAATGGTTGTCTCTAGGAGTATATATTATAAGCTGCTGGAGATTGTGGAATAGAGCCAACTTTTCTCATTTCCATGGTTACTGTCAATTGTTGGTTAATCGGTTGGTTATCAAATAGTTAATTTAATAGAATATTTTATTTATCATTTAGGTTGCCAAAGCTTCTTTTCAAAGGAACAATGATGCCTTGGATGCTGCATTATTCTACCTTTCAATGAAGAAGAAAGCAGTAGTGTGGGGTCTTTTTAGGTAAATTTCCTCAGTTGTTAACATGATTTAATGGAGTTTTTCTGTGCTGTGAGTCTTCTGATGCTAATGCTTTTGAAAGTACTTAGATGTATGAGCTTTGAACTTGATCAAATCAACTTACTTTTTTGTATCTTGGTTTCTTTATCTGCAAAAAAATGGGCATAATATTTAGCTTAAGTTCAACTTAACCTAAAGGGTGGGATGTTGTTAAAAAAAAATTGACAAAAGCATTTTGAAAAGTAAAAAATGCTCTTGCTTTCTATTTACATGTATACAAGATATTTTGAACTTTCCTTATTAGAAGTGAAGTTTGATAACAGATATCTATCACTGAAGTTACTATTTTTTAGATGGATGTTTGAGGTTATTTTCGCTTAATCTACAAAGGATTCAAAATATTTTAAATTTCCTTATCTGCTGATATTTGTGTTCTGGTTCCCAGGTCACAGCATGATGAAAAAATGACAACATTTTTCAGCCACAACTTTAATGAAGATAGATGGCGTAAAGCCGCTTTGAAAAATGCTTTCTCTTTACTTGGAAAACAACGCTTTGAACAATCTGCTGCTTTTTTCTTGTTAGCTGGTTCATTGAAAGATGCCATAGAGGTATAAATAAGAAAACATGACATGAAATACTTCTAAGAGATTGCAAATCTGGAAAGGTCATAGACGAGAATGTAATTTTTTATCTTATGTTTGTAAGGACAACAAATAACTACAGAGGTTACTGAATGTAAATAGTGGCATGGCGATAAAAAAAAATTATAAATAAATTCAAGTGTGAAACCTAAATGAAAAATTTTATATAGGGAATATTGCATTTCAAGATAAGTATATGCATTTCAAACATACATGTATGAAAAAATGGCAAAAATGGTTTATGAATATTTTCTTCCTAGCCGTTTTATGATTCTGAACTATTTGAAGTATGTATAGGTCACAATCTCCTTCTCTGGTGTAGACAGGCAGGTACTTTAAGTTCTTTTTCTTCTAACTGAAATTCATAGATAAGGAACTGAAATTCCAATTTATACTGTTTTGTAATGCAGTCATCTTAGATGGTAGAAAATGAATGAAGAGGTAAAACACTGCATTTTTTGATATATAATCCTGGCAGCTGATTAAGAGAGAAATTATGAATGTTTCTGTTTATTTATGAGCTCTTTCTCTTAGGATACTTAATATCATTCTGAACAATCCTAAAAGGTGAAGGAAAAATACTAGATATAACTGGAATGTACTACATGATAGAATAAATAGGAAATATCCAATAAAGAGAAATTCTTTACATTTAGAATTGGTCATATTTTCAAAATTATCTCTGTATGATTTTTTTAAATAAAAAATACTTATAATTTTGAATGGGAAGTTTAACTTAGAAGACATTTAGGTGAAGAAGAGAAATGTTGATTGACTGAGAGATGCTTTTATTGCCCAAATGACCTCAGATTCTCAATATGAGTAATTACATTAGAATATAAATTTAACAGTAAAAATAGAATATGTGGCTTTATTTCATGTTTTTTTTGTTATGTAATTAAAAGGTTCTTTTAAAATAGTAATAATTATGCTTATGTGGAAATGTATTTGGAAATTAAGAGGAACTGATACATATAAATTCAAATGTCGTAAGTATATTTAATTTAAAACGAATGTTATTAATTTAAATTAGCCTAAGTCTGATGAGATGTTGATACTTGTCTTAGGCTTATTTTGTTTTATGTCTCATCTTTCTAGCTACTAAGTTCTAGTTTCTTACTCTTCTTGCTATTCCTTAATCTCCTATCAAACAGTCATTTAATTGCCTTTTACTATCCCAACCTCTGGACCCCTCCCTCCACTATAATAATATAAATGGTAGTTTTCAGGGTATCAGTGGAATATTTCATATCTCTAAATAATTTTCATCAAATAGGTATTTCTTAATATCTTAATTTGTAGGTATGTCTTGAAAAAATGGAAGATATTCAGCTAGCCATGGTTATCGCCCGTTTGTATGAATCTGAATTTGAGACTTCATCCACTTATATATCCATCCTAAATCAGAAGATTTTGGGTTGCCAGAAGGATGGCTCAGGATTTGATTGCAAAAGGTTACATCCTGATCCTTTCCTGCGTAGCCTTGCCTATTGGGTAATGAAAGATTATACCCGAGCTTTAGACACATTATTGGAACAAACACCAAAGGAGGATGATGAATATCAAGGTAGGACATTTGAGGGTTTCTCTTTTTCTTTCTTTCTTTTTTGTTTTTAAGATTTTATTTTTAAGTAATCCCCACACCCAGTGTGGGGCTTGAACTTAAACCCCAAGATCAAGAGTCACATGCTCCACTGACTGAGCCAGCCAGGTGCCCCTCTTTTTCTTTTTTAAAAGAAGACTATTTCTGAACTTACGTTCATTTAGAAAAAAATAAAAAACAAAAAACAATTTTATTAAACTGAAACATGCATAACCTTTACCCATTATATAGTTCTTCCATATTATCATACAGCCATTTTTTTTTTTAAGTAGAAATTTAGTTGTTACACATACTGGTTTAGTGCATGGGCCTTCATTCTTATGTGGTAAGCATTCTTTACTTCTAATTATCCCAAATAGTTTAGATTTTTCAAAGTATCTGGAGGGTATTTATTAGCACTGTGTGCAATAATTTTTTAAAAATAGAACATTTTAAGTGTTTGTTAGTAGAATAATTAAATAATTTATAGTATATCCATACTACAGAAATAGTGTGCCATTAGAAAATGAAGTAGATCAACGTATTAATATTTGCTGTATTATTAAGCGAAAAAAGCTAGATGCAGAACAGTGTGATTCTTGTTGCATTTTATTTACATATACATGTTGCAAACACATGCGTGTGTGTGCATATACGTACTGCATCTAGTCTCCCTCTTCCTCTCCTTTGTTGTTTTCTGGAACAAATCAAAAGTAACTGAATACTGGTTACTGCTTAACTTTGGGGAATAGGTGTGGGGAGATAAAAAGCTTTTACTTTTCATTCTGTGTTTTCTAGTTACAATTGGATGATGGGTATTAAGGAGGGCACTTGGTTGTGATGAGCACTGGGTGTTATATGTAAATGATAAATCACTAAACTCTGCTCCTGAAATGAGTATTACCCTGTATGTTAACTAGCTAGAATTTAAATAACAACTTGAAAAATTTTTTATTACATATTATTTTTAAATGCTAAAAAAGCTGGCATGGGTAAAGGGACTAGGGTACCCATTTTTACATTCTTGTTCATAAAGAAGAAATATTTTAATAAATAATATTAACAATTTTAAAGGAAAGGTAATAAAGCCGTTAGGAGAAAAAATAAGTATCTGAGTTTCCCAGGTAATTTTATTAAAATGTATACATTTTTATAGAAGGAAGATTATTTTTATTTCTTAATGTTTTATAGGTCATTTTTTAAACGCTTGTTATTGTGAAAAACTGCAAATATATATAAAAAAAGTGAATAATAGATCTAAAGTCTATGAACCTATCACCCAGCTTCAGTAGTTATCAACTTAAACCAACTTTATGTCATATATACACCCACCATTTTTACCCCCTCCCATTCTAAACATAGATTTATTTTGAAGCAATTTCCAGCATATCATTTCTTTTGTAAATATTTCAACATGAATCTCCAAAAAATGACTCTTAAACATAACACATGTCACCATAACAAAATTTGATTAGTAATCAAAGTAGGCAGTGTTCAGATTTTCCTGGTTGTCTCATAAAATCTTATACAATTGATTTGTATAAGATCCTCAAGATTGCTGAGATGTCTCTTTTGTCTACTTTATTATTATTTTTCAATGTTTATTTTGAGAGAGAGTATGTGTGCACATGGGGTGGGAAGAAGGGCAGAGAGAAAGGGAGAGAGAATCCCAAGCAGGCTTCAAGCAGTCCGTGCCAAATCCTACATGGGGCTCAAACTCACAAACTGTGAAATCATGACCTGAGCTGAAATCCAGAGTCAGACACTTAACTGACTGAGCCACCAAGGTGCCCCTGTCTACTTTAATTCGTAGTTTTTCCTCCTTCCTTTTTCTTGTCCCTTGTAATATATTTGTTAAAGAAGTCAGATTGTTTATTTTGTAGTTTCTTACTTTTTAGATTTTGTGTCATTTCATGTTTTTCCCCCCATGTTGTCTGTATTTCATATATATTGGTAATTTATGAGATTTTTGGCAGAAATATTTCCTGGTGGTGTGGAGTACTTCTATTAGGGAACTCATAATGTCTGCTTGTTGAGCTTTTTGTTGTGCTAACAGAAATCAGTGATCACTGCATAGATCCGTTATTTCATTAGTGTTCGTCAAGTGATGATACTCTAATTGCGTCATTCTATTCTTCTCTTATGAATTGGAATACTTGCCGAGAGTGTAGTCTCCCTAAGCAGCTGTTTGATTACTCTAAATCCAGCGGTATGCATAATGAAGGGAACATAAGTGTTTGATTCTTTCTCTTTACCAGTTTTCAAAATAAGTTTGGTTCACTAGCATACTACAAAGGCAACTAATGAGTTTTTATTTTTATTTATCTGAACTCACAGATTTAGATAGATTTGTGTCTTAATCCATTGTACTTTATTATGGTTGCTCAGATTATCTCATTTTTAACCAGTTGGAGCCTCTACAAGTTCTTGAATCCTTTTGACATTATTTGTTGATAGTGTCTTTGCTTTTTGTTGTGGCAAGATGTTTCAGGCTCATCTTATACATTTCATGCCCCAGACCTGGAAATGGACATCCTTTAGAAGAAGGATCCTTTTAGGTGGGGAATAATAGAGACTACAGCCTGGACATAGAGATCCTCATTTGCTGTTGGTTTGGTCATTGTTTCTAGGCTGTTTTAATGAATGGAGCTAGGATATATATATGTGTGTATATATTACACACATATATATGCATATATATATCCATTTTTTTAAACATGAGCATTCATGAGTTCACACTGAAATTTTTAACTCAGTATAAATTATAGATTTTTTCTTTTTAGATTTCAAATCTGTATATAATTAAAAGCTTGAATTCTCATAGCATTAACATATTTGTTATTTTGTATGTATGTGATTGCTTCAGAATAATGATACAAAAATTCTTCATAGCAACATGTTTTCATAGCAACAGTTTAAGCTTTTTTACTTGTTTGTTTGTTTTTAGTAGTTATTTTTGTTTTTGTGGTATATCCCAGTCAGGATGTACAGTCAAATTGCCTATTTTATTTTATTTATTTATTTATTTATTTATTTATTTATTTATTTTATTTATATATGAAATTTATTGTCAAATTGGTTTCCATACAACACCCAGTGCTCATCCCAAAAGGTGCCCTCCTCAGTACCCATCACCCACCCTCTCCTC
>NW_024412415.1:17210638-17307463 GCF_014898765.1 Herpailurus yagouaroundi | reverse complement strand
TCTCAGTTCTCAACAGTCTCTTATGCTTTGGCTCTCTCCCACTCTAACCTCTTTTTTTTTTTTCCTTCCCCTCCCCCATGGGTTCCTGTTAAGTTTCTCAGGATCCACATAAGAGTGAAACCATATGGTATCTGTCTTTCTCTGTATGGCTTATTTCACTTAGCATCACACTCTCCAGTTCCATCCACGTTGCTACAAAAGGCCATATTTCATTTTTTCTCATTGCCACGTAGTATTCCATTGTGTATATAAACCACAATTTCTTTATCCATTCATCAGTTGATGGACATTTCGGCTCTTTCCATAATTTGGCTATTGTTGAGAGTGCTGCTATGAACATTGGGGTACAAGTGCCCCTATGCATCAGTACTCCTGTGTCCCTTGGATAAATTCCTAGCAGTGCTATTGCTGGGTCATAGGGTAGGTCTATTTTTAATTTTCTGAGGAACCTCCACACTGCTTTCCAGAGCGGCTGCACCAATTTGCATTCCCACCAACAGTGCAAGAGGGTTCCCGTTTCTCCACATCCTCTCCAGCATCTGTAGTCTCCTGATTTGTTCATTTTGGCCACTCTGACTGGCGTGAGGTGATACCTGAGTGTGGTTTTGATTTGTATTTCCCTGATAAGGAGCGATGCTGAACATCTTTTCATGTGCCTGTTGGCCATCCGGATGTCTTCTTTAGAGAAGTGTCTATTCATGTTTTCTGCCCATTTCTTCACTGGGTTATTTGCTTTTTGGGTGTGGAGTTTGGTGAGCTCTTTATAGATTTTGGATACTAACCCTTTGTCCGATATGTCATTTGCAAATATCTTTTCCCATTCCGTTGGTTGCCTTTTAGTTTTGTTGGTTGTTTCCTTTGCTGTGCAGAAGCTTTTTATCTTCATAAGGTCCCAGTAATTCACTTTTTCTTTTAATTCCCTTGCCTTTGGGGATGTGTCGAGTAAGAGATTGCTACGGCTGAGGTCAGAGAGGTCTTTTCCTGCTTTCTCCTCTAAGGTTTTGATGGTTTCCTTTCTCACATTCAGGTCCTTTATCCATTTTGAGTTTATTTTTGTGAATGGTGTGAGAAAGTGGTCTAGTTTCAACCTTCTGCATGTTGCTGTCCAGTTCTCCCAGCACCATTTGTTAAAGAGACTGTCTTTTTTCCATTGGATGTTCTTTCCTGCTTTGTCAAAGATGAGTTGGCCATACGTTTGTGGGTCTAGTTCTGGGGTTTCTATTCTATTCCATTGGTCTATGTGTCTGTTTTTGTGCCAATACCATGCTGTCTTGATGATGACAGCTTTGTAGTAGAGGCTAAAGTCTGGGATTGTGATGCCTCCTGCTTTGGTCTTCTTCTTCAAAATTACTTTGGCTATTCGGGGCCTTTTGTGGTTCCATATGAATTTTAGGATTGCTTGTTCTTGTTTCGAGAAGAATGCTGGTGCGATTTTGATTGGGATTGCATTGAATGTGTAGATAGCTTTGGGTAGTATTGACATTTTGACAATATATATTCTTCCAATCCATGAGCAGGGAATGTCTTTCCATTTCTTTAAATCTTCTTCAATTACCTTCATAAGCTTTCTATAGTTTTCAGCATACAGATCCTTTACATCTTTGGTTAGATTTATTCCTAGGTATTTTATGCTTCTTGGTGCATAAACTGAATGGGATCAGTTTCTTTATTTGTCTTTCTGTTGCGTCATTGTTAGTGTATAAGAATGCAACTGATTTCTGTACATTGATTTTGTATCCTGCGACTTTGCTAAGTTCCTGTATCAGTTCTAGCAGACTTTTGGTGGAGTCTATCGGATTTTGCATGTATAATATCATGTCATCTGCAAAAAGCGAAAGCCTGACTTCATCTTTGCCAATTTTGATGCCTTTGATTTCCTTTTGTTGTCTGATTGCTGATGCTAGAACTTCCAGCACTATGTTAAACAACAGCGGTGAGAGTGGGCATCCCTGTCGTGTTCCTGATCTCAGGGAAAAAGCTCTCAGTTTTTCCCCGTTGAGGATGATGTTAGCTGTGGGCTTTTCATAAATGGCTTTTATGATCTTTAAGTATGTTCCTTCTATCCCGACTTTCTCAAGGGTTTTTATTAAGAAAGGGTGCTGGATTTTGTCAAAGGCCTTTTCTGCATCAATTGACAGGATCATATGGTTTTTCTCTTTTTTTTTGTTAATGTGATGTATCACGTTGATTGATTTGCGAATGTTGAACCAGCCCTGCAGCCTAGGAATGAATCCCACTTGATCATGGTGAATAATTCTTTTTATATGCCGTTGAATTCGATTTGCTAGTATCTTATTGAGAATTTTTGCCTCCATATTCATCAGGGATATTGGCCTGTAGTTCTCTTTTTTTACTGGGTCTCTGTCTGGTTTAGGAATCAAAGTGATACTGGCTTCATAGAATGAGTCTGGAAGTTTTCCTTCCCTTTCTATTTCTTGGAATAGCTTGAGAAGGATAGGTATTATCTCTGCTTTAAACGTCTGGTAGAACTCCCCTGGGAAGCCATCTGGTCCTGGACTCTTATTTGTTGGGAGATTTTTGATAACCGATTCAATTTCTTCCCTGGTGATGGGTCTGTTCAAGCTTTCTATTTCCTCCTGATTGAGTTTTGGAAGAGTGTGGGTGTTCAGGAATTTGTCCATTTCTTCCAGGTTGTCCAATTTGTTGGCATATAATTTTTCATAGTATTCCCTGATAATTGTTTGTATCTCTGAGGGATTGGTTGTAATCATTCCGTTTTCATTCATGATTTTATCTATTTGGGTCATCTCCCTTTTCTTTCAAATTGCCTATTTTAAAGTCACTTTATAGTTCTTCTCTGTGTGGTTGTGCTACCAGCTTGATATACAGAATCACTTGTTTAATTTTGCTTTTGCTTTTCTTGTGATTTTTTAAATTTAATTTTTCTTTTAAGGTTACATACAATGTTGACATGGTTTTTAAATAAGGTATATAAAACCAAGGTATTTTCAGAGAAATCTAGCTTCTTTCCTGACTTCTCTATCCTGTTCTTCCCTCCCTTTTTTGCATAGGAACCAGTTAATTTTTGTGTATGTGTTTTCTTTCCATTTAAAATATATAAGCAATATTGGGGCTCCTGGGTGGCTCAGTTGGTTGGGCATCCGACTTCAGCTCAGTTCATGATCTCACGGTTCATGGGTTCAAGCCCTGCTTTGGGCTCTGTGCTGACAGCTCAGAGCCTGGATCCTGCTTCAGATTCTGTGTCTCCCTATCTCTCTGCTCCTTCCCTCCTTGTTTCTCTCTCTCTCTCTCCCCCCCCCCCCCTCCCTCTCTCCCTCTCCCTCTCTCTCTCTCAAATATAAACATTAAAAAATTCTAAAAATATATATGTAAGCAATATTAAAATATATAATTTTTAAATATCCTTTATTTTGAGAAAGTGCTGACATTTTATTCTTTTGTAATGTAAGTGCAAATTGACATAGTAACTTATAATTGTATCTGTTTCATTTCTATAGTTATCATCAAATCTTGTAACCCAGTGGTGTTTAGTTTCTACAACTACCTTCGAACTCATCCTTTGCTTATTCGAAGAAGCCTTGCCTCCCCTGAAGGAACTTTGGCAACCTTAGGTCTCAAAACTGAAAAAAACTTCGTTGATAAAATTAACCTTATAGAAAGAAAATTGTTCTTTACCACTGCAAATGCTCATTTTAAAGTTGGATGTCCTGTTCTAGCCTTGGAGGTACTCTCAAAAATTCCAAAAGTTACCAAAATATCTGCCTTACCTTCAGAAAAAGGTCAGCCTGACTATATTTCTAAAAAGACAGATGATGTACCTTCAGAATCAAAGACTCTGAGTGATGTCAGTAGAAGTTCTGGCATTGATTGGTCAAATGTAACTTCATCACAGTTTGACTGGAGTCAGCCAATAGTAAAAGTTGATGAGGAACCTCTTAATCTTGATTGGGGTGAAGAGCATGATAGTGCCTTAGAAGAAGAAGAAGAAGATGCTGTTGGCTTAATAATGAAAAGTACAGATGCCAGGGAAACAGATAGACAAGATCAGAAGGCCTCAGACCCTAGTATGTTACTGACTCCTCAGGAAGAGGATTGTCTTGAAGGTGATACTGAAGTTGATGTGATTGCTGAACAACTAAAATTCAGAGCTTGTTTAAAGATCCTCATGACTGAACTAAGAACATTGGCTACAGGTTATGAAGTAGATGGTGGAAAACTCAGATTTCAACTCTATAACTGGCTTGAAAAGGAAATTGCTGCCTTGCATGAGATATGTAACCATGAATCAGTTATTAAAGAATATGCCAGTAAAACGTATTCTAAGGTAGAGAGTGATCTTTTGGACCAGGAAGAGATGATGGACAAACCAGATATAGGTTCCTATGAGCGCCACCAAATAGAAAGACGGAGATTGCAAGCTAAACGAGAACATGCAGAAAGACGAAAGTTGTGGTTACAGAAAAACCAAGATCTCCTCAGAGTGTTTCTTAGTTACTGTAGCCTTCACGGGGCCCAGGGTGGTGGTCTGGCCTCAGTAAGGATGGAACTCAAATTTTTGCTACAAGAATCACAGCAGGTATGAACTTCACTTTTGTTTTCATTCTTGGTTATTTTAATAATTTTAGTCATTCTTTTTTACTAGTTAATGTAAATATGCCCATTTCCTCTATTCATAGGAGGCAGATATTTATGCTCTGCATGTGTCTTTTTAGATCAAAGTTATAGTGATTATGAGTAGGCTTAACAGCTTGAGAGCACAGCTGTTGTCATACTCGCCTTCATATCTTCTGCATCTTACATAGCAACTGGTACAGATTGGGTGCTCAATAAAGTTTTGTAGAATGAGTGAATAAATACTGCTTTTATTCAGATGTTCATCACCAGTGTTTTTTTAAAAAAATATTTATTTATTTTGAGAGAGAGCGAGAGCATGAGTTGGGGAGGGGCAGAGAGAGGGAGAAAGAGAATCCTAAGCTGACAGTGCAGAGCCCGATTCGGGGCTTGATCTCAGTCTCGTGAGATCATGACCTGAGCTGAAATCACGAATTGAATGCTTAACCAATTGAGCCACCCAGGCGCCCCTTATCACTAGTATTTTTATCATGTAACTATTTTCTTAAGTTTATTTATTTTGAGAGAGACAGAACGTGAGCAGGGGAGGGGCAGAGAGAGAGAGAGAGCGAGCAGAGAATCCCAAGCAGGCTTCTGGCAGCCAGTGCAGAGCCTGACACGGGGCTCGAACTTAAACAAAATCATGAGTTGGATGCTTAACTGAGCCACTATTAATTGATTTTTTTTTTGTCCTTCATTTTAACTGTCTTGAAAAAAAATCCACTGTAACCCACAGGAAACTACAGTGAAGCAGCTCCAGTCTCCACTACCATTGCCTACCACCCTACCTCTGCTTTCAGCAAGTATTGCTTCAACAAAAACAGTCATAGCTAATCCTGTATTATACTTAAATAATCACATCCATGATATACTTTACACTATTGTTCAGATGAAAACACCACCTCATCCCAGTGTTGGAGATGTGAAGGTAATGTAAAGTTTATATCAGTTGATATTGTACACATTGAGAAGGTAAATATGTTATACTTGTCTTCCTGTTGAATTTAGAGGAAATATTGTAAAGTGCACTTAATGTGCTGCTTCCCCAATCCTAATCAGATGAAGACTCTTTGTCCAATGAATGTAATTTAAAAGGAAGCATTCCTCTTAATTATGGAAAAGTAGTTTAAGACAAATACTTTTTTGATTATAAAATTATTTTTCTAGACACTATTCTTATCTCTTAATATTCCCTTCAATCTTCCATTTCCATTAAATGAATCATTAATTTAGAAATGTTTATGACTATGTGCCAGGATATTGTGAAAGTATAAGCTCAGGGAGTATCTTTGAGAAAACTACGACTGATCGGAAATATCCCAGAGAAAGTATCCTTGCTACTATTTCCCTGATGATTGTGTTTGCTGGAGGCTGTGCAGTAGTGAGGGGCCATCAGGTTTCAAAGAGTTACTACCTCCAGATGAAACCCATACCCTGTGCTGAAAACTTGAGAACATATAGATTCCAAAAAACAGTAGGAAGCTTGGCAGGATTTGGAATTGATCAGATAACCTCTGTGCTAGCCTATGTATATTTGTGCTGTGCTTTTTCCAGTTCCAGTGGTTGATGTCCCCAACATCTTTGTTTTTTATTTATTTTACTTCAAAGGCATGTTTGACCTCTAGGAGTACATTCTTCTGAAGGACCCATGAGTTACATCAACCTATTAGAGACTTCCAACCCATAGCATGAATTAATCTGTATTGGTATTTAAGCAGAGATTACTAAAATTATTTGTTAGGTGAATATGGACACTTAGAAAAGGCATTAAATTCTAAGTAAACGTTTCCATTCCTAGAAATTTGTATAAGACATTCAAAGAGTATGAAACTATTTCTAAGTTCCCTTCAAATTTTAAGATTTTATGGGTCTGAAAATGTTGATTCAGTGTTGCATTTTAGGATGTACTTTTGATAATGATAATTTTTGAACTTTCTAAATTTAAAATTCTAAGAGTATGCACTACTCATAAGTACTAAATAAGTTACTTGCTTTCTGAAAACTCAGCCATTTCATACAGTGATTGATATATCTAAACATTTAATTCATTTTTATTGCTCAGATCAAGTATTTATTTTCATCAAGGGAAATTTTGTAAGGCAGTTTAAAATAAAAGCTCTGAAAATTGTATACTTATTTTTATTCTTCTTTTTTTTTTTGGAATACTAATCTTTAAGCTAATCATTAGCAGGTAGAACAGTCCCAGTAATAGATGAACATTGGCACTTTGCTCAGGGTCTGGTAAATGGCAGGCTCACAGTTAGTAAATATTTGATAAATGTGTTCTGAATCAGTTAGCTTTGTTGTGGGCATTCATATTAAGTTGGGTGAGTGTTATTTATAAGTTTTAAAGTAGAGTTAGTAGTCTTAGGATTTAGTGTTATTTATGATATTGCCACTCTGCTGGGTATTTTTTAATATTTAAGATATTACTGTTGTATAGAAATGTTAGTATAAAATGTAATTGTGGTTGTTTTGGTTTTAGGTGCACACACTTCATTCACTAGCAGCATCACTTTCTGCATCAATTTACCAAGCATTATGTGACAGTCATAGCTACAGGTAAAAAAAAAAAAAAAAAAAAGAAATGCTAAATTATTAATACAGCAAAAACATTAAAATGTGCTGGAGTTTATATCAAAGTTCTATTTCCTAGGGATGGACATATCCTCAAT
Organism: Herpailurus yagouaroundi; assembly: GCF_014898765.1. Lineage (NCBI taxonomy): Eukaryota > Metazoa > Chordata > Mammalia > Carnivora > Felidae > Herpailurus > Herpailurus yagouaroundi. The sequence continues at coordinate 17,300,195 of NW_024412415.1, read as the reverse complement.
ATGACTGCCATGTATACTCTAATAGATGAGAGAGAATGAGAAATAAAATAACTTTAATTTAGCTGTCACCTAGTAACAACAGAGGCATACAGAAAATGATAAATAGTAAATGGAAATTATCATCATCACTGTCTTTTTTGATTTTAAGAAAAGAATTTTTCACTATTTACTATTTTTCTTTAGGAACCATTTCTTTTAGCATTGGATTAGCTCCTATATTGCTTAACTGTTTTCAGTTGGAAAAGGAAATACTTTTTAAAAAATCAAAAAAGACATTTCTTAACAAAGAATTATTAAAATCATTTTTTCTTACCCATTTACATATAACGTAGAAGTCTTTGAAAATGATACCGATGAGAAGTAATGGTTTAAATTTTTCTAAATGTCCTATTACCTTTATTAGTGTATACTGTACATTTTAATGATGAGGGCAGCGTAAGTAGTAAGAAATTGAATCACTAGGAAAGATGACCCAGATTTAAATGAATTAATAAATGAAAAACCTTGTAATATAAATAGAATCATATTAAATTTATATTAAACATATGTCTAGATTTTTTTTCTTGTAAATTCAGGAGCCTCTTGTGAGAAGATTTGATACAGGCCTCAAAATGGCCTGTACTCTGCTTTCAGTTCAATAAGGATGCGTCGGAAATGTAAATAAAGGAAAAAGTTTAATTTACTATGATCATCATAATGATCAAAGCCAACTTGTTTGATATCAGTCACTGGTTAAAATGGCACTAAATGAGAATTCAAATAAATATTTTTTAAATGTGTATTTTCTCATCCTTAGGCTATGATTGACCCTCAAGGGAGTTAGCTTTACTTTCTGCTTTTGTATTTTCCCCAGCTCCACAAAGAGTAGAGAAATAAATATTTAGTCACATTTGGCTTTAGGATTTGATATTTCTAAAATATGATTCTCCAGATTGTAGTTCATATTTTAGTTAAAAGTTAAGGTTGCACAACTTTGCAGAGCTAAGAAATGCAAGAAAATAGCACCCTGAAACTTTCTAATATAGTCTAGTGCTAATAGTACTCTTCTTACTTTCAGACTCTTTTTTTTTAATAAAAATGGGTGAATATAGAAAAGATTTTCAACCATCTTGAAAAGTTTTTAAAAGGAGTAAATGTCATTCTAATCATCTAAAATAAATATGTATAAAGCACAATTGCCAGTTACCTCTGTTAGGGTGATAAATAACCAAACCTTATTTGTTTTAGCAGTCAGACAGAAGGAAACCAGTTTACAGGAATGGCTTATCAAGGACTTCTTCTAAGTGATCGTCGAAGACTCAGGACCGAAAGTATTGAAGAACATGCAACACCGAATTCTTCTCCTGCTCAGTGGCCAGGTGAGCATTTAAGTGTTTCGGTTTTTAAACCTTATTTGGCAATTCCATTTTAAAAAGTTACTAACTGGTTTCCTGATTGTTGTTCTTTGTGGAATTGGTGAATGGTTTTTTTATTTGTTTGTTTTTCATGATGTTTTCTGCCATGGGTTAGGAATTATTAAGTACTGTAATGTTGTCTGAAGACTCAGGAAGTTAAGGCTTCAAAACCCAGCTGTGTTGACAAGCATAAAAAACCAAGGTTTAACATCTTTCACAAGGGTGAGCACATCCTCTTCCTTATCCTTAGAAATTCCAAATTAGCAGTATCACAGAGACATTTTCACAGATGTATCAGAGAGAATACGATTACTCTAAGTGTAAATTTGTATGTTGGGATAAGAGTGACCATTCTGTGCTGTCTGCCAGTCCTTCTCTTCTCTTTTTCTGGTTAGCTCTTTGTCTCATCATCCACGTCAGTTATTTCAGACTTCTCCACTCTCTTCATACCTTTTTCTGGTTTGCTGTGTCATTCAGGTTTTACTCTACTTGCTTTATAACTCTGAGTTCACACATTAGTGATTGTTGTGAAGAGTGGCAGTACAAACTCAAACTGGATATTTAAAATTGATTTGTGCGTAAGTTTCTAGAAACATTGTTTCCATTTTCATTTTTATTGGAATAAATGAGACTTACAAGAAATTGAAAAAACAGTACAAAGAATTTTTGTATAGCCCCCACCCAGATTCTCTACATGTTAACATTTTGCCATACCTGCTTTAGCATTCATCCTTCTCTTTCTCTCACTGTGTGTATTTACGTATTTTTTTTGAAGTATTTGGGAGCAAGTTGTATACATGATACCCTTTTACATCTAAATATATCATGAGTCTTTCCTAAAAACATTCTCTTACATAACTTTAGCACAGTATTCAAATTCAGCATCTTAACATTGTACAATATTGTTCTTCTCATCTGTAGATCTTTCAGAAATCTCTCCAGCTACCTCACTCGTGTCTTCCATGTGACATTTAGTTGTAATGTCTCATGAATCTCCTCTTAGAGTAGTTCTTAATTCTTTTTTTTTTTTTTTTTGTCTTTCATGATTGATACTTTTGCAGAGTAGTAGACAATTATTTTTTAGAATGTCCCTCAATTTGGGTTTTCCTAACCTTAGTATTAGATTCAGGTTGTATATGTTTGGCGTGGATGGATACCACAAAAAAGATACTGTGTGCCCTTAGATCAGACTGTCAAGAGGCATATGACGTCAGTTAGTTCCATAATTGGTGCTATTAACTCTGATCACCTGTTAAGGTAGTTGCTGCCAAATTTCACATTTGTTAAGCTAATATTTTTTCTTTGTAATCAATAAGTTTCTTTTGAAGAGGTAGTTTGAGACTGTGTAAAATATTATGCTTTCACCCACTAATTTTAGCATCCATTCTTGCCTGAATCAGATATTACTGTGGGGATTACTAGATGGTGATTTTTCTGATTTTATCATTCCTTTTACTTTTAGTTGAAATTGTACTATGAGGAAGAGCTTTCATTTCTCCCCTTTTTATTTATTTATTCACTCATTTATTATATCAGTATAAACTGTGGGCTTATTTTATTCCATAGATAATAATCCATTTCTGTCATTTATCTTGTTGCTCAAATTATGGATATATTACTTAATATGGATACATAATTTTGGTTAAGTTACAGATTTGGATTTTTTCTTCTGGAGCTTTTTGCTGATACACTTCTTATGATATTATCTACCCATACAGGTGTGAGCTCACTCATTAATCTCTTGAGTTCAGCTCAAGATGAAGACCAGCCAAAATTGAACATTTTGTTGTGTGAAGCTGTTGTTGCTGTTTACTTAAGTTTATTGATACATGCTCTTGCTACAAATTCCTCCAATGAATTGTTTCGACTTGCAGCCCACCCATTAAATAATCGGATGTGGGCTGCTGTTTTTGGAGGGGGTGTGAAGCTTGTTGTGAAACCTCAAAGACAAGCAGAAAATATTGCAGGTAAGATAAATTTGATACCAATTAATATATGTAAATGTAAATAATTTCCAGTGCAAAAGTAAAAGATTTTCTAATGTTACAAGAATTTTTATTTTGAAAATCAGTGATGTTTAAAATCTCATCACTTAGGTTAGAATAGTAAATAACTGAACTCATGTTCAAATAAAAATAAAGTTTCAGTTGAACATTTTTTGATAAACCAGGACAAATTTGAGGAGGATAAAAAAGAAATAGAGGACAGGTGAAAGTAAGTGAGGAGACTGTTAAAGAATGGAAAGGGAAAAGGATAGTTTTTAGAGAAAAAAGATTTAAATAAATCATCATAATCTTTACAGAGCATGAGAACAGTTGGCTTCATATTAGGTTCATGGTCATGTGCAAGATAGCTTTTCCAGCCATGCATATGGTTTTTAAAATTCCATTTTCTGCCTTTTTTTTTTTTTTTTTTGGTATTTTTTATCCCACTTTTAAAGATGGAAGGATATGTAAGGTATAGACTGATGATATAGGAAGAGTTTCCATCTTGGTGCTGAAACAGAAATCATGTTAATTCATCCTTGGAAATTATCCTACTACAGATGGGGAATCAATGGCACAAAGAGTGTAAATGGCACTGGCTCTCATCTGTGTCCTTACTGCCCAAGGTTGAATTAAATGAATAAGTTTCTGTGTACGTCAAAGTAGGGGAGGATGTCTTAGCCACTTTCATTGCTTTCACTCCCCCTTATGTGGGTGGGTGATTCTTCATCTTTATCTTGTTCCTACCTTGTTGTAGCCAACCTTAAATTTGAAAGTTTTCCCCTCAAATCACTTCTTTTGCTTTCTGAATTTTCTATTATTTTTTTTTCATGGTAATCCATTCATCAAGTCATCCATGCTTAAAACTTCTGAGTGCAGATTCATATTTGCATTCATTTAACACCTACTACGTGACAAAGCAGTGTTGTCGGCTTTGGGATGAATAACACAGACAACCCCTTACCTTCATGAAGCTCACATGTAGTGGAGGTTAGCACACAGTACACAAATTAACAAATAATAGTATTTCAGTTATGATAAGAACTATGATAAAAATAAAGCAGAGTTAAATGGAGAGTCATGAAGGAAAGGGTTTGGGAACAGTTTAGTTAGAATGGTCAGAAAACACATTTCTGATGAGAGCATGTGAGCAGAGTCCTAGAGAAGTCAGGGATCATACCATGCAGATATCTGGGGTCAGAGTCTTTCAGGCTCTGTAATTTCAGGCAATTACAGATGGTGAAGGGAGTACCAAGGTCATGAGGCATGAGGTAGGACTGAGTTTGGCCTTTTCCAGGAACTACAGAGGAGGCCAGAATGGCTGTTTTAGCTGGGGAAGTTTGGATGGAGATAGGGTAAGACAACCAGCTGGGAGCAAGGTCATTTAGGATGGTGAAAACTTCAGTAGTTATTATAAAGAAAGACAGGAAACTATTGGCAGGAGTGGCCTAGACGGATTTAGGTTTTTCAGCTCTAGCTGCTATGTGGAGAATAGACTATAGGACAAGAATAAAAGAAGGGGGCTATTGTAATGGTCCACTTAAAAGATAATTGTGGGTTACCATCAAGAATGAATGCATAAACAAAATGTGGTATATATATATGTGTGTGTATATATATACATATATATACACATACATACACACACATATACATACATACATACATACATACAGTGGAGTGTTAGTCATTAAAAAGGAACAAAGTACTGATACATGCCATACCAGCATAAAGCTCAAAACTATGCTAAGTGAAAGAAAGAAGCCAGACACAGAAGGTCATGTATTTTATTATTCCATTATATGAAATATCCAGAATAGGTAAACCCATAGAGACAGAAAGCAGATTTGTTGTCCAAGGGCTAGAGGGAGGGAAGAGTATGGAGTAACTGTGTAATGACTCTAGAGTTTACATTTGGGAATGAAATGGGATGAGAATGCTCTGGAACTAGATAGAGATGGTGGTGGCATAACATTGTGAATGTACTAAATGACACTGAATTGTACACTTAAAAATCTTTATTTTTACGTAAATTTTACTAAAAAAAGATAAATGTGGTTTTGCTGAGAGTGGTAGTTGTAGGGCGAAAAGTGGTTATATTCTGGCTATAATTTGATATTGCTGATGGATTTGTTGATGAATTGTGTGTGGGATATGATGGAAGAGGGAACAAGATAGAATTATCATTTCCTGTGACTAGTTTTAAGAGAGGAGCTGTTGACTTCTACTTTCTGGCCTTCCTCTAGTTAGTTCCTGAATCCTTTTGGTGTTACTTTTATGTGTTCCTCATATCTAACTCTTCTCAGTCTTTACTACCCACTGTACTCGTTCGCTCTTCTTACATCATCATCTTCCATCTTCTCTGTCATTGACCGAGCAATAGTACCTCACCCTGTGACTAACTTAAGAAGTGTTTGTGAGGATCACCATAGGATAAGCTCCCAGCTTCACATCCACAGCCTAGTGCCAGCCCAGCTCTGCTCTCTTCTTGTTATTCCCCTCCTCAGTCAACTGAAGTTGACTCCTTGTCATCCGGGGGAAAAAAGAAAGCAAGATTGCAAGCTGCCAAATAAAATGTATGTGTTTATTTAGGATCTTAGGGATTGCAGTCTGGGAGACACCGAGTCAACCAAAATCAAAAGCATGCTCTGGAGAGACAAAGGAAGCTAGAGTTTTTAAGGAGGAAAGAGGGAATTTACAGAAGTTGTTTTGAAGGAAATGTGATTGGTGCTGGTATAGCTACAGTTACATTCATCTATATGTGATTGGTTGCTAGGGCTGGTGTTAGGTGGAAAGTCCATTCATGTCCATTCTAAATGCAGCAGATGCCTCGGCTTTTAGTGGGGTTCAGCAACAATTACAGAGAATGTGAGACAGGAGATGTGCATAAGCACCACTTCCTCAATGTCCTCTTGGGTTCATTTTAAATAACCCTCTTAGCAGTGTTTACTCCATTATATTCCTCTGTTATCATCGTCATTCACCTAAACCTCTAGTTACTGGTTTCTCTTGTCCCTTCTTTTTTTTCACGTGGAGCTTTTCCCTTCTTTTTTAAAGGCATGCTTTACATCCTACAGCTTCAGTGAATCTTTCTTAAACAGCATGGCCAGAAATAATTACTCAAGCACTAATGAATATGTCATGTATTTAATGCATTTTAAATAGAATTACTTTAATCTTTGTTCTGAATAGCACACAGTCTGCTTCATGGCAAGATATTCTTTTATGCTCTATCCTCATGTGTGTCTCTGCCATGGTTCCTGGAAAACTAATGCAGATACAAGTAATTTAGTCTACACTAAAACGTGGCAGGAGTATGTTGAAAGGAAAGTTAACTTTAAGTCTAAGATAAATGCTGTTTTCTCCCTCTATCTTTATTCAGCACCTCCTGTTCCTTCCGAAGACATAGATAAACATCGTAGAAGATTTAACATGCGAATGCTCGTCCCTGGACGACCTGTAAAAGATGCTACCCCCCCACCAGTGCCTGCAGAGAGACCATCTTACAAAGAAAAATTTATTCCTCCTGAACTTAGTATGTGGGATTATTTTGTTGCAAAGGTAAGGGGTTTAAGGAATATAAGCTTTTATGTGGGTTTTTTTTTTTTTTATTCTTATGTGTGCATCACATAGGAATGGTGAGGCAGCCTCTGGGTGGAACAAGTATAGTTTAGATATTTAATTTGTCAAGTCCAGAAACTGAATATTCATTCAGGGATGATAAGATGATGATGGTCAGATACTTGATATGGATGGGACAAATGAAAATTGTATAGGATTTGGGTCTAAACCAGAAGTCAGTTTTATTAACATATAATCAGCATCCTTGTTTTCTAGTGACTGGAATACTTGTGTCTGCCATCTAGTTCCCTTTGTCTAATTATCAGTATTTCCTTTGGTCACCATGGAATTAGAGCAAGAGGAGATAAATGGATATTTGGGGGTTTCATCAGGCCAGAGTTCAGCCCCATGACATGTCTCTCTTTCTCCAAAGCAGATAGAACTCTGGGTATCAGAATACTCCCAGAGACTAGATCCATTATAGTTGCATTTCATACCATGTTCAGTACATGCTACTAGTACTTTCTTTCAGCGCTTTGCTTTTTCAGACTAATCACCTTCCTTCTATTAATGTTGCCCTCTTTACACATGCTAATGCTTTGGTCACCTTGCTGTATGTCCATATAGGAAATATATCTTTCATCATGCCACCTTCCATTTAAAAATTTTATTAGATCTCAGAGTTCTTGAGGTATTGATCCCACTTTTAAAAAGTCTTTCATGGTGAGTTCTGAAGATTTGCTTTTGTTATTGTAACCAGTTATTTTTCCTTTCCTCCCACTTTTGTTATCTTTGTCATAGATTAATTTCTTATACATATACTACTTTTGGACTGTATTTCCATTGATCAATATCTAGGCTGCACTTCTTTTAATTACTTGTTTTAATATCCACTACAAATGGTATCTTTCACCTTAAAAAGATTTCTCAGGGGCGCCTGGGTGGCGCAGTCGGTTAAGCGTCCGACTTCAGCCAGGTCACGATCTCGCGGTCCGTGAGTTCGAGCCCCGCGTCGGGCTCTGGGCTGATGGCTCAGAGCCTGGACCCTGTTTCTGATTCTGTGTCTCCCTCTCTCTCTGCTCCTCCCCCGTTCATGCTCTGTCTCTCTCTGTCCCCAAAAAATAAATAAACGTTAAAAAAAATTAAAAAAAAAAAAAAAAAGATTTCTCAGCTAATCTCGTCTATTTTTTCTTCCCTATGAACTTTGGAATCATCATAAAGCCTCAAAAAAGGAAAAGAAATACCCAGGGGGATTTTTATGGCAATTAACTTAAAACTTAAAAATTAATTTTAAAGCATTATAGTTTTTACATGTCTGAGTCTCCTTATATAGCTTTTAGAAAGCTTTTGTGCTTTCCTTCACTATAGCTGTCTGTTTTCATAAGGTTTTTCCTTTGATATTTTATGTTTTTCAGTGTGTCTTTTTTCTTTCAATTTGTCTAACTAGTTCTCTTGATATATAAGAAAAGGCTTGTTTTCTAATATTTCTGTGATATACTTTTTCTTAAGTATTTATTTGAGAGAGAGAGAGCCAGAGGGGAAGGGGGAGAGAGAGGGAGAATCCCAAGAAGGCTCCACGCTGTCAGCAGAGCCCCACACTGGGCTCAGTGTCACAAACATGAGATGACCTGAGCCAAAGTCAGGAGTCAGATGCTCAACCAGCTGACCCACCCAGGCACCCCTCTGTGACATATGTTTTACTATTTCTTTTAATTTACTTTTTGTTGAAGTATAGTTGACATACAGTGTTTCAGGTGTACAAACAGTGATTCAGCAATTCTATACATTACTCTGTACTAACCACAATAAGTGTATCTCTCAGCTGTCACCATGCAACATTATTGCAGTATTATTGACCCTATTCCCTATGCTGTATTTATCATCCCTGTGAACTATTTATTTTATAACTGGAACTTTGTACCTCTTAATCCTTTTTGCCTCTTTTGCCCATCTCCCTCTGCTCTGGAAACCACTAGTTCTCTGTATGATTTTGTTCCTGTTTTTTTGTTTATTTGTTTTGTTTTTTAGATTCTACATATAAGTGAATCATATGGTATTTGTTTTTTCTGACTCACTTCACTCAGCATAATACGCTCTAGGTCATCCATGTTGTCACAGATGGCGAGATCTCATTCTTTTTAATGGCTGAGTAATACTTCTCTGTGCATGTGCCACATCTTTATAGATTATCAATGGACACTTAGTTTGCTTCCATAACTTGTCTATTACAATTAATACTCTATAAGTATTTATATTGTATCTAGGTATTGAATTTTTTTTATTGAATCTGAGAGTTTTGACTAGTTTTCTTGACTTTCGTAGGCCTAGTATCATTTGTGAAAGGAAGTTTTTATTTAGACACCACTTAAAAATGTTCATTATTAAGTTAGGACAAAAATAACCTGATTATATATTTAAAATATAACTTTATCTTTTATTGCAGCCATTTCTCCCTTTGTCTGATAGTGGTGTTATATATGATTCTGATGAAAGCATTCATAGTGATGAAGAAGAAGATGATGCTTTTTTTTCAGATACACAAATACAGGAGCACCAAGATCCAAATTCCTATAGGTAACTTTCTCTCTCTCTCTCTCTCTCTCTCTCTCTTTTGTAAAAAAAAAAAATCCTGACGTTAGGAATTTTAAGTAATACTATCATGAATTTATTATACAAGAGCTGACTTACATTTTCAGGTTAGTAATTCTGTATCTTTGAGGTTAAATTTCTAGAGAGTAGAGTATTTCTTTCACATCTAGTGTCTAAGAATAGCTTACATGTAGAGTGGAAACACAAACATTTTCAGTTAGAAAATATATGTAATTTATTGATGTGACATTAGAACTTAGTATATGTTCATTGATATGCTATTAGATTGCGTGTGACTATAAATCTTTTTCCATAGGTGGTTTTCAGATATTATAAGTGTATTCCAATTGTACATTGTTAACATATTTTCTATTATATGACAAAGGTTTAAGTTGTTAGAAAAGAAACAACTTTTTTTCTGGATTGGAGATTGGGCTAAACAATTGACAGGAATCATTACTATGCTTCTCTCATGATGTTATTTTCAGTGAAGGAGAACTTTTTGTTTGTTTGTTTCCCTTGAACAGCTGGGCTCTTCTGCATTTGACAATGGTTAAGCTAGTACTTCACAACGTCAAGAATTTCTTTCCCATTGCTGGATTGGAATTCTCTGGTAGGTAATTAATGTTCTTAAATATATTAGCATCAAGTTTCTCTTCATAGAAATCTACATAAAAGAGCATTTGGTACTAAAAATTGGAGATTTGATGAGATCTTGTGTACTTTAGGCTCCAGTCTATGGTTTTAATTCATAGCAAGAACCACTGTTTACCCAGAGGGTTGAAAGAAAAAGCAGGAAATCAGACTGGAGAAGCTAGACATTTTCTTGCTCAATTTAGAGAGCTGGCCTTCTGTTTTGTTAAAAGCACTAAGAATTCAAATAGTATTAGATCAACATTTTCAGGTTTATTTGTATTTTCAGAGGTTTTGGCTCCAAAAATTTCAGTTTTTAAATATGTGGATGATGATCAACATTTTTATGAAAACAAGTTGGCATTTCTGTCCTCTTTTAGAATTGCCTGTAACATCACCATTAGGTATTGCTGTCATTAAAAACTTGGAGAACTGGGAACAGATATTGCAAGAGAAAATGGATCAGTTTGAAGGTCCACCACCTAACTATATCAACACTTACCCAACTGACCTTTCAGTAGGAGCCGGACCAGCTATTCTTCGAAATAAAGCAATGCTAGAACCTGAAAATACTCCATTCAAGTAAGGATGCTTATAATGCCCATGAAAATGTAGCCTGGTTTAACTTTTCTGGAAGGTAGTTTGGCAAAATATGCTTATATTATGTTTTTGTAAAAACATTCATAACTTTGAACCTACAGTTCTATTTCTAGCAATATATGTGAAGGAAAACATTAGAATAATCTGGATAGAAAACATTTTTCCCAGGATGACCAATAATTGAATAGATGTATTACTTTTGTAATCAGGAAAAAGCATTTATTATAGTTTTGCCATTTTAAGAATTCATACAGAAATATTTTGGGATAATAATCTACATATACAAACAAGGTGCTACTTACATTTTGGCAATAATTTAATGGTAGATATATTAAGGTTTTTTATTGATGTTTTGGTCTTCTACCTGCCCTCCTGTCTGTCCTTTGGATAAGCAGCATACTTTTGTGAGGCACCTGTCCTGTGATTAAGAGTATCACTGATAAACTTAAAAAAACAGGCTTTTTAGCTTTGGGGGGGGGGGTTAAAAATGAACTCTGTGACTTTATATTCATTGGTGATGTTATGTAACCAACAGAACCAACCTACAATATAATTTAAAAAGAGAATAATAGCTTCTTTTGACTCTCAGCTCAACCTATTCATTCAGAGAACCATGTAATTAGAGAATTAATTGCCAGATAAAGGAGTATTTTTAGAAGAACTAAAAATTAAAAGAAAAAAATTATAAAACTTTGCTGAACTTAATGATGTATCTTCTTTGCAGTAGATAATGGAGGTTTTTTTTTTTTTTTTAAGTTTCTGCAGATATGAAGCACATTTTCTACAGAATTAAATAAGATGTATTCCTTTTTTTTAATAGGTCCCGGGATTCTTCTGCACTTCCAGTCAAAAGACTCTGGCATTTCCTTGTGAAACAAGAAGTCCTTCAAGAGACATTTATTAGATATATCTTCACTAAGAAAAGAAAGCAGAGTGAGGTATTTTGGGAAAAAAAAATGTTTTGTAATTTTTGTTTAGTTTTAACTTTTTTAATGATTTACTTTTTGGTTGCAGCCTAATTATCTTTCATACATTATGGGTAATAGTTTACCTGACTACAGTGAATTTCTTCTATAAGATAAAATCTTAGACTTTTCATTTTATAACAGTGAGACAACATAGGTCCCTTGGTAAATCACGTATAACCAAGTGAAAGTTGGTACTTCTTTGCAAGGCTTTCCGTTGGGCTTTTACAAATAATAAGTATTGTGATGGATTATTTGGGTGATTTAATATATAAATGAGTGTACTCTCTGTTATGATTCTTTGAATATCATTTAACAGGAAATCTAACATAGCCCTTTAAAAGTATTTTGTTTATTTAGCATTTAGAAATGAACAGGATAAACTTTGGAAACAAATTCAGGATAATTTTTGTGAAAGAGTATAAACTACAGAAATATGAATATGTGATGAAGGAAGTTTGCTTTTACAAAGTGATGCAGAAGTTCGGCACTGCACAGTGATTTTTAAGCTGATTGTGAATTAGTAATTTAATGTCATACAGGGTTCAAGAAGAATCAGGAATTTGGGAGACTGGTACATTAGAACTTAAAAATATCTCTTATAAAAGAGGAGGGCACAGATCTGTTACACGAGCATATCAGTCCTTATGGCTACTTCATGAGATAATGGGCAGCGTAGAGAGTGTACAGAGTAGAGTGTCAGATTAGATTAAAGATTTGGCAAACAAAATCTATGAGAACAGAACAATGAATTATATTTCACTTAGAAAATTGAAAACTGAGAGGGACAGTTAATATGGCTCTGTTTTCCAAAGTAAAATAGAGAACCACATCTCCATTTGTTAGGGTTTGTTAGGGAAATCACAGATTTCATTCTCTTTCATTTAGTTGACTGTTGACAGTATTTCCTGTAGTGATGCTTTATCCAAATTTCATAAACTAAGAAATAGATTTAACATAAAAGATACCTGCTCAATTAGGACTCTGTTATTCACAGAAAGCCAGTATATTAAAGGATCAGTTTTTTGAGTGTTTAGTTCTTCTAATTATTAAATGTAATGATTCCTTGAAAATGGAATATGTTTAATTATTCAGAAGGTTTGTAGCATGGTTTGGTTGGATTGTCAGAGCCTCAAGAGTTGTGGGAAATGAGGTGTCTAGGTTGCTTGAACCCTTAGTCTTGTCTTCAGGATCTGTTCTCTTAGGTTTCCTTCTTCTGTAACTAAGCCTCTCCCTCCTTCTGCCCCTTAGTCTCTCCTTTATATCCCTCAGTCTCTGTGTGGTTGGTATCAGCAGCCCCATATACTGTGTGTTCTCTTCAGATTTTCTACAAGCAGAGGGTCTCCATGAACAGTGAGGTGAAATTTCTTAAAATGCTCTGTAAGCATTGGTTGGCTCCAAGGATGGGAAGTACATGTAGGAGTTTGGTTGGGAGGAAGAATTTTTATCATGTACCCTTTTGTACCTTTTGGATTTCAAATTATTGTGTGGAATTACTATCTTGTTCAGTGCTGTCCGATAGAACTTTCTGTGATAATGGAAATCTATATCTTTTGTATACAATAGTTATTAGGCACATACAGTTACTGAACACTTGAAATGTACCTAGTATGGGCGCCTGGGTGGCTCAGTTGGTTAGGCATCCAACTCTTGATTTTGGCTCAGGTCATGATCTCACAGTTTGTGCGTTCGAGCCCTGTGTTGGGGTCTACACTGACAGCATAGAGCCTTCTTGGGATTCTCTCTCTCTCTCTCTCTCTCTCTCTCTCTCTCTCCCCCCCCCCGCCGTCTTGCTCTCCTCTCCGTGCATGCTCTCTCTCTCTCAAAATAGGTAAATACGCTTAAAAAAAAAAAAGTAGCTAGTGTGATTTAATTTTGTTTAAATGGTCACATATGGTTAATGGCTACTGTTTTGAATAGCACAGATCTACTGAAAATTTGTTTTCAGTAAGGAAAAAATTGAAAAAAAGTGTTAAAGCTGTTAAGACAAAATAAAAACTGGTCACTAAGCTCAGAAATATGGAACATTTGTCAAATTATCCATTCAGTAAGAGTGGATTATCTTTTTAAATTATTAAGTAGGATTGCAGTACTCATAAATTTGGTAAATTCAGTGAATTGATTAATTAGTCAAATTGAAAAACATCCTAAAAATTCTAAAATGTTGGCTCATTTTAAAAAATTACTTAGAAAATTCTCCTGAGAAATGCTGAAATTTTAGGTATATTCAGAAGATATTTTTACTCATTGAATATGTTAAAGAAGAATATTCCACAAGACAGTTTTTGTGAAATCAGTAAATGTTGCAAAGTCCACTATTTATGATTAAAGGCAAACAGGTTGTTCAGCAGTTTGGCTTTTGTTGAGTTGGGCCTTGCACATAGTTACCTTTCTGTCATTGTTCCTCTGTAGCATCCCTAGGCAGTCGCTGAAGGCGTGCACAGAGAATTTGGCCCTTTTGGTTGAAAGTGAAGCAGTCACTTCAAGAGATATTAGGAGGGGTGTATTGCTATGATCAAACCTTCAGAGGTTTCCACAGAAGAGCAGAACTATTATTCTGACTGTAGCCATCCTTGATGACCCTGTCATCAACCAGGAGTAAGCTCTTTGTGTGATTTCTTTCCTGTGCGCCATTTTATCAAACATCTATTTACTTGTAAGGAGAAAATATCGTTTATAGTGAACAGCTGATGTGAATTTCAGTCCCTGACTACCCCTTCGTGGATATATTTCTTATGAGTAAGAGTGAAATAATTATCAGTACTTTGAATCTGTGTTCAGAAATAGTGTTAATTTGTATTTGAAATAAACCTCTGTAGGCTAGGAATCTGTGCAGTGCATTTTCTCATACAAGCAGGTTTTATTTTTTAGACACCGCAGTTTAAATTAGAGCTTTAAGTTACATAACTGGCATACAAATAACTAATTTTTATTTTGAGACAGCTTTTGTGTATGTGATAGGCACATTAATTTTGCCTGTTTTGCTTTGTATTGTGTTCATCTGATGACATCACATTTTACTTAGTTTTTCTTTCTTGATTTTGTGCTTTTAAAAGGGAAGTTTACAAATTACCATCTTTAAGTTATGGAGTGACCATTTCAGTTTGAAATTTTTCATTCTCTTTATAATTTCATTTCATGCATGTGTTTTGTGTTTGTGACGGTGTGGTGTTACTTAGTCTGTAGAAGAACGTGTGGAACAGGTCAGACAAAACTGCGTAGCAGAGGATTGCCACAGCAAGGTAGTGTTCCACGCTCTTGTATTTTTAGCTCATTCTTAAATTTCGAGGAGCTAACCTTCATCTCTAATACTAACCCGTTGGCTAGCCAGCTAATCGAAATACGCGTTGCTCCCATACATCTCAGTGGTGTAGGTTAGGAAACACTCCACCATGTCTGACTTGCTCTTCCTAAGCATTGGTTCTTCTCTTTCCTTCTTCCTGTTCCATCTTCACTTCTGTCCCCTTTTCCAGCCTGTTCTTAAACACCTGGTTATCTTATCTTTCCTCCTTGATCCTGCATCTTCTTTCCTTCTGTCACCTTTGACCCTAAGCCAGTGCACCTTCCTCTCATCAGTCTCCTTCATCCCTTTCTAACTGTTCTTCCCAACTTTTCCTTCTTCCTGTCTTATTACTCTCTTTTAAAATGTTTAATTTCTTACGTGACTTGTTTGTCTTACTGTCTTTTTCTTCCACCCTGTGCCTCTTACTGCATACAAATTTTTACTGCAGTGTCCGCACACTTTTGGAAGAGATGCACCCGGCACGTTGCTG
The DNA here is from genome assembly GCF_014898765.1 of Herpailurus yagouaroundi. Classification (NCBI taxonomy): domain Eukaryota; kingdom Metazoa; phylum Chordata; class Mammalia; order Carnivora; family Felidae; genus Herpailurus; species Herpailurus yagouaroundi. The sequence continues at coordinate 17,284,695 of NW_024412415.1, read as the reverse complement.
TTACAAATACTAATAAAAACTTACTAGTTATCTTTCATGACAGTTAGTATCCTGTCATCATAATGGAAATCTTTATAGTCAGGATGATTACAGGGCATCAGAATTTAAGCTAATTCCAAAGTTAATTCTCAACATACTAAAATTACTGGTACCTTTTTTCTTGCTTCTGCTGCTGCTACACTTTCTTCTTATCCTTCTTTTAATTCTGTGGAATGTGTGTGTGTCTCGCATGGAGCTACACAACAACTAACTGCCGGTAACATTTTGCAGGTTGAAGCTGATCTGGGCTATCCAGGTGGAAAGGCGAAAATCATTCATAAGGAATCAGATATGATCATGGCATTTTCCATTAATAAGGTAAAAGCTTTAGTCATTGTAAAGATTGTGCCATTATTTTAGTGAAGTCACTTAAATTATTGACTCTGCCTTTGCTTTATAGGCAAACTGTAACGAAATTGTCTTGGCTTCAACACATGATGTACAAGAACTTGATGTTACTTCTCTGCTGGCCTGTCAGTCGTATATATGGATTGGAGAAGAATATGACAGAGAATCCAAAAGGTTAGTCTGCCTTGTGTAGTCCATTTTAAACATAGTATTCTTAAAAAAGAACCCATTAAATGGTTATACAGATTTGAATTATCTCGAAAAGTATATATATCTCTTTATTTGGGTAGGAAACCAATATAATTGGTTTAGGTGCCAATGAAAGGCTCTTTTTAAATCAGTGAACAAATTACTCATACTTCTGCCATTCCACACGGAACTATTCATAGTGTTTGACTCAGAATAATCCCCAACACCAAAGCCTAATGCCAATAACTACAACATTGACATTTAACCCTAACAAAGAAATGTCAGGAATTACACAGTATTCAGCGAATTCAGTTGGTTTGGATAATTAAAACAAAAAGCAGAATATACCAATATGTTAGTAAGACTGATTGATAGGTCACATTTAGTGGTAAATTTCATCATTCCTTCTTGATTATCACCTTACAGGCATACCTTTTTTACAGATGAAGATGTAGACAAGTTCATTTTTCAGTAACGCTGTGGATACTGCACCAAGAGTGTTTTGCAACACTTTCCTATTTTGGGGTTTCTCCTCCACATTCGCCCTCCCTCTTGCTTTTCTCCACACTCTTGGACATTTTATGTGTTTGGGAATGGTGCCATCATCACCTCTCTCCTTGTTCTGTAGGGTTCTGTTTTCTTAGGATATAATATTACTAGGTCTCAGTATCATACTGTCAGAGTTGATGTAACCATGTAATATGATATAGTCCATCATAAAAATTACTGTAACATTTTTATGTGATGATTACCAGTACTTGAAGAAGCCTTTAAACTCAGATTTCTTTAAAATGTATGAGTTTGATACATGGGATATCTGTATTTGAAGAGACCTTATAATCTTTTTCTATACATGATAAAAATAATATTTGTGTTAAATTCTTCAGAGAAAACATTTGTTCCATCTTGTGTGCAGTAAAATATTTTGTCTCAAGGGGAAAAGTTAACGGATACTAAAATTGCCTCTGATTAGAAACTATATCTAAGTTTTCCTTATGGATATTTATTCATTTTTTAAAAAGTAAAGACTGTCCTGTGGATACATAAGAAGCTGTGCAATTGGAATGTGTGTTAAGAGAACACTTCGTAGTAACACACGCATGTTGTTCACAGTTCAGATGATATTGATTACCGTGGTTCCACTACAACTCTTTACCAGCCCAGTGCCACGTCCTATTCAGCAAGTCAGGTGCACCCACCTTCCTCTCTGCCGTGGCTGGGCAGTGGGCAGACGAGCACGGGAGCTAGTGTGGTATGTTACTTACGATTCAGTGTGGTTTCTGGGTGTGGACTCACTCCAGAATAAGTGGAAGTCACTCTGACTCAGGAACGATCCTCAAGATGAGGGCAATGACTAGTTAGCACCCCATAACTAATAATGTTAGTTAGCTAACATACTGTGACTTTCTGTCAGGAGCATGCTTTTCCTCACAACAACCCTAGGTGGTAGGTGACAGTATTATCTCCCATTGTATAGATGGGCAAACTGAGAGGTGCAAAGTGGTAAAGCATAGACAAAGAGGAGTTGTGTCTACTCTATTTGAAAAATGCATCTATAACATTGTTGTTAGTCACTGTGGTTGAAGGGATCCCATTCGCATGTTCTATTCTGACGAGTCTGGAGAGTCTGGAGAGACTCCTGATTGTCATCAGGGAGAGCACTTGGAGGAGAGTTCCCTTTATTGTAGATGAAGCCGCTTGGTACCCACATGGTCCCTACGGGCCAGGGCTGTGCCAGTACGTGACTGCTGCTGCAGCCTTCAGACAGGTATCATGTGTTCAGTGGTTCAGAACACCCACAACAGGGTATATGTTAGTAATATTCCAGTTGTAAGAGAATAAAGGTTATGAGAATTAGAGTTGGCCTTCCCCCTCTCTTCTGCAGTGCACTAAATGAATTTGGTTTTTTATCTTCTTTTAAAGCTTATGAAAAGGAATCTCCATAACGTTAAGAGAATGACGTCCCACCCAGTCCATCAGTACTGTAAGTATTTTATTTATGATCCAAAGGATTATAAATGGCCTCTGTCATTTTGAAGTTCATTTATAGAATGGAAAATATTGGAACTCTTTAGCTTTTTCATTTTTTATCTTCTGCTTTTCCTTTTGTGTTTTAGATCTTACAGGTGCTCAGGATGGCAGTGTACGAATGTTTGAATGGACACGACCTCAGCAACTTGTCTGTTTCCGCCAAGCTGGCAATGCAAGAGTTACCAGATTATATTTTAATTCACAAGGCAACAAGGTTGGTTTGGGGGTGGGGTGGGGGTGACTGCACACTTCATCTGAAAAAGGTATTTATGAGGAGATGTTTAGTAAAACTACATCTAAAAACCAATTCAGTGACGCCGGGTTTAAGCTAGGCAGATGGTTTATTGGTGTCTGTTTATATGCCCCCTTGGCTCCCAGTAAAGCACAGATCTTCAGGTTGTTTTATGGATCAATCATCTACCTATAGATATTAAATACTCTGTGAAGGTAAAGAACTCTATTTCTGTTGAGTGTGTTGGTGGTACGTAATAAAAGCACCTGAAATCTTCCAGTTTCTTACTAAAGGAAAACAAAAAAATAGGTATGGAAGAGCACTTAAAAGGTTTCAGGGTATTTTTAGTGCTTAGCTTTCCTGGGACCTACACTATAGAAATAGGTGCAGGCAGAATGTTAAGTGAGATTTCAGTGACTCTCAATCAATGATTTTGCCTTCGATATGGTTATAAGAAGCTGTGTTTAATATTTGTGCCATTCTTACAGTGTGGTGTTGCAGATGGAGAGGGTTTTCTGAGTATCTGGCAAGTAAACCAAACTGCATCAAATCCTAAACCTTACATGGTAAGTATCACTCAGTATTCCCAGAGCACGTCCAGAAGCTGCTTATTTATCAAGTGTCTGTTTAAGACACTAAATCTCATTGGAGATTCACTCATTGGATCTGTTGAAAAAGGGACACCTCTGCCCAGCAGCACAGCACCCATTATTTGCCCTAGTTTTAGACCTAAATGACTAAAAAGCAAAAAAGCTTCCTTTTCAGAACTTGAAGGATGACCACTGTATTTGAAAATGTTGAGAGGCTTCCCTATAAGTGTTTCTACTTTTTTGAAAACTCTTAACTTCTTGATAGATTTAAAAAAAAAAATTTTAAGTGTTTATTTTTGAGAGAGAGAGAGCGAGCACAAGTGGAAAAGGGGCAGAGAGAGGGAGACGCAGAATCCGAAGCAGGATCCAGGCTCTGGGCTGTCAGCACAGAGCCCAGCGCAGAGCTCGAACCCACGAACTGTGAGATCATGACCTGAGCCAAAGTTGGACACCCCACCGACTGAGCCACCCAGGCACACCCTTTCTTGATATATTTTTAATATAGTACCTAAAGTGAATCACTACCCAATTCTGATAGGTTTCATGTATTCTAGTTTGCTCCAGAATTTTTCTTACTACATTATAAATTAACCAATCCCAATGGGCCACTTCACTCATTAATCCAAATCATATTAAAACATTTGATGATGTAGATAAGCCTATCTTCACTTGGTGGGGGCTCAGTTGGGGTAGGAAGGCTGGAGGGTAATGCTATCCTGCACAGAACTTCTTCTGCACAACTTCATATATGTTAATTTTCTTTTCTAGACTATATATGTGTGTTCTTAATTATGTATATGAGACAAGATATTTCTCTTAAATTAGTGCCCTGTAGACTGTCATAAAGTTTTTACAGAACGAAAGTGTTCCTGAATCTGTCCTCTTACCTTCACTCACATCTATATCATGATCATTCCAAACAGAAGAATGTTTTTTAAAATACCTGGACACCCTCCTGAGTCTTCACCTCCAGGTTTCTATTCATTCACCTGATCCAACAAGAAAAGTCATGCCTTGGCTCAGTAAATGGTTTCCCACATACTGGAACATCCTTAAGAGCGGTTTTGGGCAGCCTTAAGGCTATTGATTATTTGCAGGACATTTGACCTTGTTTTTATTACTGCTAAAATCTTCACAGGGAAGGGAAGATGAGGGCAGGGAGCACAGAGATGGTAAGGAAGATGGATGCTTGCATTTAAGTTATGAAGTTAATTTGACTTGAGTTCCTCACAGTGTAGTGTAAGACTAGATGGGCAGGTGGGAGTGTCCCTCTTTGGGCTATTGTTGTTTATTATGATTTATATTATTATGTAAAGTTTATTAAATGTATTTGAGATCATTAGCAAAAATTGTTAAATGGCTTGGTTAAGTTCATCCTATTACTTTGTTAGATAATCTATAAAAACAACCTTTACTTGCATATTATTACCAACTCTTCCAGTTTTAAAGTATCACTGGATATTAGTTAAGAATACGCCAATAATAGCTAATCTGCTTATCACTTTATTCTAGATTTTTAAAACCTGTTCTTTGCGCATGCATATACTGCTAGCAAAACTCTGTGTTTGTGCTGTACCAGATTTTACTGGATTTTTAGGTAACATCATTTGCACTTTATTTTTCATAGAATTGGCAGTGCCACAGTAAAGCCACAAGCGACTTTGCATTTATTACCTCTTCAAGTCTAGTTGCCACATCTGGACAGTCCAATGATAACAGGTAGGTTGACAGAAGCATAAATAATCACATTTTTGAGCAGAAAGGTATTCTTGCTACCAAGTATGGATTTTTTTAACTTAGGAGTTTTTGCACCTCTGGATAAAAAACTTGGTTACATAATTCTTAGTAGTTTTCCTTACCAAAAAGAGAAAAACAATGTAGGTTATCAACAAGTATATGTAATTATGTTAAAGTTTTTTGTTTTTGTTTTTTTTTTTGCGCTATTGTCAGCTTCTTGAGACACTGTAGCCACCATACTCTGTACTTTTTTTGACCTGACATCATGTTCATTGGTGATACTTCCATGAGTAAACACCTCATTTCCCTGTGGTGGTTACCCCTGGGGGTACAGAAGCATCCCCTCTCCTCAGGAAATCATGTCTCCATTTCCCTGGAGTGGTAATGGAAAAGAGATGGGCTTGAGGGATGAGATGGCAGAGACAGGTGGGGCCTTGTGAGACACAACTGTGTGGTTTGAACAGGATAAACTCTTACAAGAGCTACATCCCCAGCTTTTATCCTGATGCTACTTGAGAATCATTGCTTTATAAATCCGAGTGAAAAAAAAGATAGTAAGATGCAATACGTAAAAATATTTGACTTGAAGACAATAACAAAAAACACCTCAAAAATTGTTTTCTCTCTATAAGAAATGTATGCCTCTGGGACACATTGGTATCACCTGGAAACAGCCTCATTCATGGTAAGTGAGTTAAGATCTATGATTTTTAATACCCTATGAAGGAATGCTTTCCTGGTTTTATTGTAGCCAGTGAGCGTTTATTCAAGGATGTAAATGAGTGGCTATCTTGCTGAGGTAAAGATCCAACTAGCATAGAATAGCGTTCATTTTTTTTACATTTCAAAATATGAAGATTGGTTCTGCTAACGAGGCTTTTTAAGAATTAGTTGCAAAGTATTTGAGCTCAATAGAAAGGAGATATGCTAAAGAATTACCTAACAATAAAGTAAGAACAAGAAATATAAACAGTGCTATTTAAATATTCCTTTGGGGTGCCTGGGTGGTTCAGTCAATTAAGCATCCAACTCTTGAGTTCAGCTCAGGTCATGACCTCAGGGTCATAAGATGGAGCCCTGCATTGGGCTTCATGCTGAGTGTGGAGCCTGCTTGGGACTCTGTCTCTCCCTCTTTCTCTCTGCCCTTTCCTCACTCTCTTTCAAGATAAATAAGCATTTAAAAAGTTTTTTTAATACTATTTCTTTTAAGGCAGTTTTTCCGATTGGAAAAGATACCCTTTTCTTTCTGTTGAAAGAAGGCTCCATGCTCCAATACATTTGGGTTAAACAAAGCTAGATGGGTTCTTTTACAGAAAGATTTCTCAGTCTTGTATTATACATACTGATACACATTCTGAAAATATAGTTATTTCTCAGTTTTGATGGCATTTTTTTCTGTGAATAATTAATAGCTCTTAAAGATTTGCCCCATATTGGTAGAAGGCTTTAGTTACATTAAAATGCAGAGAATGCTGGGAAAGGTAACTCTTTCCCTATAGCTGGTCATTTTCACACTGCTGTAGTTGAGTTTGTTACTTGCCATACAAGCTGTATGGGCAGGAACTAGGATAGTGTAAATACTCATTGTGGTGGGGATTAACGTGGTGGCTGAGTGTGTCATTGGGAAGCTTGGTCTCCTCTGCACTTTGGCTGCTATAGGCTTCTTACAAGGCAGCATAACTTAGTGTGGGCTTAAGGTTTAAGCTTCCTGCAGGTGTTTTCATATTGAGATTATGGGTAAGGATGTTTTTTCTGTCAGTGCTTGGAATCTTTTTTTTAATATTTGGATCATGATTACACAAATTGAAATTAAAAATTGGTAGTTTCTGTATTATTTAAATGTGCATTCAAACATTACCAGAATTGCAAGATTATTTGGGAAAGACTCAGTATTTTTCTTCTTCAGGTTTCACATGCCATGATCACGGTGCCACCGTACTTCAGTATGCACCAAAACAGCAGCTCCTCATCTCCGGTGGTCGGAAAGGCTATGTCTGCATTTTTGACATCAGGCAAAGACAGCTACTTCACACATTCCAGGCGCATGACTCCGCTATTAAGGCTCTGGCCCTGGCTCCCTGTGAGGAGTATTTCACTACAGGCTCAGCAGAAGGGAACATAAAGGTGAGTCAGTATAAAGAGCTGGAACATGCTAAGTGTTCTCTGTATCTGCTGTGAAGACTGGGGAAAAAATGACCCCACTGCACTCTTTGAAATGTGGGCGTAAAGTAAGGCTTTGTGAGATAGTGAAGGCCTCTTGACACCCTTCCTCCCTTAGTACTATGTGGTTCTTTCTAGCTTAAGAAGCTTTAAAGAACTCTGTTTTGAATTAAGAGTTGTTAGTACATAGCATTTTTTGTAACATTATTTTGGCTCCTCAGGACCTCCTGTCTCCCCTCTTCTGCCTCCTAGTACCTTACTGTGTTGTGTATAGTCGAGGTGAGGTTTCTGAAAAGGGAGATGGTAAGGTTCTACTTATAATGCCCCAGGACTTCCCTTGACATTAGCAATGTATCTAATTCGCTTAAATATTTAATTGAATTAGAGATGGAGGTATATGTGGTTAATATGAAACTATAAGAGGATGTGAAGAAGAGACAGTGAAATGTAACAGTAGTAAGTGAATCACGTGAATGGCATCAATCAGGTAAGCCTTTAGGAAGGTGGGGTGGGGGGTGGGTACTGGGAAGTTGGGCCAGTTCAGGGCAATAGAAATGAAGGGCATGTTTCTGCTTTTGGTCTCTTTCTGTTTTTTTAAAGACTTACACTTTGTGTTTTCACTTTCTTCTCAACTAGGTTTGGAGATTGACAGGCCATGGCCTGATTCATTCATTCAAAAATGAGCATGCGAAACAGTCCATATTCAGAAACCTTGGGGCTGGGGTCATGCAGATTGACATCATCCCTGGCAACCGGATCTTCTCCTGTGGGGCAGATGGCACGCTCAAAACAAGGGTTTTGCCCAATGCTTTTAACATCCCTAACAGAATTCTTGACATTCTATAGACTTAAAGATTGGGGCTTTATTTTTATAAACACTTCAGTTAAAAAATACTCTAGTAATTAATAGGCATTTCTGCTTTCCAAGCAGCTGTTAACACCTTGAAAACAATACAGAGAATCTCTGTAGAATTGGGAACTGTTCAAGCTGAGTGTTGCCCATACAGGTTGGTAGAATGACTGTGCATGTACCTTGTCATCATGCTGACATACTTAAAAACAAAAAACCTAGTGTTGTACGAAGGGTAGCTATTCTTTACAGCATTTAGCAAACCTGATTCAGAAAACATCTGAGGTTACAAGTTAGCATATTAGTAATTTACAACAACAGGAAGGACCTTCATACCAAATTGAGGAAGGAAATGTTGCTGATTCAGGTTTTCCTTTCTTGTCTTCCCACTGATGGAAGCATGCCTGCAGCTCCTGCGTTGAATGAAGGATAGTCACAAGGTGTTAGAAAGTCTAGATCACCAGAAACACTTTCTGAGCTGTGGAGCAGTGTGCAGTGACTAGTTCTCTGCTGGGAGAGGTCATTTCCATTCTTTACTGCTGATTATTTTTCCTGTTAGTGTTTATACTGAGCTAGTACTGTAACTTGCAAATGAGTGCAAATTTAAATGCAATGTTTTCCTCACAATTTGCACACTCACATTTTTTGGACTGCTCGTTTTTCTATTTAAATATTTGCCTTCATGTTAGGAATGTAATACTTGTGACCATGACATATTTGTAGTTGACCTAACATACCAGTTTAGTACTTTTTCTTTCAGGGTTAAAACCCCACAACATTTAAGGCTATGTTGAAACTACACCAATAGAGCATTTCATATCATAATTTGAATGAATGTTAGGCTTTTTGTGGCCAGTTAATAGTTGATGAGATTGGTGATATTATTTATTACCACAGCCTATTGTATAAACTATGCAGAGTTAAATATTATTTGCTTATAAATTATTAGCCAGTGTCCTATTTTGTTGTACCTCCTTGGTTATGACCAAAAAATGTTCTTGAGATACTGAAACCAATGTCTGTGTGTTTAAATGTTTACCAGCAAATTGTCTCATCATGTTAATGAGAATGTTAAATGCCTGTGTGATAAATAGTAAAATTTAATGGCATAAAAGCACCTTTCTCTGAAGGCGATGTGATGTTCAGGCCGTGAAATACATATGTAAAAGAAAAATAAATGTTATTTGTTAGAGTTTTACCTTAGTTTGGTCTGGAATTCTTTAATATTTTTAACTACTTGAGATCATTTTAAATTTGATCAAATATTTCAATAGAGTTTGTAAGCTACTAGGCAGTTCATTTATGCACAGATATTTACTGAGTACTTTCTAGATCAGAAGCCATTCTAGGAAATGGGACACACCCATGAGCCAGATGGCACTCAGCAATGGCATTTAGTGGGGTAAGAACTAACTTCACTGTACCTTCTCTCATTTATTGAATTACATGCGGAGTTTGGTGAGGACACTGGTGAAGGAGCCAAGTCAGGAGCAGTGCTGTGTGGAGAAGGTGGACGTCTGAGTACACAGGAACGCAAATTGGGCAGAAACCGCACATCTATACATACGCTTCCCACAATTTAGTACCCAGTAACCTGAGCATGTTGCATCCCCTCCATTTTTGTCTGTTCTAACATAGGACCAGCTGATTCAGTCAGTCTGAACTGAGATTCAGACTTCTCAGTGGCTGCCACTATTTGCTGGAAAGACTAACCTTTCTCTACTGAATTGTCAAAGGTTAGTTGACTGCATTTTGTAGACCCACTTCTGGACTCTGTCCTACTGATCTATTTGTCTCTTCTTTTGCCAGTACCATACTGTCTTGATTAACTTTATAGTAAATCTTGAAGCATTTTCTGCACCTATTGATTTTTCTTCTTTAGCCTATTGATAGGGTAGATTACATTAATTGATTTTTGAATATTGAACCGGTTTTACAAAACTGGAGTTAATCTCAATCATGGTTTCTAATTCTTTATATGCGTTTCTGTATCCAGAAACGCATATAAAGAGAGTGAAGATAAACAAATGGAAAGCTAGTCTGTGCTCATGGATTGGAAGGACAAATATTATTAAAATGCTCATACTGCTCAAAGCAATCTACAGATTCAGTGCAATTCTTATCAAAATACCAATAGTATTTTTCAAAGAACTAGAAGAAATAATTATAAAATTTGTTTGGAACCACACACACACATACACACACGCACACCCAAATAGCTAAAGAAGTCTTGAAAAAGAAGAGCAAAGCTGGAGGTATCATAATTCCAGATTTCAAGATATACCAGAGAGCTATAGCAAACCAGTGTGGTACTGACACAAAAAAAGATGCATATACTGTTGGAACAGAATAGAGAGCACAGAAATAAATCCATGAGTATTTGGTTAAGTAACCTATGACAAAGGCGATAACAATATGCAACGCAAAGATAGTCTTTTCAACAAATGTGTTGGGAAAACTTGACAGCCACTGCAAAATAATGAAACTGGATCACTTTCTTACACTATACATAAAAATAAGCTTGAAAGGGATTAAAGATGTAAATGTGAGACCTGAATACTCTAGAAGAGAGCATAGGAAGTAGTTTCTCTGACATTGGACATAGTAACATTTTTCTAGATCGTTCTCCAGAGGTGGGGGACACAAAAGCAAAAATAAACTACTGGGACCTCATCAAAATAAAAAGCTGCTGTACAGCAAAGGAAATGATCAACAAAAAAAAGGGAACCTACTGAATGAGAAGATATTTGCAAATGACATATCTAATAAAGGGTTTGTATCCAAATATACGAAGACCTCCTACAACTCAACACCCAAAAAACAAATAATTAAAAAATGGGCAGAGACAAGAACAGACATTTCTCCAGATATCTAGATGGCCAACAGACACATGAAAAGATGCTCAACATCACTAATTGTCAAGGAAATACAAATCAAAAGTGCAATGAGATATCACCTCACACCTATCAGAATGGATAAAATTGAAAACACAAGAAACAACAAATGTTGACAAGGATTTGGAAAAAAAGGAACTCTTATACACCATTGGTAGGAATGCAAACTGGTACAGCTTCTGTGGAAAACACAATGGATGTTCCTCGAAAATTAAAAACAGAATGACCATAAGACCCAGTAATTCCACTCCTGGGTATTTACCCAAAGAATACAAAAATGCCAATTCAAAAGGGCATATGCACCCCTATGTTATTGTAGCATTATTTATAATAACCAAATTACAGAAAGCAACACAGGTGTCCATCAAGAGCTGAATGGGCAAAGAAGATTGGTACACACACACACACACACACACACAGAAATATTAGTCACAAAAAAAAAAAAAAATGAAATCTTTCCATTTCCAATAACATGGATGAATCTAGAGGGTATTATGCTAAGTGAAATAAGTCACAGAAAGACAGTAAATACCCTAAGATTTTATTCGTATGTGGAATTTAACAAAACAAATGATCCAAAAAAAGGAGGACAAGATCCTCCCCCACCTAGGTTCTTAAATATATAGAGTTGGTGGTTACCAGAGGGGAGGTGGGGGAGAGGATAGGTGAAATAGATGAAGGGGATTAAAAGTACACTTATCTTGATGAGCACTGAGTAATGTATACAATTTTGAATCACTATATTATATACCTGAAATATAACACTATGTTCATTATACTGGAATTAAAATTGTTAAAAAATTCAGCCAAATCAACTGCACAGAGGGAAGCTTTTCCAAAACCTTTTTCAGGAATAAAGTACTCGGTCACTTGGTGTTAATCTAGAGGCATTATGACTTTAGATGGTTGATAATAAAAAATTACAGTATGTTGTTAAAAAAAAATTTACTGAGAGTACATTAAAGACTTGAAAGTGAGACCAGAAACTATAAAACTCATAGATGAAAACACAGGGGTTAAGGTTCTAGTCACTGGTTATGGCAATGGGTTTTGGTTGTGACACCAAAAGCAAGGGCAGAAAAGGCAAAACTAAGCACGTGGGACTCCATCAAATTGAAAAGCTTCTGTAAAGCTAAGGACACTATCAACAAAATGAAAAGGCCAGGTATACAAGGGGAGAAACTATTTGTAAAGCATGTATCTGATGAGGTGAATATCCACAATATATGAAGATAGCAATAAAAATGTGATTAAATATGGGCAGAGGATCTCAACAGACATTTGCCAAAGAAGTCATATGGAGGGCCAAGAGTTAAATGCTCAATATCACTCCTCATCAGCAAAATGCAAATCAAAACCACAATGACATCTCACAACTGCTACCTGGCTATCATCAAGAAGCCAAGACATTAGTGTTGGTGAGGATGTAGAGAAGGGTGAGCCCTTGGATGCCCTTGGTGGCAATGTAAATTGACACAGCCACTATGGAAGACAGAATGGAGATTCCTCAAAACATTAAAAATAGAACTACATGTGATCCTGCAACTCTGTTTCTGATTATCCAAAGAAAATAAAAACACTAACTTGAGAAGACACATGCACCCCCATGCTTACTGCAGCATACTTACAATAGGCAAGGTATGGAAACAACAGAAGTGTCCACAGGTGGATGAATGGATAGAGAAAATGGGGTATATATGTACACAATGGGATCATGTGTACATAAACAAGAAGGCTTATTTGCAACAACACAGATGGACCTTGGGAATATTGTGCCCAGTGGAATGAATCAGACTGATCTCACTTACTGGTGGAATCTTAACAAGAAAAAAAAAAAAAATAACAACCAAGAAACAAACTCAAAAACCAAACTGAGTTCATAGATCTAGAGAAAAATTTGGTGGTTTCCAGAGGCAGGGAAAAGTGGGAGGTAGATGAGTGGGTGACTAAGGTTAAAAAGCACCAACTCCCAGCTTTAGGAAAAACAAAAAGTCCAGGGATGTAATGTACATACAGCACAGTAATTACCATTACTAATACTGTACTGTGTATTTGAAAGTTAAGAGAATACATCTTAAAAGTTCTCATCACAAGAAAACACGTTAGTAACAATTTGTGGCAATATATATTAACTAGACTTAGTGTGGTGGTCATTTCACAATATATACAAATACTGAACCATTATGTTGGGCACCTGAAGCTAGTTTAATGTTAGCTCTTCATTATACCTCAATTAAGGGGCACCTGGGTGGCTCAGTCGGTTAAGTGTCCGACTTCTTCTCAGGTCATGGTCTCATGGTTCATGGGTTTGAGCACCGCGTTGGGTTCTGTGCTGACAGCTCAGAGCCTGGAGCCTGCTTCACATTCTGTGTCTCTTTCTCTCTCTGCCCCTCCCCTGCCCATGCTCTCTCTCTTTCTCAAAAATAAATAAACATTAAAAAAAATCAAAATAGTATGGTATTGGCATAAAAATGGACACAAAGGAACAGAATAGGGAACCTAGAAATAAACCCACTCATCTGTGACCACCTTATGACCAGGAGTCAAGAGTAAACAATGGAAAGAAGATAGTCTCTGCAATAAATTGCTGGGAAAAGTAGACAGCCACAGGCAAAAGGATGAGAGTGGACTCCTCTCTTACACCATATACGAAAGAATCAACTCGAATTGGGTTAAAGACATGAACATGAGACCTGAAATCCTAAAACTCCTAGGTGAAAACACAGTAGGTAAGTTCTTTGATGTAAATCTTGGCAATGATTTTTTTGATTTGTCCCCCAAAGCAAAGGCAACCAAAGCAAAAACAAACAAGTGAGATTACACCAAACTAAAAAGCTCCCACCCAGCCAAGGAAGCTCCCACCCAGCCAAGGAACCCATTAGGAAATGAAAAGGCAAGCTGCAGAATGGGAGAACAAACATTAACACATCATATCTGATCGGGGTTGATATCCATAACATCTAACAAATGCATATGACTCAGTAGAAAGAAATGAAACCATCCAATTAGAAAACGCCCAAGGGCACCAAGTAGAGAGACATTTCCCCCAAATAAGACAGAGTAGCCAGGAGGAAGGTGAAAAGGGGCTCAAACATCATGAATTAGAGCGATGCAAATCTAAACCACAATGACAGCACTTCACACCTGTTAAAACAACAAAGAGATAACATCAAATAGAAATGTAACAAAGGGATAACAAGTATCGGTAAGGATGAGAAAAAGGGATTTCCTTTTCACTGTTGTTGGCAATATAAATTGCTACGGTGATATAGAGAATATTATGGAGGTTCAAATTATTAAAAATTGAACTTTCATATGATTCCATATTCCAGTCTGGGTATATACCCAAAGGGAATGAAATCTCTATCTGAAAAAGCTGTTTGCATCCAAATGTTCATTGTAGCCATAGCTATAATTACAATGACAGCCTAATTCGGAAACAACCTATTTGATCATTCACCCTGAGGTTCATGCTTGAGGGCATTATGCTCAGTGAAATTAAGTCTGGCAGAGAAAGATATTCTTATGATCTCACTTACATGTGGAATCTAAGAAAATCCAATTTAAGGAGATAGAGAATAGATTATTTGTTGGGGGGGGGGGGCTTGTCAGTGGGAAATACATGAATGTGAGGTAAAGGTAACAGCTTCCAGTTATAGAATATATAAGTTCTGAGGATAGAATGTATAACGTCTATATTTAACAATACCATATTGCATAATTGATGATTGCTAGAAGAGTAGACTTTTTAAAGTTCTCATCACACACACACACACACACAGTTCCCATCACAAGAAAAGAATTTATGTAAGGTGATAGATGTTAGCTAAACTTACTGTGATAATTTTTTCACTTTACATATATCCTATAATTATGTTGTACACCTAAAACTAAGGAACGTTATAGGTCAATTATCGCTCAAACTGGGGATAAAAGCAAGGGAGACCTAATTGCCTTGCCAAAAAAGAAGCACAAAAAGAATGTGAAATAAAGACTTCAACAAAGAAAAGGTAAATGAATTTATCACCAGCAGATCTGCACTAAGAAATGTGAAAGTCATGTATAGGAAGTCAGTCCCTCAATCCAAAGAGGAATGATACTAGATGGAGATCTATCTGCACAAAGAAACACAAATCACCAACACTGGTAACTACATAGGCAAAGAATAGACTTCTTTCTTCATTATTAAAATATATTTAAAAGATGACTGTCTACTTGAATCAAAAATACTAATACTTGCTGGTTGCATACCATATGTACAAGTAAAATGCATAAGAACAATAGCACAAAGGCCAGAAGAGAATGGAAATATATTGTTCTAAGCTTCTTATGCTAAAAAAGTACAGGTACACTGATAAAAATACACACGATAAACTCTAAAGGAAAATAAAACAACAGTAAGTTGTTTGTAACAACTTATACTTATTATAACCAAAAGCCCAGAAAGAAAATAAGGTGGAGTTATTAAAAAATTCAATCAGTTCAAAAAACAGCAGAAAAAGAAAAACAACAGATGAGACAATATCAGGATTATAGATTTAAGTCAACCATAACAATAATTACATTAAACGTAGATGGTCTAGCCAAGGGTCAGCAAACCTTTTCTTAAAGGGCTAAATAGTAATTATTTTATGTTTGCAGCAGGTTTCTGTAGCAATTACATAACTCTGCTGTTGTAGCACAAAAAAAAAAAAGTGTCAGTCAATACATAAAGAAATGAGTGTGGCTGCATTCTAATAAAACATTATTTACAAAAATAGGTAACCTAGCAGACTGTAGTTCACTAATTCCTTGTTTAAATACCTCCATTAAAAGGCAGAATGATTGTTGCAAGGGAATATCTCATTGTGGTTTTGATTTGTATTTCTCTGATAATTAGTGATGTTGACCATCTTTTCATGTGTTGGCCATTTGTATGTCTTCTTTGGAAAAATGTCTATTCAGGTCTTTTGTCCATTTTTTAAATCATCATCATCATCATCAGGTGTTGAATATAATGGCTAGTATCAAAGAGACCAGAAACAACACGTGTTGGCAAGGATGTAGAGACAAGGGAACCCTCGTGTACAGTTGGTGGGAAGGTAAATTGGTGCAGCCACCGTGGAAAACAGTATGAAGTTTCCTAAAAAAATTAAAAACAGAAGTACCATATGATGCAGTAACTCAACTTCTTGGTATCTACCTGAAGGAAACAAACACTAATTTGTAAAGATATACACATCCCTATGCTTACTGCGGTGTTATTTACAATAGCCAAGATATGGAAGCAACCTAAGTGTCCAATGGTAGATGAATGGGTAAAGAAAGATGTGGTGTATATACACAATGGACTATTACTCAGCCATAAGAATGAGTTCTTGCTATTTGAGACAACATAGATGGACCTAGAGGATATTATGATAAGTAAAATAAGCCAGACCAAGACGAATACAATATGATTTCACTTATGTGTAGAATTGAAAAAACAAAATGCACACAAAAAAAGCATAAATAGAATATAAGTACAGAGAAGAAACTGGTGGTTGCCAGAGGGGAGGAGGCGAAGGGAGTGGGAGACACAAGCTTCTAGTTATGGAATGAGTAAGTCACAGGGATAAAAAATACAATATAGGGAATATAGTCAATGATATTGTAATAGCGTTCTATGATGACAGATGGTAGTTATACTTGTGGTGAGTTTAATAGAGTTGTCGAACCACTATGTTGTACATCTGAAAATAATGTAACATTATGTGTCAACTAAACTTCAATAAAACAAAAAGAGGAACAGACTCATAAATACAGAAAATACATTAAGTCCTTTGGGTTTTTAATGGAGGCTTCATTACACAGCCATGATTGATTAAATCACTGGCCGCTGGCAACTGATTTAACCTCCAACCCATCTCCTCTCCCTGGAGGTCAGGGTGGGACTCAAAGTCCCAACCTTCTAATAACATATTTGGGTGCCCTGGCAACCAGCCTCCATCCTTAGGTTGTTTAGGGGCTTTTCAAAAGTCACCTCATTAACAATAAAAGACATTTTTTTATGGCTCTAATCACAGGAAATTCCAATAGTTTTAGGAGCTCTGTGTAAGAAAAGGGGACAAAGAACAAATATGTATGTCTAATTCTAAATCACAGTATCACACCAAGGGTCAGCAAACCGCACTGTAGGTCAAATAAAGCCTACCACCTGTTTTTGTACAATCTGTAAGCTAAGAATGGTTTTCTACATTTTTAAATAGTTAAGAGTCAAAAGAAAAACATTTTATGACACTTGAAAATTATAAAATTCAAATTTCAATGCCCAGAAAGTTTTTTTTGAAATATAGCCATGCTTCCTCACTTATGTGTGGTCTAGGATTGTTTTTAGCTACAACAGCAGAGTTAAACAGTTAAGCAGAGACAGTGTGGCCTACAAAGCCTAAATTATTATCAGACCTTTTGCAGAAAAAAAATTGCCAACAAGCTTACTTAGTGTAACCCAGCCCTGAATTTCCTCTGTTTCCAAATGACCACAAATACTACACACAATGAGATTTGGAAGCAGCCAACCTAGATATCCCCATCCCATATGGCAGGTTCCGAATCTTTCCCTGTCTGGGTCCTCACCTTGGTACAGCGAACTTCTCTGTGAGTTTCACCTTCTTCTGAGCTTGGCAACTCTGATCAAGTCCAAGGTCGGGTCCTCATTTTTTCCTGCTCTCTACTGCAAGAGATCAGAGCCTCTTTGTATGCTGCGAAGGAGGCCCTACCTGGGCTTTCTCACGTAGCTTTCACTTGGCAATTAATTGGTTTCAGCGTTTTATCTTTTTCCAGAGGGCCAATCAAGCTTAGCAACAGCCTCCCTCCTGATTTTGTTTCCTTTTTAGTCCCTATTTCTCCCTAATTCTCAAACATCTGATACATAACATTAGCTAAGGTATTCCTTTCCACTGGTATACCATTCATCACCAAAGTCTTAACAAATGGACCATCGCATTGTCCCAAAGGCTAATTGTGCTCAATCTACTACCAGCAATGGGGTCCTCATTGTAAACAGGTGGTCAATGATCCAGCTCCAAAACCTGATCTCAGTGGCTTCTTTTTAGGACCACAACTGTTTAGGGTTGCAGGACTCCCAGTCAAATTAGAATTTCAGACAAACAAGTTTTAATTGTAAATATATTCTGTACCATACCTGGGACATACTTACACTAAAAATGTTGCGATTGTTCTTTATCTCAATTTAAGTTTTAACTGGGCATCCTGGAGTTTACCTGGCAACTCTACAACAGGTTGCGTTTCCCAGGAAGCAAGCTCTGGGATGGAGCTCAGCCAGGAGGATGTCATTGAGAAGTGCCCTTGATTCAGCACCTGTGGAAGGGAGGATGGAAGGGCAGAGGGAAAAGTCCATCGTTTTCATTAGAGTCAGTTTTATTGTAAATTCGTTACATTGCTAAGAACCATTTTGGGGGATGTGACGTGTTAACCGCCTAATCAAACAGGCCAGCAGACAGAAACTGTGGTGTGGTGTCCCTGATGCAGTCCCTCAACCCTCGAATGAGGCTGCAAGAATCTGATTCTCCAGAAGGATGAACTGTAAAAGTAACAATAATTTATCAAGAATTATATCATTTTCACAGCATTTGTCATTTGACACAGAAAAAATCAAAGGAGGTAAGTAATACTATTATACATTTTACAGATGAAACAGAGGCTGAGGGATTAAGATACCTGCCCAAATTCACACCAATTCAGTTTTTTAAAATCTGTCTTATTTTATTTTAGATCAAAATGTTATGTTCTTTCCAATTGCTTTGCCTATGTCAATAAATTAGCAGATCTTCACTGAGTTTATGTCTGTCTCTAGTTCTAGTTACTGGTTTCTACATTTTTCGGGTTTTCCTATAGAGAACACATAGTCCGTATCAACGACTTTTCAGTATTCAGGAGTCAGCAAATTCCAAGAGTTTCAACAGAGGAGCAACCAATGTAATTCTTCCACAATATTGCTTTGGGTTGTTATTTTTTCTTGTAAATGTTACATGTAAATCAACAGGAGGTAAAAATAAGAATACACTTGTTTCAACGTATGACTTATTTTATTGACTAACGTTAAATAAACGGCAACCAAAAGAGAGACATTCACCATGATTCATTTGTTGTTCAGAATTGTTCAGATCTGTGGTTACAGATTGGACATCCCATCAACACCAGGTCCCAGCAGCAGCGGAGAAACTGAAAAGCCCTATCACATACCTCTTCATGTGGTTTGACATTAGTCACAGACAAAATGTACCTTGAAGTTGGAAAGTGACTCCTGGCTCTTCAAGGATCATAGCGTCTCATTGGCCCCTCACTTAGCAACCTTGAAGGGAATGACTGCGAAGGGACCTAAGCCCGGAACTCCTCATTTTAATTTTTTATTAACATTTATTTATTTTTGAGACAGAGAAAGACACAGAGCATGCGCAGGGGAAGGGCAGAGAGAGAGGGAGACACAGAATCCGAAGCAGGCTCCAGGCTCTCAGCTGTCAATACAGAGTCCAAGGCGGGGCTCAAACTCCTGAAAAGGAGATCATGACTTGGGCTGAGGTCAGACGCTTAACTGACTGAGCCGCCCAGGTGCCCCTGAACTCCTCATTTTAAAGCTTTCACCCCAGAACTCTTTCTCTGTCATAACATCTGTGCTTAGTGATCCACTTGAGACCATGACCACCTGCACGGCTTTGATACGACACATTATCACTTTGAGAGAAAATGCTTTGAAATAGTGTCTGGCCTACATTTGAGGTTGGGAGGACAGTTTTATTTACTTTCCAGGGGAAAGCTATCTATTTTAGATTAAAGAAGAATTAGGAAATTATCTGCTTTGATTCTGACATCAGAAGTGCAGATATTTGAAAAGTGCTTTAAAGCAACTTTGATTATAAGTGACAATGTAAACTTCTAAAATGGTATCTTGACTTAAAAACATTAGGTTGTACATTCTACTTTAGCAGTGAGCCCAAGCCTTTTTTTTTTTTTAATAAAGTAGTATTTGCAGGCAAGAAGGAGTAAAATCTGGATTCTTTGCCTTGTGTAAAGACAAACCTTCAACCCTATTATATTGTTACTTACACCTTGCTCAGACTCAGTTATCCCGATATTAATCCTCCATGGGGAAAAAAAAAATCCCAGTATGAACTTCCCTAGCAGTGAGTATATAATCCCATACCCACAATTAAGGGAGTCAGGATAGTTCAGATATCAAGACTGAGGTTTCTAAAAAATTTTTTCTGAAAGGAATATGTGCTAATTCAACAAGATTCTTTGGTTGCTACCATATATATAATTAGTATTGGATGTATATATTACTAATACCACTATTACTATGAAACTGTATTCATATCCAGGTCCCCTATGTCCAAAAACAGAAACACATGTATTCAAATACTTTAAAAGACTAGTATTCTCTAGATGCATTGATCTTAAGTATGAAACTATTTTACTTTGTTACAAAACATGAATCTGAAGAGTATTTTTTTTTAAGCTATGCTGACAGGACACAACCAATCTAACAGAGAAGTGAAGAAAAGCTTTCAAATATCCATTATTTTGAGAATACAACAACAAAGAAGTCCCCAGTAGCTGCCTAAGTGTTTTCAGGGGGTGGGGAGATTTAAATACCCAAATATGTATAGCCCATAAGTTTCAAAATGCTTCCATTAAATAAGTGATCAGGCCACACTCAGGGCCCCCAAGTATGAAAAACCCTGAGTGTGTGGCTCTCCTCCAACACACACACGAATTCAGTGAAGGCAAACAGATAAAAAAATCTTTACATAAGATTTCTCTGGGTCCCCTTCCTTCCTGGCTGTGGGACCCCAGTAACTTTCCAGATTCCTCTCTCCTCTCAGCAGCCCTGCCCATACACCAGGCTGCAGGATGTCTGAAGAACTGAATCGGCAGAAAATACATACTTAAGGGCATTCAGGTGCAAGTTAAACTGGATTTTTCTCCTAGCTTCCAATGGGATCAGATGACATCCTTTGAAACTACATTAGGGAAAGAGCGGTTTACTAACCGCTTTGGGGGAGGGCCACTTAATTTTATGCTGTTCTCACCCTTCCCCTCGACCAAACACTCAAACCGTATTATTACTCTTTCTTTGTCTGGAATAAAACAAAACATAACAAACAGCCTCTGGCGAATAAGCCCTGCCAACAATCAGCCTCACTTTATAGCCCAGAAGTTGGCAAACTTTTGGTGTAAAGGGCCAAAGGGTAAATGTTCTAGGCTTTGCAGGGCCCCTACTCAACTTTTTCGCAACAACTCAATTCTGCCACTGTAGAGCAAAAGTAGTCACAAACTCTGATACACAAGCAAAGGCGAGTGACCCTGTTCCAATACAGCTTCACAAAAACTTGCAATGGTCTAACTTTGGCCTAAGGGCCATGGTTTGCCCGTCCCTGTTCTAGATAATAATCACAAATGGTGCCTCTTCCAAAAACTGCAAAGGGCTTCCCATGGTTCTAGCCAGATTAATGCCTACTCACATAATATTTAGTAGTTGATAGCAGATACGTAGCAGTGAAAGCAGCAGCCAGGGTGACGTGAGGATTCAGTGTTTGTGATCTACAGCAGGATCAGAGACTGATAGGAACCTGGCAGTGCCTGTTTCTGTTTCATTAGCAAGCCTGAGCATGTAGCTGTGCCTGGCTTTTTTTAACTTTGGAGCGGCAAACTCGAGCCCAGGATGATGCTCATTCCAGTGCTGTGGTGGCTGGTGCGGACGCAGAGAATGGTAGTAAATTATGGGTAATGTGGTCCCTCCACAGCCTTAAAGGGTCCATGCAGCTTCCCAAGGCACTGAACACAAGTCACTACTAAGGAATTCATTGCTCAAAAGTGTTCGGGCTTATCTCGGAGGTAAATTTGCTCAGCATGTGGCTAAAAACCAAAAAACCAAACCAAATATGTAACAGCTGTGAAAGCAGTAACAGCCGAGAAGCACAGAAATGCCTACAGGTGGAGGGAATCTTGCCAGTCATCTTTGGCAGCCCTTTCATATTACCAGTCAGGAAAACAAGGCTCACAGAGAGAAGGGTAACTTGCCCAGATAGTCTGTGGAGAAATCACCAAATCATAGCCATCTTGACCTCCAGTTTGTTGCTATTTTCCTCTAAGGAATCTGAATTTATTTATTTATTTTTTTTAGTTTTTTAAATTTTTTTTTGAACGTTTATTTATTTTTGGGACAGAGAGAGACAGAGCATGAACGGGGGAGGGGCAGAGAGAGAGGGAGACACAGAATCGGAAACAGGCTCCAGGCTCCGAGCCATCAGCCCAGAGCCCGACGCGGGGCTCAAACTCACGGACCGCGAGATCGTGACCTGGCTGAAGTCGGACGCTTAACCGACTGCGCCACCCAGGCGCCCCGGAATCTGAATTTAAAGGGGGTTCCCTGACCATATAAACACTCATGTCATGAGATTATGACAGCTAAGGACCTGGTTCCCCTAAAGACAAGTTTTATGTTGGAATATTCATGGTACCAGAGAACATCTGAAACTTGTCAAGGGGGAACAGAATGCATCTCATCACTGGTTTATTGTAGCTGACAAAAACCGCACAGGATAAAGCATTAAATGACCATCTTCCCATGAATATAAATGCTGGTCTCTCATATTGTAGGATAACATGGCAAGAACAGACTGGGAAGTTCTTAAATTAAAGTTTGCATTGATCTGTTTCCCTCCTAACAAATCAAAGGCAAATGTTATCCTCAGATCTTTGGTGTCCGTGACATAAAGGATCCCTTGGGCAATGAAGGCGTTACCGGCCTTGGTCTTGGGGTATGTGGTATTAATGTGTTGCACCACAGAGAATGTCCTCTCATCCAACTGGGCGACAAGAATGCTTGAGCCATCCACACTTGAAGCATAGATAATCCAAAGACCCTTTTCATCCACAGCTAAATTGAAGTAAGTCTTGGAATTTGCAAAGAGGTATTTTCGATCAAAATACAGGGCATTTTCAAGTTTCAGAGTTTGGGATGTTTCTTTGCCAAATTCAAATCTGAAATGTGAAAAAGGTAGATATGAGTCAGCATTTTTGTGGACAATGGTAGGTTTTTTGTTTTTTGCTTTTTGTTTTTGTTTTGTCTCCTCTATTAAACTGGAGTGGGGCTTGGGATTCTGCATTTCTAAATTCTAGGTCTACTGGTTTACCCACAATGCTCTGCATACCAAGGATGTAAAGGATGCTGACTACATCTAAAGTGTCCACCTTCGTGCCACGTGCCCCAGGAAAATTCCTTACCCTCATGACTCCTCAGTTGTTTGCCAACCTCCTAAAATGCCCTAAGATTCTTAGATCTGCAAGGGGCCTTAAAAAATGATCTAGTCCAGTCTTTTCATTTTACACATGAGAAAGTGACTAGCCCAGGAATATGAGTAAGTAGCCAGAGTTAGAATTTAGGTTTTCTAACTGCAATTTTGGGGGTTCTTCCTCTACCCCATGCTGGAATTTTTACGACAAAAATGTCACAGTGGTCTAAATGAAGAAGAAAGTTGTCAGCTGAGAAGAAACGTAGCCAAGTCAAGGTCATGCAGTTTTTTTGTCAGGAAAGTGACTGGATAAATTCAGCTACAGCATGGAATCCCATGCCCTCAGCTCCTGGAGGCTGTCTGACCAGGCAGACTCCAAATCCAGACCATATCTAAAAGTTGATTATGATTCAAAAGTTACCTAATTCCAGGAATGAAAATTCACGAACGTTAGGCTAAATGAGAAGAAAAACACAAGAGGGTGCCATTGAGCAGGAGAAGAAATAGGGGAAGCATGAATCTGCAGATATGCGGTGGAGCCTAAACTAACAAACTTGGAGTCAATCAAGAGACCCTGAGGTAAGTGTGAGAGACACCAGAGAAAATAAGGCCTTGAGAACAGCCTGCCTGCCCACCTCTGCTTCTTCCTCTGAATGTCTGGAGCTCAGAACTGCCAATCAGTCCATCAGTACCGTTGGTCTGGTACCTAGCAGCTGCATTTCTTGAGGAGGCCTGACCCCTCACAGGAAAAACAGGGTCTTATTCCAGCCTGCCTGTCCCCTGGCCCCACCTGTGGCCTGGCATAGAGCAGGCCAAAGTAGTGTGTCAGACACATGTAGCTTCATTAGAAGACACTCTTGGAGAGGCCAATCCTCTTTCTGGGGCTCACTCATCCTGGAACTCCCTTACCACCCTCATCCCTATGTAAAAACAGTGCTGTGGCAGTAGGGAGCTGCAGAATTAAATGAGGAGAAATGTCATGGGAAGGAATGTGTCTGGGGAGTACTGGCTTCTGAACAGGAGGTGGGTTGGTTGTTGTTTGCTGTTAACACAAGACTCTGCCCAATGAGGTAGCCAGGGAGATATGGAAATGATGGGGAGGCCTGGGAGAGGGAGATGAGAGGGGGAGGAGGAGATGCTTCCAGCCACAGCTGACATGTGTCCCACCCCCATCCTCACCCACACTCAATGCCAGCAAGGTTGTTGCGATTGGACCTCACCAAGTGGAGGAGGGCCGTGAGGGCAAGGGAAGAGGGACCCAGCCCTCTCTCAGGTCCTTATCTCTTGTTTTGGATGACTAGGACCATGGCTTTCATAATACTGGAATTATCTCAGATAAGGGTACAGCTGGAGGGCTGCAGACCACAGGAGGTGGTGTCTTGTCTGAGGCCATGGAGTGAGTAGGAGAAGTTGGAACCTGACTTGAGCTCCCTACTCTCTTTATTTCCCAAGATGCCCTGCCTCGGCCCAAAACCTGATTTCTTCTTGAGCCACAAAGACAAAATTTTAGCAATTCTTTTGGGGAGTCAGGAAGACATGGCTGCCACCCCGAGCACAGCTTACCCAGGTGACCACTTTCCTTCCCCTTGGTAAGCAGAGAGGAAGACAGGTGGCCTGGCAAGGGCTCCATCAAGATGACAGATCAATCTGAACGCAAAGTTCCCTGGCTTTGCACTGTCATCCTTAGTCTTCAATGATCTCAGCTGGGACATGAAATTCTTCACACCCAAAGTTTTTCAGAAACTTTGAGTGTGCGTGAACCTTCCTGGCTAGGGAGAGCTAGGTTCTGGCTGCTTCTTTTCTCAAAGGATGACAAAGCTGCAGCCCTAATCACACCAGGTCTACTTCTCTCTGGCTCTGACCTTAGTCTTGGTGTCCCAAGCAGCAATGTTGCAGATCCCAGGTCAGGGCTGGGTCATGGGGCTCACTCACTGTTTCCTGTGGTTCAGTCAGAAAACCCTGACTGACCTCTGTGTGCCAGGCTCTGGGGACAGGAAGATGATGGCACCACAGTCCCAAACCCTAAGTAGCTCTCAGATTACTAAAGCACCACACAGGTGCTGTCTGGGATGCGGAAAGACAGCTGTGACCCAAATGACTCACCTCACTATGGTGTTGGAGCCTCCTTTGTGGTAGTAGAGACAGTTGTTGTGAACGGCATGCCCGCAGCCATGGAAATAATATGGGAGATGCACGAGAGTGTAACTGCCATTCAACAGGGAGGGTTGGTCTTTGAATTCCTTCACCCTGATGCCTGCAGGGGGAAAGCCAGGGAGAGGCAATCACAGCTTGGGAGTGAGTCAGGGGAGAGAGTTAGAAAGAGGGAACTTGAGAGTGAGGTGTCCTGCAAGGGTTCACGTCCAGGTTAGAGTCTCAGACTCCCAAACTCAAAGTCCAGTTTTCTTCTCTGGATTCTTAAACCATGCTTCAAAGGTAGGAGCCACAGAGTTGGCTTTACTCCTCCTAGGAAAACTGTATCACTCCCTCCCAGCATACCCTAGATTGTTTATAAAATCTATCAGACCGATATAGGCCTGTACTGGGAATAGCAAACACTTGGCACTTGGGCAGTCACCTCCTGCCTCCTCCTGCCACTGCTAATTCACAGTGTTCCTCTTTCCTTCTGAGCCAGCATCCTTCTTGGCTGGCAACCCACGCAGTCACTACCCGCTGATCACTTGGCCCTGATGAAATGAAGCAGAGTGTCTCAGCTATCGCTCTGACCAGTGAATATGGTCAGACCCCTTCTGGAATGAGGCTACTGCTACCCTCACTGGCAATCCCTGACCACGTCCCTCTGGGGCAGTATAACTAGGGTCATGCTTAGATGCAGTGTGTCTGCAAGATGGCACTTCACCTTCTCCCCTGGGCTCTCTGTCCAACAGATATCTGAGAAAGATGGCCAAAAGTACTCTCCTTAAAGAAAGATGGACAGTGCACAAGAATTTGTCTGATATTTCTTCCACATTATGGTTTGGGGCTTTTAAGACTGGAGTCATAATGATATTTGCTTCCTTCTGGATAAGCTAAGTTGGGAATACCCCGGTCATGTCCTTGTGACCTGAACTGCAAGGCTTGTCACCAGTGTGCTCAACTGAGAAAAGTGTTCTGCCCACTCATTTGTGCTGTCTGAAATAAAGGGCAGTTCTGTGACACCAGTCAGCAGGGATTTCAGACACACAGAGATAGAAGAAGCCTGAAGGCAGGCAACAGATTAAAGGCACAACTACCACAATGATGTGGGTCATTGTCAAGTGAAGGTACCTGAGAAATGTTCAGTCACCCAGATCCGCTCATCACTCTTGTTAGCAGACTCTCTTATCCAAGTCCCAAATGTCTCTTTAACTTTCAGTACTTGTGTTGGATTTCCAATGGAAGCGATCATGGATTCTGTCAAAAGAGGAGAAAGGAAAGTCATTCACCTACCAATTATGACTTTAAGACATCCAATTTCTGAATTTCAAAACAAGATGCTTTGCCTCTGCACCTGCTTGTGGAGAATGGTGTTCCCCACCTTTCTCATCAGCTTTTCCAACCAAGGTATCATCATTTGGTATGGCGCATGTCTCCCCTAAAACAACGACAACGGCAATGATCAGAGCCAATGCAGGCAGCGCAGTGAGACTCATGTAACTTTATTATTGGTGCTCTCCCCCACCTCATTCCAGACTCTAGTCCTATAAGCTTTCTTTATAATAGGTCTACCAAGTTTTTTTGGTTGCTTGCTTTTAAGCAACGAGTCTTATACTCCCAATTCCCCACCCTTGTCCCTCACCTCCACCACTTGGTGAGTTCCTAATACGCTTTCTAGGAGCACAGTTGCTAAAGTAATACAATCTCAAGAGGCTGTCAGTAAAAGGGAAAAAGTGGCCTGTCCAAGCCCTCAGAATTCTGGGGGGGGGGGGGGGGCGGGGGGTGGGAAGAGACTTACTGATAATTTCCTGGCCCCTCTGGGCAGGTGGTAGGTATCACTATCATGGATTGCATTTTCCAGGAAGGATTTTCACTTTCAGGGAGGATGATGGGTCCTCATGAGAGGGTGGCCCCCTTTACCCTGTCTTTCTGGATGCCAGAGGGAGGCATCACAGAAGAAGGAGCCCAGAGATGTTTGAACTCCCCCCCATCACTTCCCACCTGTGTCTGCTTGAAGGTCTACGGGATGTAGGTCCTTGACAGGCGCCCAATTTATAGTTGGTTTGAAGCTATACCTAAGCAAGAAGCCATCAGGCCTGGGTTGTAATTGTTACTTTTAACAGATGGGCTTAATTCAGACCTTGGTGAAGAGGTGTCTTGGGGCAGCAGAAGTAGGACAGAGAAGGAGGGGAGGAATATACCAGTGTGAGGACAGGGAGTGGGTCGGCTGGGGAGAAGGACCTGGTCTGGGGCAGGCTGAGGCAAATCAGGCTTTCCAGAGAAGTTCAGGTCCACTTGCCTAGACAAATTCTAAGAGGTTCAAGTCACCTGTAGTTGCTAGATAGAAAGGATTACCTCCATTGTCCCAAGAGCAGCTCATGGAATAATCTGGAGAGATTTTTCTATTAGTAAAATAAAGGGCAGGACCCTCTGCAGTCTAAGCTTCTTTCTAGCAGGATGAGCCTATATTTGCCTCGAGTCCTCCTGTCCCCTGATGAAAGAAGTTTTGGGGAATCTGTTATGATTCCCCGCTCCCCATGCAATTCTGCTGCCCCTGAGTTTCATCTGGACTTTCTACTAAGGAACTTGGGTTTCATACAGGAAAGGGACAGAGAGACCCTCCTGTTCTTCATCTAAAGAAAAGGCTCTCATTAATTCATGTTGTACCAGCCTGCTTCTAAAGCTGTGGGGGCGGGAGGGAGCTTAAAGAAATGGAATTGGAGCAGGAGAGAAGGCCAAGTTCGGATGCAAGATGCCTGGCAACAGAGGACTCATTTCTAGGAGGCCGAGTGGGAGATTATGGCCTCTCCTTTAAAGCAGTTTTCACAACTCTGAGGCCCAGCCCCTGCTCAGTAGGCAGGCCAGGCAGAGGCAGGTGTTGCTCCAGCACCCGTGCCCTGGCTGACATAGTCTTTGGCAAATTGGGACTCTGCAAAAGCTCAAGTCAGATTCCCCCTTCTTCCAGGAGAAGGTTCCTGTTCAGCTCATTCTCCAAGGGCAGCTGAACAAAGGGCTGAAACTAACAGAGGGGGGTGGTGCTGAGCCCCGGGCGGGCCGAGGGGGGCAGCTCGGCCCTGAGGCTGTGATTTCTAACTAACTGCTGGGCAGAATCATAATCAGGCTGCACTGACTGGGGGGTGGGGTGGGGGTGACATCTTTGAAAGCACTGATTTGCCCACTTTGACAGCTGATGTGTGCCCCCAAAAGCCTTCCTAAAAGACCAGGGCACCAAACAGAACTAAAGACCATGTAGGAAAGCAGCAGGGAAGCCCACAGCAAGTGTGAAAGAAACTCCAGTCGGTATCCTCCTCTCTGTTTGCCACTGACATGATGCCATCAAGTGGTGCCTTCTCGTGGCCTGACCAGGAGTCGGTCCCGGGTCACCACTCTGGGAAGAAGTTCTAGCATCATCTTAGAAGTATTTTCTATTTATATGGCCCTTGATTTCTAATTAGCTTTCAATCCTATGTCCACCTCTGTCACAGATTGGCCGACTGACAAGTCCTCTTGGCCTGCCAGAGATCAGGCGTCCCTTGCCCTGGGTTGGCTTAGTCTCAGTGTGTGGATTTCCATCTCTGAAAGGAAGATGCTCTAAAAGAAGGACTTTAGAGGCAGGCAGACATGGGTTTGAATCCAAGCTCTGTCACTTACTAATTGAGTGACATTGGGTAAGCTACAATAGCTCCTTAGCATTTCAGTTTTGTATCTATAATTTGGTGGCAATACCGATTCCTGTATCATTTCGTGAACCAAGTACTTCGCACTGTGCCCTGCACGTAGTTAGCACACAAAGCTTTGCGGTGGTGAGGGCAGAACTGTAGTACTGTGGGGAGTTAACCAATCTGAACCTCCCCCTCAACTCCCCAGCATCAGTCAAGCCCTTCACGTTCCCAGAGTAAATAGCTTAGCCTTTGAGACCCTTTCAGGGGAAAAGGATGGTGAATTTGGCAAAGAAGAGGAATAGACTGGTGACAGATGAGGGGAGAGTGATGAGGGAAGGGTGTGGGACCCAATTCTAAACCTGCTACCAGTTCTCCCTTGGGGCAGACTGCCCAAGCCATTTGCATGTTGCAAGGGGGAATCTCTAGCTTTCGGCAGAATCTCCTTCTGTTTAAAAAATCTGGTTGCAAAGCCTGGGTAAAGCCCGAGAGTTTGGGATCATTAGCTGAAGGGGCGGGTTCTCTGGGGCAGGGGCAGGGGCTGGTAACCTGGGCACTGGCCATTGAACATGTTTGGCTGCCGTAGGCCCTTAGATCTTCTGCTTCCAGGGGGTCCTGGGGGACCTGGAGGGCCTGGGGGCCCAGGTGGGCCAGGCGGGCCAGGTGGGCCTTGGTCACCTTTGGCACCTGGAGAGAGAGAAAGGGGTGCAGGGAGAGAGATTGATTCAAGAGCCATAAACAGAGATGGGTTTCTCCCAGGGGAAAAGAGAATGAACAGCCCTGGGGAGGACTGATGAGCCCCCATTCCCAGGCATAACTGTATTCTAGCCCTGGCCATCCAAAGTCAAGAAAGTACCCATGGCAGATGTTGAGTTCCAACTATGTGCCAGGAACTGCACTAAGAAGTTTACACAACTCCCCCTCCATTGTTCTTCCCAACCATTCTGTGAGACAGTATTAGTAGCCCCTCAGTGACCTCAGTCTCAGGGAAGTTCAGTGCTTTGCCCACGGTCACAACTGGGAACAGGCCTACAACTTAACCTCAGGTATGTCTCACACCAAAGCTCAAGCTCATGTCACTGGCCACATTGAAGGATCTCAACCCTGACTGCTTATTAGAGTCACCTAGAGTCAGTCTAACACAATTCTACTGCTTGGACCCCATCCAGAACAGTTAGATCAAAATGGTGAGGAGATTGGTCATCTGTATTTTTTAAAACCTCCTAATATGCTGCCAGGTATGAGAAGCACTGCTCTGTGTGGTAGGAGAAATCAGGAGATCTTGTCCAGCCTGTGACCTTGGGCAGGCAGCTTAACCCTCTGAGCCTGTTTCTTTACTTCCAGACTGAGTCTCATCCTCCCTGTCCTGCCCTGTGATAACCCACTGAGGTCACTGGCGTGAGTGGGCAAGCCAGGGCCACAGAGGCTAGAGGCAGGTCCAAGCCCACTCAGAAAGGGGCAGAGATCTGTAGGCAGAGCAGACATGATCTGCCCTCATAGGCCTTGTCTGCTCTCTGACCAGGGAATACTCAGCTCTGCCTGATCTCTGGAATTGGGGTACACTCAGTGATGTTGCTTTTCTGAATGGTTTGTCATCACCCCTCACTTGTTCAGTAGTATAGGGGAGTGTGGTGTTCTGGATGTGTAGATTCCCATATAAGTGAAGTCTAACACGATCTCGTATTTTCAAAGTTTATTCACAAATCTATGATCCTGTCAAAATACTTCTTAAATTATATATATTTTGCATAACAACTTCCTTGTGTATGCAACAAAGCATGCTAAACATAACTTGAGCTTTCCTTGATGCTTTGGTCCTAGCACAGTGCCTGGCAAAGAGTAAGTGCTCAACAAATTTTGAGTGGCTAGATGGGTGACTGATTCAGGGTCATTATTCTTGAACATCTATCATCCTAGCTTCTTGAGGACAGATGTCCTGTCTTACTCATTTTCATATTCATATTCTCAGCTACTACCAAAGTCTCTAATTCATAAATGGTGTTCTTGGATATTCAAAAAGGTTTATTGACTACATTAGTAGGACAGTTATGTCTCTGAAGTACTGTGCTTTTAAAATTCTTCTGCCCCTTCCTCGTCCATGCCCATCAGCTGTCACCAACACCATAATCTTTCCACCATGTGATCGTCCTTCTGGTTTGTTGTGCCTCTACCTCCCCACCCCACCCCAGATGCCATCCATCTGCTTTGAACCTGGGCTGGAAGCCAGAAAAAGAAGACCGGCAACCATGTCTGCCCAATTCTACATCCAAAAGCTGAGGGTTAAGGTCTGAAGATGATCCTACCTCGGTTGTGAAGAAAATGCCTGAGCTTTCTGTCAGTTTGTCCTCTGAGGTATCTTAAATTGCTTGCTTATTTGTCTTATTCTATATTGTGCTAGGCTTAATAAATATTTGGCAAAAGGAAGCTCCTGTCATCCTAATTCAATCTAATCATGATGTTTAGACCTGAATTATCTAAACTGTTTATGCTGAGATCTCAGATTTGGTCTCACCAACCTTGGGGTAACATGCACAGTTTTTTTCCTTCTTGGAAGCACAGCACTCTAAAACATGCTGCAAAGCAGATGGGCACACAAAGTAGAAAAGGAGAGAAAACCTGTGCTGCCTCTGTACTAAAAACCAGGCTGGTTTGTGGGCCTGATCACCCTGGGAGACAGCCCAAGTGCCAGCCACTTACCTGTGGGGAGCACATCATTGGACACATCCCCTTTGTCTCCTTTGTCCCCCTTTGGCCCTGGTGGGCCCTCATTTCCAGTCAAACCCAGCTCACCAGGGTCTCCCTTTTCCCCTGGAGTTCCTGTGGCTCCAGGTGGCCCTGAGGGGGGAAAAATAATGTATTAGCCTATAGCGCAAGAAACTCTGGTACACGACTTTGTGATATTGTACTTTGTATGTTTAAGATGAAGTGGCTTCAGTAGCCAAATGCAGAAGACCCTGTAACCATTTTAGGACAGCAGCATGATTATAAATTCATTGACAAATAGTATTTCCAGGTGGCTCTTCTGAATATTTTAGGGACATTTGCCTGAGCCAACAGGTTGAAGAGAGAGGGGTGGACCAGAAAGGGACAATCACAGCAAGGGCAGAAGGAAGGTAAGGCCTGATCAGAAGTTTGCCACGCAGGAAGAGCGGAGCACTCAGATGGGACTGTTCGGTGCTAGAAGGGTACGTGCATTACTTGGTTTATTCCTCACCACATACTGGAGTGGTGAGCTAGTAACATATCCTTACTGTCATTTCATAGAAGCTGGAACTCAGGCTTACAGTGGTTATCACTGATGCCACTAAGTGAGCAGGCAGAGGTCTTCTGATTCCATCTCTGGTTCCTTTTCTGTGACACTTCAATGCAAAATGCTTTTAATCAAAATAGCAAAACAGGTAGAGTTGCTCTAGCACAAGCATGAAGAGGGGTGATGATAGTGTGAACACGATGCTGTGTGTGAAATGTCTGCCTCTGTTCCTGGGGAGTCCTGACTATGGGAATTGCAGACCTGTCACTCACAGCTCAAAATAGGTAAGAATCTGTGCAATGGCCCATCTCAGCACGGACTATGGAGAGTACAGCATTCTGATCCCTGAGAGAAAGGAAGCAAGCTTGGTGCATAATATGATTACTATGCACTGCTGGCAGGTAGTTTCCAGATAGCAGCACCATTATTTGCAGTGATCCTCCCTCCAGATTTTAAAATCTGGACCCACTTCCTACCAGCCCCATAGGATCCCAACAGAACTGTATCAAGAGAATCCGAGGATTAGGGATTGGAAGGCACCTCAGAGGTGACTCGGAGTAACCTCCCATCCTACCCTAAAAGCCCCTCTGCACTATCTGATAGGCCCTTCTCAAAAGTCCTGTCAGCAATGGGGAAGTGATTACATCACGTCATATCACAGATCGTACTGGAATACTCTGCATTGCCATCAAAGGCAGTATCCCCCCAAAACCTACAGCTGCAGTTCTTGGCACCTTTTCTTTATGCTGGGAAGTGATAAATGTTCAATGTGGTTTTTGCTCTTCCAGCTACGGACCGCCCCAAGGAAGACAGCAGTGTGGTCAAGAACCTTAAAGTACTGATCACTGTTAGACAACACAGTGAGCAGAGAAACGTCTGCTGGATTTCAACCAACTGTAAAAACCACACCTGCACGAAAGCCATGAAATTCAGCTGTGGCAGAGGGAGTAGGAGGCGCCGGCTTGCTTGCCTCTGCCAGTGGTGATGTCGGGTGGGTATCATGCACTGGGACGCCCAATTCCCAGTGAAGAGCTGGGAACACAGTGGAAGAGGATGTGAACAAGAGTAGGGGCAGCCCTTCAGTTGTGGGCACTTGCTCTGCTATGGATTCTGTCACACAGATGGCAAACCAAGCCCACTGGGGGGTGGGGGGGAGGGCATGGCTCATCATGCATCTCTCACAACAGCTCTGAAAACCCATGGTTCTGGGTCATCCCTGCCCACAGTCATTAGGACATCTTGCTGGAAAGCGGTTCACTCACTTAAGAAGAGCCCTTAATCAGTGACCTCTGCACACGAAGACGTCCTTTTGTCAGTATTTTAAATAGGCAATTTGGCACATTATCTGAAGGACACAAAAGACTAGAACGTTGCCATAGAGTCTGGCCAGCACATTGCACCAAGCGTAACTGATAACCTTCTAAAGGTTTCACATGACCCCGATTCAGCAATGCTCAGGGAAATGGTATTTTCTAGTTATTTCAGGGTTTTCTTTTTCAGGCATTTATTCAAAGAGCCTTACTGCATCAGCATCCAGTTTCCCCTTCTTTGCCTTTATTCCTTCCTTGTATGTCTTTTCTTTTCCTTCTCTAAAAGGCCACATATGAATCAGGAAAACGTTCATACTGGGGGCGCCTGGGTGGCTCAGTCGGTTGAGTGTCTGACTTCGGCTCATGTCATGATCTCATGGTCTGTGGGTTCGAGCCCCACGTCGGGCTCTGTGCTGAGGCTCAGAGCCTGTGCTCAGAGCCTGGAGCCTGCTTCGGATTCTGTCTCCCTCTCTCTCTGACCCTCCCCCGTTCATGCTCTGTCTCTCTCTCTCTCAAAAATAAACATTAAAAAAATTAAAAAAAAAAAAAGAAAACATTCATACTGTAAGGCAGCTGTTGTAATGCTGCCCCCACAGGGGTGAGTACACAAAACCAAAGATCTTAAAGACCTCTGCTTAAGAATATATTTTGTTTTGGGGCGACTGGGTAGCTCAGTCGGTTGAGCGTCTGACTTCGGCTCAGGTCATGATCTCACGGTTGGTGAGTTCGGGCCCCACATCAGGCTCTGTGCTGACAGCTTGGAGCCCGGAGCCTGTTCAGATTCTGTGTCTTTCTCTCTCTCTGCCCCTCCCCCACACACACCCTGTCTCTCTCTGCCTCTCAAAAATAAAGAAAACTTATTTTAAAAATTTTAAAAAAGAATGTATTTTGATTCTTAGCTGGGTGTGCATGATCATTTTTAAGTTTTCCTTCTGAAAGGGTCGGGGACGCTTTGTCTCTACACAGCGTTTCTCTTACAACCAATGCCTCCGACAAAGTTTCCTCTCATCCCGCCCTGGCCGTGCCCTGGCCATGCCACGTCAGGAGTACAGCACCACCTAACCGCATTCACCATCAGAGGCGCCGTGAGCGTCACTTTCCAGCCTGGCCAGCCTCAGCAGTGCACAGCAATGCTGTCCCACTGTGTAGCCTGGCCCCTGACATGGTGTGTCCCGTGATTTCTGGCGGGCTTGAGTCAGCACATTCTGCAGAGAAGAGGGGCCAGCTTCTTGCCTGACTCACATGCTGCAAGTGTCTCTCTGCTATTTTCCTTCTCCAGTGGTGCCCACGCAAAACAAACTGTCTCGCCAGCTCTAGAGTCTGGGGTTGTGTGATGTCCCTGGGGTCAACGCCAGCATCTTCACGGCAGGGGGTGAGGGAGGACGGCTTATTTCTGGCAGAACCATCTGTCACTGACTGAGGCAGGGAGGCACAAGGGGGCCAGAGGGTGTCACAGGAAACCCAGTCCCAAGATGAAGAGGAGAGCATTTATTTCTGTTTTATGAGGATTCCATTTTTCAAGACGACGATGCAGTATTAACTCTTAATGAGAAAGTGAGAGACAGATGGAAAAAAAGAAAATGCTTGGTTTTGAGGCAAGAGAATGTCAAACTTCATCAAAGATGTTAGTTGCAAAATTGACAACATTTAAGACCCTTTAGGTCTCTCTCTCCAAACCTCAGTCAGTGCTTTCACATGAATACTGGCATTTAAACTTAGATTTCCTTTTGGATTAAAATCAAGTTTTGGAAACAACAGCTAATACTAATATAGCACTTAGTATGTGTCAGGCCCTGTTCTAAGCACTACATATATACATCTCATTTAATCTTATAAATGACATTATGAGGTTGATACTGCTATTGTCCCCATTTTACAGATGAGGACACTGGCACAGAGTGATTAAGCAACTTGCCCAAGGACACACAGCTAGTAAGTAGAAGAGCCAGGGCCCAAACCTGGCCCATGCCATCAGCTCCATGCTATTCCATCGTTGTTCAGCCAAGGGCGGAATCTGAGGGTTATCTCTGCTACTTCAGTCTCCTGGAAACAGTGGTTCTAGATCCCTTTCCTCTGGTTTCATCAGGTTTTTCATCTTCTCAAGAGCCTACGAGGCCCCCCGCTGCCTCCTGCAGACATGATCCTGCCTGGGTCCCCACTAGCATCCAGGGGCAGTCTCGCTAATAGTCTCTCTGGGCTCAGTCTTCCTGTTCTCCCCATGCAACGCCCTCCCCAGCTCCGCTCTAATTACTTCTGAGATATTGATCACAGTTCTCTCTCTTGTTCCTTACACTTAGCCCTACTACACAACCCATCTTCTACACAGGGCCCTATTTGTCCATTGTTTGCGCAGGAAAGTTCAGCTTTCTCTTCTGGCAGTATTACCTGCTGTGCAGTAGAAAGCAGTCTTCAAATCCGAACAACCAGCTTTTGAGTATCTGCCGTGTGTAAGATACATCCTCTCTTTCAACTGGATGGGAAGCTATTATGGAGGAAGCTATGCTCTATTCTTCTCATTCATGCACACACGTATGCATGCACGCCTGTATACTTCATTCATCAATTCTTTATTGAGCCTCACCTGGGCCTGGCAGAGAGCTGTGCCAAATAATAGAATACATAAGACATGGTCTCTCCTTCAGAGACAAGCACGGAAGAAGACTATTTAAAAACTGGAAACCATGTAGGACTTGTGGGAACCCACCCTCCTCAGTGTACAGGTGAGACCAAGGCAAGGCCCTATGGTACAGTGACCTGTCCAAGGCCTCAGAGCCAGTCGAGGACAGAGGCAGATGCTCCTGGGACTCATTTCACTGCACTCCTCTGCCTGAAAGCAGGGCAGGAAATAAGAGGCACAAAGCCAACTCTGTCTCCCTGCCAGGTTATTACGCACCGAACTGCATGTTCTTGCACGTGTCCTGCAGACTTCTTTGAAGGACTGGCCACCTCCTGGCCCTCACAGTAAGACTCGGCATTAGGCTCAGGCCCAAGGGGTTGAGCAGCCCTGTGTCCTTCAGTAATTAACGGCACAGCTCCCACTCTGTGGTACCTCTGGTGACGCCGCTCTCACAACTCGGGGCCACCCCCTCCATCCTGGAAGTTCAGTGTGGTCCTGTTTAAGAGGCAGGGTCCAGGAGTCAGAGAGACCTGGTTTCAGGTCCTGCCTCCTCCGATTCTTACCTTTTTGACATTGGACAAGTTATGCCTATTCGTTTCAACAATGACATTATTGCCCCACTTCTCCGGGTGTCCCAGGCCCTGGAGGTTAGGACTAAGCAGACAGACATGGCTTGACCGTCATGGACCTCACATTCTCCCTAGGGAATCAGATCATCGGTGCATTGACAAGCAAAATGCAAGGAATTTTGGGGGAGGGATATGTGTTTTGAAAGAACAGGGAACGTGACTATGTTTGTGAGGCAGGGGCTAGACACAGAGGTCAGGGATGAACTGGAAGAAGGATGACACATGAGCTGACACCTGAACCAGGACTAGATGCAGGAATGGCAGGGAAAGGGTATTCCAGTCAGTGGGCACAGCAGTGCAAAGGTCCTGGGGCATGGGTGGGTTTGGCCTATTGTAGAAACAGAAAATAAGGCTTTTTCATCCGGAAAAATTATGGCGAACCCAAATATTCACCTCCTTAGGGTTGTTTTGAAGACCACATTAAGGTAAGTGAAGAGAGTACTTGGTAGCATGCCTGACAGTAAATACTACCTATTTGCATGCTTTGTTCAGAGGACCACTGCTAGAGGGTGTGGTCCAGCCTGAGTCCTGTCTCTGTGGAACACAGGCTCTTTTTCCTGTTTTTAGAAATAGCACTTGTTGTTCCCTCTTTCTGGAATGTGCACCCACTCCTCCTCTCTCCCACCCCTGCCTGGCAAACCACTATTGATCCTGGAATCACACTCTCAGCTGGAATCACAATCCTTCCTTCTCCATAGTCATGACCCTGGCCCAGTGGGTCACATCCTGTATGAGACCCTGTGGTGCCTTCCTGGGAGCTGACCAGGAGACCCAGACCACTGACCTGAAGGCTCTGGAAGGGCCTGATCTCTGCCTCCAGCCTCACCTCCCTGCACACGTCCCTTCCCCCAGCCATACCTGTTGGGCTGTGTGCTGTAGGTGTGCACCACCCTCTGTGTGCTTTCTTCCTTCAAGTCTGACCTCAGACTTTACTTCCCTGACCCTCCCTCTTTGTATTCTATCTCTTCACACTCTGTTCTTTCCTTCAGATAGGCATCTCACATTGTGACTGCAGATGTATTTGATTATTGACTGGTAATTTTTTGCCTTCCCACCAAAGATGGAAAGTTCCAGAATAGGGGCTGCATCTGTTGTGTTTCCCCTCTAGAACTGGGAACATGCTCAATAAATACTTGCTGACAGATGTCCCCACCCTCTCTTGCTATTCCTCTTGCTACTCAGTTCTGTCCTTGGCCTCCTTTGCTGTCTCCTCCCCTCCTGCTTGGTCTTCAGATGTTGTTGCTTCTCAGGGCTCAACCCAAGCCCTCCTCTCCTGTTAGCTCCCTCCAAAAGTGAGGGCACCCGTGTGCACATGCCCACTACTTCAGGTGACCCCCTTATGTATACCTCTAGACCCAGGGTCTCCTCTGACTATAGACCTGTCTGCATCTCCAAGGCCCCCTGACATCTCCGCCTGGGCATTTCAAGGCATCTCAGCACCTCCCATGCTGGGTTATGCTTGAACCTGAGTTGATACGGGTCTCCCCTCCTCAGGAAAGAGCAGTCATCAGGGACAGAGATCTCAGAGTCAGTTTGGTGGTCTCCCTCCCCCTTTCTCCTTATATCCACCCACCACCAGGTACTGCTGATTTCACCGCAGGATATCACTCACCTACACTGGTCTCCCCACACTCCGAGCTGCCGTCCCCTCTACCTACATACTGAGTAGCTTCTGAACTGTCTCTCTACTTCTGTCCTTGTTCTTCTCATGTGCTCTCCATGCAGCAGCCACGGTGTTGTTTTAGAAAAGCAGGCCTGGTCTTGTCACTCTCTCCTCCTTGCAACCCCTCAGTGGCTTCTTGATGCCCTCAGAACAAAGTGCAGGCCCCCTGGCTAGCTGGTCTCTCCTCCTTGCAAGAGCACTGAGTGCCAGGTAGGAATGCCAACCCATCCCAGGCTAAAGATCAGCTTCAGGGCTCCGGCAGGATGACTGGGCCCTTGCACTGGAGTTCGGTGGTCCAGGTCAGAATCTGAGTTGGCCCACAGCTGAGCGGTACTTCCAACAACCTCTCCATAGAACCAGGCTCATCAAATAATCCTTGTGTTTGTACATCTAGGCTGGTGCTAGTCTCCCCTTCCCCTGGCCCTGGGCGAGAACAACTGCCTGGGCCCTTAATGACTCAAGTTCTCTGCTCAACCTTAGTGTTCTTATTCTAACACTGCTGACCCCCAGAGGCCTCTCTTGCTGCGAGACAGCTGCAGAGAGGATCTGCGTCTTTGTTTAGAGTCCACGGGATCTCTGGGAAACCAAGGATTTGCCCAATGTCCACTGACACACAGACTCTGGCACCTCTCAGTGCTCCACTGGTGCCTCCTCCCTCCCCTCCCGTAGCCTCCATCAGCATAGCTGCCAGGGCGATCCTCTCCCAGTGAATCTGGGAAGGTCTCTGCACTGCTGCAAATCCTCCCAGCTCAGTCTGAGTATGAACCACAGTCCTTGAGATGCCCAGGGTCAACCTCATTTGGCCGCTACCTCTCTGGCATCAACTCCACCGCATTCGCTTTGTATCCCTCTGTCCGGCCACCCTGGTCATCTTGCTGATCCTCAGACCCTGTGGGCACACCGGACTCACACACTCTGCTGGAATCCTCTCCCCCGCAGCCACCCCATGGCTCCCTCTCTCCCTTCCTCCAGGTGTTTGCTTAAAGGTCCCATCTAAGGAGGCCTTACCTGGCCTCTCCATCTACAGTACCCCCCTCCCTCCCCACCACATATGCACACTTGTCGGTCAATTTCCTTGCCACTGTGTTTTCTCTGTACCACTTAGCACCATGTAAGATGATACTGTCTACTTATTCATCTTGTTTGTTATCAATCTTCCCAGACTAGAATGTAAGTTTCATGAAGGTAAGGATCTTGTCAGCTTTTTCATTTCTGGATCTCCAGCACCTAGAATAGTACCTGCCATATAAATAGGTGTTATGTAAATGAATGAACTTGTTTTTTTTCATGGTTTCACTGGGTTGTGGGCTGCATATCAAGCATGCCTCTTCAAAGCCAGGGATCTGTAAACCTTTTTGAACATCACTCTTTTGCCACCTGCTCTGTACCCAATGCTAGCATGGTGGTCTCCTCCCCCTCATAGTTGGCCCTCAGAATGCTCAGGGCTGAATCCTCAGGATTGGATTACATTTCTGGGGCCTTTCTGGGATAAACAAAATGTCTGCACACTGATAGCCATCGTTATTCAACACTGATTCTCATTTATAATTATGATTATTATCAACACGTAAGGATCGATTCTGTTCTGCAATTAAAGCTGTAATGGCTGGCCTTCTGCGGACTGAGCTGCCTTGGACCCTGTGGGCCATCAGCCATCACACAGCCCAGGGAGTGTCCCTGGGCTGCCCCTGCCCCTGGCATCTGTCAGTCTGCATCAGAGCAGGCAGAATTCTGAGCGGGAGTCAGTTCCCAGGGAGGCTGCTCTCCAGTTGGATATAAACCTTTGTTAGGGATGCACTAAAAAGAATGCTCTTGGCACCTCAGCTCATAGTTTCCAGGCAAGAATTAAACCAGTTCTGCATGCAAAGATGTAACAGTTTCCTCCCACTACATCCAGCTTTGGCCCATCCAAAACGCAATAATTGAGACAAGTAACAAGGAAAAATTAACTAGGAAAGTTGCCAAAATACCCATTTTTCCTCTTTTTCCAGTTGCTCCTTTTTCTCCTTTTGGGCCCTGGGGACCAGGCTGTCCATCTGATCCATTGTGTCCTGGTAACCCACCAACTCCCGGAGGTCCTGTGTCAAAACATGGGAAACAAGAACATTTAAAAAAGTCTTCACTGGGGTTAACATGGTTTCCTTGAGCCAGTGAAACTGGACGGGTGATGCCTCTTCCAGATCTTCTCCTGCCTCTTCCCTTCATTTTCCACTTGTGCTGCCGCCACCTGATGCAGTGACAGATGGGGAATGGTAATGGCAGGTTCTCAAGTGGGAGCAGACAGGAGAGCTGGTAATTTGGGCAGAAAGAAGGAGGGGGACACATTCATAGTCAAGGCCGACTCCAGATTCTACCTCCCTTCCCACCTCAGTCCCTTCTGAGGGATCCTGGGGAACTAGTCCCCCCACATCCTCCCCATGACGTAGGAAAATCCATGGGTTCTTA
Source organism: Herpailurus yagouaroundi (assembly GCF_014898765.1). NCBI lineage: Eukaryota > Metazoa > Chordata > Mammalia > Carnivora > Felidae > Herpailurus > Herpailurus yagouaroundi. Next base: position 17,243,644 of record NW_024412415.1, on the reverse strand, counting down.
CCTGGTGGGCCAGGTGGTCCTACAACAGAAAAAGAAATTTAGATGATAAAGCATGGGTGGAAGAAAGTGCAGTCAGCACCACAACCCCAAAATCAAAGAGCACCTTCCCTCTCTTAACAAGTACTAATCAGGGGTGCCTGGGTGGCTCAGTCGGTTAAGCGTCTGACTTCAGCTCAGGTCATGATCTCGCAGTCCGTGAGTTCGAGCCCCGCGTCGGGCTCTGTGCTGACTGCTCAGAGCCTGGAGCCTGTTTCAGATTCTGTGTCTCCCTCTCTCTGACCCTCCCCCATTCATGCTCTGTCTCTCTCTGTCTCAAAAATAAATAAACGTTAAAAAAAATTTAAAACAAAACAAACAAAAAAACAAGTACTAATCATCTACTGGCCCTAAGCAACCACTCCACGCCTTTTATTTAGAACTTGGTATAGGGGTGCCTAGGTGGCTCCATCGGTTAAGCATCCAGCTTGGTTTTGGCTCTGGTCATGATCTCATGGTTTCGTGAGTTTGAGCCCTGCACTGGGCTCTGTGCTGATGGTACGGAACCTGCTTGGGATTTCTCTCTCTCCCTCTCTCTGCCCCTCCCCAACTCACCCTGTCTCTGTTTCTCTCAAAACAAATAAACTTAGAACCCAGCATATTTGCCCAAAAGATCCTTAAAAGCAATTCAGCATTTGCTGATAAAAACCACTTCTGCTTAAGTTTCAATGGACCAAGAATAATTTCTGAGTGGGCCTCACCACAGATTCATAAATCAGTCATCTCTCAAGCAACCAACTTAATTAAATGAGGTTTGGTAGCAACACAGAAGGGCACTAGTGCAGCCTGGCACAGGTAAGTGTCAGCAAATGGTCATGTTGTCATTGCAGGGCTGAGATCTGGCTGTTACAAGAAAGCAGTTCCAAGAGCTCTCACCTAGCCAGCTTGTCTCCTCCAGGCCCCCCAAGGGTGATTGAGAGCAGAAGCTGGTTCTCAGGTCTCTTTCTGTTACATGAAATAGCCTGAGAACAACTGAGTGCCCAGATCAGGTAACAAACACCTTGCTTAACGTGTAATTACCCTAGGACCTAAGGGGCTCAGATGAACCATTTATACATAATCTAACCAAACAAATAGGAGAGTCTTATTGTCAATTATTTTATTTAAGCACTCAGACAAGCTGGTGAGCTTATGCCATGAGCAGTTGAGGTCTTTTTTTTCTCCAGAACACATACAGTGAATACCCTTATTGAAGTGGAAAGGTCTTTCTATAAATCAAAGTCCGTGACTTTGCAGAAGACCACCATTTACTAAGCACTTACTGTGTGCGCTAAAATCAACCAAGAAGCAGAAATCTTGGTCCCTATGTCTGCTGTGTTTACAATCCAGCTGGGAAAGGCAGACACTTTGAAATCACAATGAAATATGAGTGAGGGAGTTTCAGAGAAGGAACCCCTCAAAGGAGTACTGAGCAGCCTGGACACGTGGTGATCTGAGGCCTCCAGAGACAGTGAGCCTTGAGCTGTGACACTGAAGAAACAATGGGCATGACATGGCCGTGGGGGTGAGGGCTGGGCATCCCATGTAGGGGGCCAGCAAGAGCAAAGGCACAGGGGTGGGAACTTGAATGATGCAGGGTGAGAGAAAGGAGGAAGATAGGCCAACCCACCATGTGTAGAGATGAGGCTGAGTAAGTACTTGGTGGGGTGGATGTAGGGCAGCAGCATTTGAATGCCAAGCAGAAAGGTATAGGTGCTATCTGCAAGGCAATGGGGAGCTATGGTAGATCTTAAGTGGTGAATGATGCCGTGAAATCAGTGTGTTTTTGAGCTCCTCTTTGTAGACGGAAGTTGAGTATAACTAGGGAACAAGATGAGAGAGAAAGAGAGGTGGGGTGGGGAGAAAATACCCAGAGGATCTTTGTAGTTAAAATTAGGGGCAAGGTTGTGGACAAACGCAGTTGGTAACTGTAGAGCTGTATAGAAAACTAAAAATTCAAGAGGTTTTTCAGAATAATGAGCAGGGCTCCATGTCTGATTGGGTAGGAAGCAAATGAGAAGGGACTCTCAGATGACTGGAAGCCTAGGATATTGATGGAAAGAGGTTATTTGATAGACACGAGGGCTCTTGGAAGGGTAAGTGTTGAATGCATGCTTTCAATACACACTGTCCTACTTGGGGCAAAAATGATTTGCTGAAAATGGCACCATATTTTCTAGGGTCAGTGTAGCCTGTGGCTACATGACTTTACCACCAGCTGGCACATCATGTATACACACATAAGGGGGGGTGATGTGAACAGTTGACAGATGTCAGAAGAAACCAATCATCATTCCTGACTATAGATGGAGCCAAATTCAGAGGTGCAGATTGGTAGAAAAAAGGTAAACAATCAATAATTGACTGTATATTGTAGGTTTCAAGAGTTCTCAGGACAGTCCAATAACCATTTCTATGTAGCAGTAGTAGTGGAGAGAGGTCCTGCCTAGAGCTGTATGTTTAGGACACTTCTGTCATGACTAAGAGTGTCAGTGTGGTGAAATGTTTAGATTAGGGTTTCCTGATATTGACCTGAAGTTCCTTGACACCTATGGCTACAGTTCTTAGTCATTTGAGTCCATAGAATCGCCTAAAATGCCTGTTACAATGCAGATACCCAGACCCTAGCTGGAGATTCTATTTCAGTTTGGATTTAGAGTGAGGCCCAGGAGCACACAGTTTTACCAAGCACTACATGCAGGTGATTGGGAAGCAGATGGTCCGGGGTACTCCAGACCTGAGGGGAAACTTTTCTGGGAAAACAGTCACTATCAATGAACCCTTAAAGGGGTCCCTGACCTCAGAAAGGTTGAGAGTTATTAGTATGGAGGCAAGATTAAATTGTCCAAGCCACATTTGGGGATGGAAAGAGAGGTGAAAGCACACCACATCTGGAGGAAGGCAGGTGAGAGACAAGGTATCAGGAAAGAGAGTGAAACTGAAGATGTGGAGGGAATCCAGGAAGTCCTGAGCCCTGAAATTAATGGAGAAGAGAATTTCAGAAGAGAGAGGATGACAAATACTTCCAAAGAGCTCAGAAGCATAGCTATAGCGATGGTAAGCCTCTATCTCAGTCCCCTCTCAGGATGTCAACAGAGCTGCCCAAGGGCCCCTTGTACCTGGAGGAAGCTCTAAATATGTGTTATTATAATGATGTCAAACATCAAATATGTGCCAACTGGGCCTTCAGAAAACTATTTTGCAGGACGTTTTCTCACCTCTTGACTCTTCTCTTCTTGAATAACAGAACCCCTGAAAATACACGTAGACAGCCAAGTTCATGTTAGCACGGTATGCAGGGCTGGTCCCATGGGATAATGGAGCATGTCTGGGGACTTGGAGCCTTGGTTCGTATGTGGTCCTGTCTCCCACCACCTTCCTGTTGCCCACTGCCTCTGGCCTCCCTAGGACAATTTTTCTCTGTTGCCTGCTCCTGTTTTTCTGTTTCTATTCTTGCTTCTGATGTGTCTGCCCTGCTCCCCGCCCAGTCAGTGATGGCTGCCACCTTCCACACTGGTGGGGGCCCAAGGGTGAGTGTGAAGGCTAGGATTGGACATGTGCCCTGCATACCTTAGTCACAGAGTGGGGTCTCCTGTGCTTCTGAGGGCCTGTTCTTGTGCTGTGAGCATCCCACCCTGAAGAGTATAACACTAAATAGCAAATAAAAAGCCCCCATAGCAGGTGGAGAGGGAAACCATAGAAAAAAGAAGGAAGCCCTTTTCCTGCTTTTTTGAACAAGGGGGCCTGCATTTTCACTTTGCACTGGGCCCTGCCAATGCTACAGCTGGCTCTGACTGCCCCAACCGACATTCCTAGCCAGAATCGATTAGAAGTGGGTGGATGCTATAGCTGAGCCACTTAGAGTTTTTGCCTCCTTGACATCTGAGATTGACCCATGATGCCCCTAGTTATGTAAATGAGAGGTCTGTGGATAGCCAAGCAAGGTAAAACAATCCCTGTCTGCAGAGAGATAATCTGAGAAATGAGGTGGTGACTGATGTTGACATGACAGAACCACAAGATGGCAGCACTGGGATTCTGGAGTCACCAGAACCAACTTGGAGCACCCTGGACTTTGCGGCAGAAAAAAGCCTCTTTAGCTGTGTTATGCCACTGAGATTTTATGATTTAATTGTTACCAGAGCGTGGCTTAGCCTATCTTGATAAATACATCTCTCTATCTTTACAATAACTGGCAACCCCTTGCCTTTTTTCTTTTCTCAAATAAGCTCTGGCGGGTTTCTGGTACTAGGGAACAGAAGAATCTCAGACAGGAAATACAGATACAACAGTTATGAGGAATGAGTAATAAAGAAGCACTTCCTGTCTTTAAGGGTGGGCACTGGCCTGCTGTGGCTCACACTACAGGCCTCTGGAAGGCCTGCCCATGGGGCTCCTCTCACCATGGCCATTCCAAATCACAGGGAAAGGTTTTACTAGCTTCCCCCTTCACACTGAGATGGTTGCCAGTTTCAAGGCACCTGCTTAGCACAGCAATGACCACAGGGGACGTAGCTACACATTTCCCAAAGTCTTGCCAATTGAGGAAAACAAAGAAGCCCTCAAATAAAAAATCCAGATAGGAATATTTCAGAAAATGAGGTCTGGTTCTGCTGCTTTAGAAAGAGCTAGTAAAAGAAACAGCTTCATAAGCCTGATACAGTCAGGCCTGGTGCCTGTGAGGTCTGTGGTCCTGATTCTTTCCCTCTCTTGCTCCCATCAGGGACTTCCCAGGGCTTGGGATTCATGCCAACCACAGCTTCAGGGCCAGACAAGAGCTCTGGCCAGAGGGAGTGTGACTCCCCTTTTCCTTGGGAGCTAGGAATACTTGGCTATCCTTTAGCGATGACCTGAGAGGGCCTAAGCTCTCACATGTGGAGCTGGGATCTACCAACTATAATAGACAATAGGCTAGTTGCTCAGTGAGGCCAGCTGAGTGAGAACCTGACCAGCTACACTAGCTGTTTCTGAGAACAGCCTGTCGATCAGTTTACCAAATGTTGCAGTGGCCACAGCTTTGAGGCCTCAGTACCCTCCCTATGTGTACAGCCTCTGCAGCTGCCCCTGCCACCGATTATTGGGCCAGTCCCAGGATGCTTAACTTGGAAAGGCATCTTTCTTCACGTGTTCCCACTAAACAGCAGCTTTGGTCTCGTCCCATTTATTTGGTGCATTTCAACTTTGAACTGTGGCATGGCAACCTTAAAAAATTAGAGTAGGGATGGAAAATGGGTTTGATTTCAAGTGCTAATTCTAATCAATTAGTACAGCTCTCTGGAACACCACGAAAGAATTACATGAGGCCATGCTCAGTGGCGACTGTGATCCATTTTTAATGTCTGCCTGGGTGCAGGATGAGTAGTGACTAGTGCCATCACTGGGTTTGGAGTCACTTGGCTATAAGGAGAACAGGCACTGTGGATGTGAAGCACCTCAGCCCTAATAAGCAGTTCAGTAATGTGATAGTTCAGAGATTTTCCAGCAAGCCCATATGCAGAGTCCACTGGAAGTGAAGAATAACCCAAGAATCTGCCTTCTTCAGGACACCTGCTATTCCAGCAGATATGCTTCTGAGGTCCTAAGGAACTCTGGGCTTATGGTCAGGATGCATCAAGAAAAGCATGCTGTTTACTCAAAAAGCACAAACTTGGCACTAGTAAAAACGCCTAGCTACTTTACCTAGTGAATTGCCCTCACTTTGCCTGAGAGGTTACAGATGGTACACATCTGTCCTTGTCCCCATAACAATGGCAGCTGCATCTAGAAAAAGGAACAGGGGTGGGGTTTCACAGTCACAACTGGAATAGCCTCAAGTCATAGCTCCTGCTTTTTCAAAGATGAGTCCAGTGTAAAGCTAGACCTTGTTCTCAGGCCTCAGGCCCCAAGCCTGGAGTCTGCTCTGGGAGCCCCTCCTGCCAGCATCTTCTTGGGGCTCTGGACCAAGGCTCTCTGCCCTTCCCCCTGTAGTTGCCAATTCGGTTCTGGGTCCTGTCACCTTCCTGCCTCAAGTCCAGACCGCTTGGTCTCTCCCAAGGTACCACCTCACTCCGCAACTTGTACTTTTCACACCTAAGTTTTAATTGAAGAGCTTTCTATGTAAAGGGGGACCCAATTTCCAGCTGGCATGAAAGGAGAAGGTGCTGGCTTCTGAAAAGATTTTGAGGTACCGAAGAATAACCTCCTCCACCCATTTCCAGCACATATTTGATCCCCTCCCCCAGTCTTCTCTAAGTGGTCTCAACAGCTCCACCTGCATTCACTGAACAGCCTGGCTCTCCTTCTATCACGTCTATAATAAATGTCAAAAAGGAAGAGGCTTTTCCTGTGCCTCTCAACAGGGCTTTTGTGCCTGTAATTCCATCCATCTGAGCATTTTTCTAGCGCTCATTACTGTCACACGGGGGAACTCTGAAAAGGACTTCCAAAGATGGGAGAAAGGTGCTTAAGACACAAGAGTTTCAGAATGAAGGACCACGCTGTTCTGAAGATATTTAATTTTCTGTGAGGGCTGAAATGTGACTTGAGTAATTCAATTAGCATTTCCCAAGAAGCCACAGGATTACAGCTTTTCTCTCTAACATCAAACTAAGCAAACAAGAGTCAGATTTGGATGCAGGGTAAGTGTCTTTCTTACCAGCCCACCAACCCTGATTTAAGCATTTACAGAAATGATAGGTTTAGTCATTCAACAAACTCCCATTGCGCTCCTAATGCATGGTATGTGCCAAGCAGTTCTGGGGAGAATATTGCAGTACTGGACGAGGTTTCTTAGAACTGGATGCACACTGCAGGGGTTCTTTTTTTTTTTTAAGTTTTTTTATTTATTTAGAAAGAGAGAGAGTGCCCAGGCTAGCGGCGGGGGGGGGGGGGGAGGGGTAGGTGGGCTCAATCTCACAAACTGTGGGATCATGACCTGAGCTGAAATCAAGAGTCAGATGCTTAACCCAATGAGCCACCCAGGCACAAGGAAACTGCAGGGTTTCTTAACCTCCAGCAGTGCTGCCTGGTCAACAGGGGCCTCCCCAGAGCCTGAGGCCATAGGCAAAGGCTCAACAAAAGCTTCACCTGGCTTCAAAGTCTTGTGGTTATGTTTCAAAGTTCACGACCATAAAATACTCTTAAATACAGAGAACATACTGAGGGTTGCTGGAGGGGGGTGACGGGCATTAAAGGGGTGACGTCATATGTAAGAGATATGACATGGGTGTCATATGTAAGAGATAAATCACTGGGTTCTACTCCTGAAGCCAAGACTACACGGTATGTCAACTAACTTGAATTAAAAAAAAAAAAAGAAAAAAGAAAAAATGTATATGGCTCACGAGAGCTCTGCATTTACTTCATATTATATTTTTAATGCAAAAATAATTCCCCCATTTCCTCAGAATGGAGGAGAGAGGTAGTCAATGCTGTGTCTGAAATCAGGCTCTGTAGGCCCATTCTTGGGCCTGGACAGAGCCTCCCTCTGCCTGGGGTGCAACACATTGGGTGAATGTTCTGGGGTCTGTGTTCTTCCTTTTCCCAAGCTTCTAAACACAGAAGGCAGGCACCCCTCCCCTCAGGCAAGAGGCAGGACTCTGTTAGACTCAGGTGTACATGAACATATCCATAGCACTCTCCTCCTCCCCTGCCCAACCCATCAGCCACTCTGTGTCCCTTGGCTTGATGTGCCTCGGGGTTGATTTCCCTCCCTCCTGTTTCTTTGTCCTTGATTCATCAAGTGGAGGGTACCTGTGTATGACATAACTTCCCGTCTCACCTAGCACACAGTAGGCCCCACACACAGAGCACTCTTCATCAAAAGTGTTCTGATTTATCAGTAGTTTGCTTCTAGAACTTTCCATTTATGCCATACATATGATGTAAGGAAAGAATTACTTCTGCTAAGGTCTCTTTCCTTCCGTTCTTTTCTCTTTTAAAAATTAATGTGAATAAGGAAAACATCTATGGCCCCAGTTCAAGGTACCACACGTTTCTAATTACCCAAGACCCAGTTATTTTCCATGGCTATATTTCTATGGCAGTACCAAAAAATGTTCTTTTTCATAATTATATTACAATTGATTTTCAGTTCATTAAAAACATCTGGTAAAAGTAAACCAACATGTGTTTTTATCACCCGCAGCGTTCCCAGGTGTTCATTCTGCTCTGGCCCTTTGGCTACCACACGTGTTTGTGGCATGAGCCACTCCTGCTCAGTTCCAGGCTGGCCTACCTGTCAGGCAGATGCCCTTGGTGCTGTTACATAGATCCACCATCACTCGGATCTGCAAAGAGAGAGGATGATTAATAGCAGCACAGAAGACAGTGGACCCCTAACTTGCCCTTTATCCAGGCAAGAAGCAAGCAATGAGAAAGATTCACAAAGTAACCTCAGGAGGATATTCAAAAGTCTGAGGAAAAGTTAATGTAGAACTGAAAAGGAAACTCTTAAATGATCTCAAGATATGTGATGACAGAAGCTCATCTGTCAATATTGTCAACTGATCTCCTTGACTTCTATCCTCTGAGAAGACAAAGGATGGCGAAGGAATTGCTCAATCCAATTTTCAAGGTTGTATTGAGCCAGCCCTCCAGCATTTGAAGGGCCCAATCTGTGTGTGGGTTGAGTAAAGAGGGCAGGCTTTGTGGTTGGGAGTGTGAACTTACTAGCTGGGTGAGCACAGACATGGTACTTAGCCTCTGGACACTTGGGTTTTCTCTGGAAATGTAACTACTCTGAGCACTTGTCTTGAGTTCTGCCCCTGGCACATGGATGCTGCCCAGATGATAGTAATTTTCATGTCACATGGATACTGTCCACTCGTCACTGGATGGCCCATCTGTGATAGGTGGTCACTGCAGCGTGGTATTAGCCTGGTATCTGATTTCCCCACACCAGCTTTGCGGTCCCTTCCCCAATCCACTCTCCATGCTGTGCCCAGTGAGTGTCACAAAAAAACAAATCTGACTGGGTCAGCCCTGATTCACATACTGTTGTGATTCTTTGCTGCTCTAAAGATAGAACAAAGCTCCCCCTTCTCTGAATTCATCTCATACCACTCCCCTTTCCCTGTCTGTCTCCCAGCTATACTTTGCCTCAGTTTGCTCATCTATAACATGGAGATAGAAATAGTGATTATTTCTTAGGACTGTTGTGAAGAGTAAGTGAAATCATTATATGTGAAGTTCTTGGAGCAATGCCTAGCATGTAGGAAGCACACACAAACATGTTTTCCATTTGGTGGAGGCAGCAGAGACTATAGATAGGAGCAAGGATTCTGAAGTCAACCTGCCTATATTTGAATCATGGCTTTGCCATTCACAAGCATTGTGATCTTGAGGAAGTTATTTAACCTCTCCGTGCTTCAGTGTTCTTATCTGTAAATGGAGCTAACAGCACCTACCTTATAGCATGGTTATATGGATTAAATGAGCAAATACATGCAACACATTTAGAACAGGGCCTGACACATGGTAATCACACTCTATTTATGCTACTGTTTTAATAGTTCCTTAAATATGCCAAGAATGACATAGTTTATTAATTTACCATCCAATTGTTTTCAATTTACAGACTCAGTAATTTTTAGACCCAAATTAATGTGACATTTCAAAACTGTGGAGAGAAAACTTATTACTTAAGAAGTGAATTTGAGACAGCTGGATAGACATCTGGGATAGATATATGGAGGATAAACAAAAAGTTTAATCCTTACTTCACTCATTACACTAAATAAGTTCATTAAATGATATTGATAAAACATTTAGAAGTGAAAAACAAATTCATAAAAGTACTGGAAGAAAACTTGGGGAAAAAAATTATAATGGCATTGGAGTAGGAAAGATTTTTCCAAGAAAGAAATGACCCCCATACTATATATATAGGAAGGATGTATAAATTTGACTGTCTAGTAATTTAAAATTTCTGCAAGAGGTAAAATACTACAAGTGATAACAAATGAGAAACATAGACCTTGAACAATAATTGCGAAGGGCTAGTATATAAAGAGCTGTTACAAAGCAATACAGAACAAGAAACCAAAAGGAAAATGGGCAATGGACCCACACAGGAAGTTCAGAGAAAAAAACCAAGAGTGCTCATTTTCATTTATAGTTAAAGAAATAAATTCAAACGATGAAATGCTATTTTCCACCTCTTAAATTTGTTAATAAAAAGACTAGCAGAGCACATTATCATGGGAGTGTCAGGAAAGCAGAACTCTCTTTTTTCCCCCAAATTTCATTTAAATTCTAGTTGGTTAACATACACTGCAATATTGGCTTCAGGAATAGAATTCAGCGATTCATCACTTACATACAACACCTAATGCTCATCACAAGTGACCTCCTTACTATACATCACCCATCTAGCCCATCACTCACCCACCTCCCTCCATCAACCCTCAGTTTGTTCTCTATCACTGAGTCTCGGTTTGTATCCATCTCTTCTCTTTTTGCCCTCCTTCCCATATGTTCATCTGTTTTGTTTCTTAAATTCCACATATGAGTGAAATCATATGGTATTTGTCTTCCTCTGACTGACTTATTTTGCTTAGCATAATACATTCTAGTTCTGTCCACATCATTGTAAGTGGAAAGATTTCATTCTTTTTTGATGGCTGAGTATATATACACATACACCACACCTTCTTTACCCATTCATCGGTCGATGGACATTTGGGCTCTTTCTATAGTTTGGCTATTGTTGATATGCATGAAAGCAGCACTCTCTTACTCTGTTGATCAAGTGTAAAGGCATGCTATCTCTTTGGAGGGCATTTTGACAGTAACTACCAAAATTTAAATGGGTCTACCTTCTGCACTTTGGGATTCATTCTTCAGATATATACACACAAGGAGATAGAAGTACAAAGATGGTTGCTGCAGAAATGTGAGCAAGAACAAAAGAAACCCAAATATTTATCAGAGGGGTCTGGTTAAATAAAGTGTAGCATACCCACAAAATGAAATACTGTGAAAAAGAATGAATTTAAATCTGTAAGAATGATATTGAAACATCTCCAAGATAAATGAAAAATGCAAAGTATAGAGCAGCATGTGTAACATACTTTAATTTATGTAAAAAATTGTTGTGCATGCAAATGTTTCCATATGCTTCTCTCTTGCTGCTTTCAAGACTCTCTGTTTTTGGCTTTCTCGAATATTTATGGAAAGAAACCTAAAAAGCCTCAAGTGAGGATGAATGGAGGGCTATGGCAGGAAAAAGCTGTACTAAGCATGATATACCCTTTTGCTTCATTGGAAATTTTCACTGATTATGCTTTCAATTAAACTCTTGTTAAAAAGAATTATTTTTAAAGATTTTTATTTTTAAGTAATCTTTACACCCAATGTGGGGCTTGAACCTACAACCCCAAGATCAAGAGTTGCATGCTCTACTGACTGAGCCAGCCAGATGTGTCTAGAAAAACATGTTTTGATTTGAGGGGAAAAACTGTTTTGACTTCTACCTAGGTTTATTCCATTTGCTAGGAGATCCAGACTAAAACTCATGCTGTATTTACTTCTTGTCAAGTATGTCAACAGGTATCTACTGACAGCTTTAGAAATTTATTGTGAAATGTACATATCACAAATACACCGATGTGTACAATTTCAAGATGAATAATAAAACAAACATATATATCCGACCCCCCAGGTAAAGAACTGGAGGTGCTTCTCCCCATAATGCTCCAGCCCCACCAACTCTCTGACACAAGGTATATTGTGCAATATGCCTCTCCCTCTTATACAAGTAACAACATAGAAAGCTTAGAGAGGTGACATCATTTACTCAAGGTTCCATCACTTGTAGTGGAAGAGCTGGACTCAACTCCAGCCTTCCTGTTTCCAGGTCTGCTGTGCTTTCTATTATGGCTCTGATGACTATCTCAACCCAACCACACAGAAGAAATTTTGACTTACCATTTTAGTCATTTTCATAAATGAATGTAATCAGCTGCACTATGGACAAAATTTATTATCTTTAAAAATGTATAATTGCCCATTGAGAGAACAAAATGTTTCATTTGTTGCCTGGGGGATCACGGCTGAAGGAGTCATTTGAAACAACAGAAGCATCAATAGGGAAAATTAGCCTTTATCTTTCATATACTCACTGTCAAAGACAGTGAAGAAAGAGTTTTCATTTCCTGACCTTTTGGCTCCATTTATATGCTAAATGTCAATTTAGATATTTACCAGTAAATTGTGTTAATCTTCACACAAGAATATTCTTTTAACAGACTTGGGCTATTTAAGATTGTATCACGGTGAAACATATGGTATGAAAAGTTATGGCCACAAGAAAGTCAAAAACATTTTTTCCTGATGATAATGATTAAGAATTTGGAACAAAATAAGAGAATTCAAAATTGGTTGTCACATAATCTAGATTGTCAAATTAAAGAATCACATTTGGCATAGAGAGCTTTTTAAATCTTAATTTAGGACTTGAGAATGGCAAAGCTGGAAGAGGCCTTACAGCTCATTGTCCTGAGGGGTGTCAGGCACAATCCATCTATGAGGTGGCCCTGCTCCCTCCCCAAGTCCATCTTCTTCCACTTTCCCCCTGTCACTCTGCTCCAGTCACATTGGCCATCATCACTCGTCTTGTCTGTGCCTCTAGGCTGTGCTCACATCTTCACTGAAACCTCAGCTCAAATGTCACCCCTTTAGGAACACTTTCCCTGACTCTCCAGCTGAAAACAGCCCCAGTGGCCACTCTCCATCACCTCACCTGGCTCTTTGTCTCTATAACGCTCATTGTTATCTAATATTATCTTACTTATGTCTGCATTTATTACTTGATCCTGAGTGGAAGCATTTTGAGAGAATTTGCTGTTTTGTTTCTATCCCCTATGCATAAAACAGTGTCTGTTCCCAGACCTAGAACTTCTCTGGGGTGATAGAGTTCAAGGAGGAAAGTATGTCAGTGGTCTCCAAGGGAGAGCTTACCTTGACAGAAAGGTGACAATAAATTGTTAACCTGGGTTTATGATGTGAGAATCTGATGGTGTTAGGAAGAGGGTGGGTGAGGTGCAGAAACAGCTCCACAGCAGTGGTGGGAAGTTCCTCCCAACCCACAGATGCCATTTGGGGGACACACTGTATGGGAAAAAAATGGCTGTCACCCTGAGTCATAAAGAATGGTACCTCTGAGAGCTCAGGCTTAGTGCACCCTTGGTCAACGGGTCACCGAGGTGGAATCATCTCCCCAGAAGAAACACCATGGCTCGTCAGGTCATCTCCCCAGTGAGAAGATCAAGACAGTAATGGACAGGGACATATCACATTGTATGGGGACTTATTCTTAGTGGTGACAACATGTGGTACTGATGAGAGAAAAGACAGTCAAAATGGATCCTACTACTGGCCTAACTAGACCTTCCAGTTTTCTCTCTGGACACAGAACTGGTGTTGCTGGATTAAAAGATCTCATGGGATCTTGAACAATCTATAGGCAAAGAAGAGGCCCCAGGAGAAAAATAATGAATTTCCTGCTAACTTGGCATCAGACAGCAAATGCTGGCTTTAAATTCAACTGAAAAGAGATGGGACACAATTTGGCAGTATCCATTAGAAAGAAAATGCTGTGAATTGGGAATCTCATTTGTAGGAAGAGTATACAAGTGTTAAAAAAACAAAACTCTACCAAGTAAATTTGAAGATCTGATTGTCTTTGTTAAACAATTCATGAATTGGGCAGCATCTCTTGAAGCAAGTAGAGGGAAGCTTTGCTAAACAAACAAACAAACAAACAAACAAACAAAGGATTTTAAAGGCAGAGGAAGGGCATTAGAAAAAAGAAGAAAGGAATTTATTAGCACAGAATGCATTGTGTAGGCAAGGTTGCCCTCCTAAGGGGAGCAGAAGGGGTCTATCAGTAAATGTCCTAGTACTGATCAGGGAATTCCATGTTGGCTGGCTAAAGGTTACATTTTTGGGGTCGGGGGGGGGGGGGGAGTTCTGGGGTGGGAGGTAAAACTGCTGTTAGGTTAGGTATTAACCTTGGTTTGCTGACTTGGCCTAAGTGATGCTATTTTGGGGCCTGCAGTTGTCTTTTTAACAAATCCCCCCCCCCTTTGCTTGGACTCTCAGCTCAACTGAGAGATGTGATCAAAAGTTAAGGCATTAGCATCACTCTTAGCTACTGCTCTGAAATTCTTGCAGTTTCTGTTGTTCCTTTCTATGGTCCCCATAGGTCATGACGTTTTGGCTTTATCTCTGTCACATTCACAGGTGATAGCTTAAGGCTTACATTCTTTAAGTTGGTCAAACTTTTGGCTCCTTTTTTGACAATCCAGTCTTAGGGAGATCATTTACTTGATGGCTAGTGGCTATGAACATACATTTAGAGTTTTTGAAAGAATACCAGGGAGATTATTATGATTACTAGAAGCAGGATAATTCCTAATTTTTGGAGTGCATTTTGAAGCCATGGTCCCCAATACCCAAACCAATCAGAATCAAATAAAAAAAAAAGACCCCACTGAAGGAGCACCCTAATAAGCTAAGTTGTTTCAGAATGGGCTGAGGCCCCAAGAGGGACCTTGGGCCAAGTCCTTGGGTCCTTCATCATGAGGTTTCTTGGTTTTGCTCAAGAAAGAATTCAACAGCAAGCCATTTGGAAGAGGAGACAAAGATTTATTAAGTAGAGAAGTAAGAAAGGAACTACGTCACAAAGTAGCAGTCTCTCCTCCCAGAGGGGGAAGAGGATCCTCCTTTTCCTGTAATGAAGAACTTTGTAAGTTTTTAAAATTAACTAACCATATAGGGAGGGGCTTACTCTTTAACTTTGGGCTTATCATTTACATGGGGAAGTTAGTTTTTCCATTGTCCTAGGGTTGTGAAATTACCTACAGGGAGCAATTTTGAGAATGTCTAGACTTTGTGGCTTTTACTGCTGGAGGGAGGAGGGTCTTGTGGTCTTCCATGAATCAGATCTCGTGACTTTTTTTTAAGACTTGCTGTCTTTTAAGTTAACGTTAAGCCTAAAACCAAAATGGCTTTACTTTAGTCAGCTTGTCGCCTGCATCTCCCTTTCCTCCTGCCTCAAATGTACAGCACATGGTATTGGCCATAGCACAGACACCTCCTTGCTCAGCTAAAAGAGAGCCAAGGGATATCCCGTTATCAAAAACAACTTTGGCCAGAGAATCTAAGGATCTTTGCTGGGCAGTATTGCTTTAGCAGCAGATTCTGCAATAATTTCTAGAATTCAGAAGTTAGCCTTTACATTTATCCCTAACCAGGGGAGTAGGGCAGTCAGAAGATCTCCTAGCCTATTCTAAATTCCAGAGGTTGCCCCCCTTAACAACAGCCTTGGAAATGAAGATGAGGCCATTACCTTTTAGGCCAATACCAGAATAAAGGAAGGGAAAATAAGGAGAAAGGGTTTCATGTTTAGTTAAAGTAAGAAGTCTTGATCTGTCCTCTTGGGTAGAAGCAGTCTATCTGGATTTCAGATACTTCTCTTCCTTGTCAATTTGATTTAAAAGTCTCAAGATTCTGTACAAGTGAAGCCTTTGTGAGCTGTGTGGTGTGCACCCATGATGTGTATTGCTTCTAGTTTTGTAGCAGTGTCAGTGGTCAGGAGCACCCGGTGAGATCCCCTTCCCAGTGGGGCTTGAGGGCTGTCTTTTTCTGATGATGTTTCCAGAACACCCAATCACCAGGCTCTAACTTGTGGCCAGTTTAGATTCTCTGAACTGGATCTCAGAAGAATTTTTTTTTTTTAAGTTTATTTATTTATTCTGAGAGAGAGGAAAGGAGCACAAGTTGGGGGGGCAGAGAGAGAGGGAGAGAGAGAATCCCAAGCAGGCTCTACACGGAGAGCATGGCTCAATCCCAGGAACTGGACGGTGAGATCAAGACCTAAGCCAAAACCAAGAGTCAGACATTTAACCAACTGAGCCACCCCGGCACCCCTGGGAAGGCTTCTTGAGTTTAGACATTAGACTTACAGTAGCTGGTCATACTAGCACGGGATGACAGGGGAAAGCAGAAGGTTTGTTACTGACCAAATTTTAAGAAGTCTGTAAAGTTTTTGCTAAGGCTCATATGATTTTTCCAGTGAAGTGGGTGCCTCAATCACTGGAGATCACGGAAGGTATAACCCAAGTGGGAAATGTACTTTAACTGTTTCTTCGCTATAGTGAGGGTATCAGTCTTGCAACAGGGGAAAGCTTTAGCTCCTCTGGAAAACACACATACAGTCACAAGAACATATTATAACCCATAGTAAGTGGTAGTTGAATGAAGTCCAGCTGCAGGTATTAAAAGGGTTCAGAGGGAGGTCTGAGGTCTCTGGGAATAAAAACAGGTTTTTTTCAGGATTATGGACCTGACAAGTCAGAGAGGGCTAGACTGTGCAATTTGATATAAGTCTCCCTATCAATGTCTATTCATAATGTGAGTCATCTTAAATGTACTTGGTGGGGGAAGGAATGAAAAAAAATTTTTAATTTTTTTAAGTTGCTGAGAGGAACCAAGCCATCTGGGGTTTCCCATAGCCCCAACTGTTCATTTCCTTTACAGCCATTGCTTACCCATCCTAGTTTCTCTGATTTAGGAGCAGACTGTTGCCATATTATTAGGACATCAAGGTGGCAAAAGTCTGGCAATGAGGGGCCATTTTTGCCGAAGCAGAAGAGACTTTATCCACATATACTATGATCTTTATAGCCTGTTGCCAGTGCCTTTGCATGAAAGCCACCCTGATCATATATTAACATTTCTTTCTAAAGATCTCCTTCCCCACAAACTCTCTACAAGTTTATTTTTTACATTTAGATTTTGTCTTACAGTTTTTCTCTTTAAATAATCAGCCCTGCTTTAGGACATTACTTTCCTTTCCCTCAACAAAAAAATGTATTTTTTGTTACATAAAGGTGCCCCTTTATGGTGCAGTTTTTCAATAAAGCACCAAACGTGTTTACTAACAGACCCAAACTTATCTTTAGTTTCTCTGTAATAAAGCAAAAGTAGATAAACCTATGTTCAGTATTTAACGTTTCATTGTTTTATCTTATTTGGAAATGATCTAGATATTCAATGAATTTAACTTAACGCATCACTTAGCTTCAGGTTACCAGAGCCTTCAGGTTACCAAAAAGATTTGGGGAAACTATTTTTAAGTACACATACCATAAAATATAATTGTTGTAAAAAAATATGTATCTATGGGGCACCTGGGTGGCTCAGTCGGTTAAGTATCCAACTTCAGCTCAGTTCATGATCTCATGGCTCATGGGTTTGAGCCCCATATCAGGCTCTCCAGCTCAGAGCCTGGAGCCTGCTTCAGATTCTGTGTCTCCTTCTCTCTGTAACCCTCCCCCACTCATGCTCTGTCTCTCTTTCTCTCAAAAAGAAATAAACATTAAAATTTTTTTTAATTTAAAAAATTAAAAAATATGTATTTATAAACTCTTATTTCACCTACATCTAAATTATTTGCTCCCAATAATTACATTTAGATTACCTATGAAAACTTTAGGAGACATCAAAGTCAGCCACTCTCCTACTAAGCTATTGTTTTTTTTGTTGACAGATCCTGCAAGAGATAATATGAACTTAACTTGTCCAGTGAAGTCAGACAGAGTAAAAGTTTTAATTTATATTTAATGTTGATAACTCTATAGACATGTTTGTTTTAATTAAATCATCAACCTTAAGCTAGCTTTTATAGAGAATATTTTCCCAGATCATGTGAACTTAAAAAACATTTGGGGGAGCCTAGGTGGCTCAGTCAATCATCCGACTCTTGATTCCTGCGCTCTCAGTGCAGAGCCTGCTTGGGATTCTCTCTCTCTCCCTCTCTCTTTGCCCTTCCACCAGTCATGCTCTCTCTCTCTCTCTCTCATAATAAATAAACATTAAAAAATAAATTAAAATATTTTGGTTAGTTTCTATCTTTCTGAGATAACTAAATAGAGCTCTTTTACAAATTAACTTTAGCAATTCCATCTAAAGATAGAAAAATACCCCGCATTTACAACATATATATGGATGCACATGCAGACAGATGTAAAGGCCTTATAGTTATAAATATTTGTGGAGAAGATTTTTAAGATTCATATTTGTTCCTGGAATTAAATAGGCTGTGCTAGAGTTTGTGCATTTAACCATTTGTATTTTAACCATTTGTATTTTAAAAAGGCTTTGCTCGGGGCACCTGGGTGGCTCAGACAGTTAAGCGTCTGACTTCAGCTCAGGTCATGATCTCATCATGGTTCATGAGTTTGAGCCTTGAATCAGGCTCACTGCTGTCAGCACAGAGCCTGCTCTGGATCCTCTGTCTCCCTCTCTCTGCCCCTCCCCTGCTCATGTGGAGGGTGGGGGAGAGAGAGTGCTCCCTCACTCTCTCTCTCAAAAATAAGAATAAACATTAAAAAAATTTTGCTTCTTGAAAATTTCAAAGACCACTGGATTTTAAATCCCTTTTCTGGGATGAGATTAAGTAACCTTCAGTCTCAGGTAATTGTGGACTTTGTTTATATTTCAAAGACACCATAAAATGTATACATCAGGGAACAGAGAAAGAATATAAGTTCTCCCAGGAAGGGCTTGGGTTTCCTAAAGCCAATAATCTACAAGACAAACAAGAAAAGTTTTGGATTTGGTAAAGGAATAGGTGAATTTTTTTTTTCAACGTTTTTTTATTTATTATTGGGACAGAGAGAGACAGAGCATGAACGGGGGAGGGGCAGAGAGAGAGGGAGACACAGAATCGGAAACAAGCTCCAGGCTCTGAGCCATCAGCCCAGAGCCCGACGCGGGGCTCGAACTCACGGACCGCGAGATCGTGACCTGGCTGAAGTCGGACGCTTAACCGACTGCGCCACCCAGGCGCCCCAAGAAATAGGTGAATTTTTAATTGCCCCTAGAGCTAACTTTGGTTTTGTAAAAAATATATAACATTTGGATAATGGCTCTCAATTCCTCCAAGTTAAGCTATAACTTAAATGACATCATAGATTGATTCACCTATGCAACTACATTATTCTTAATTGGTTTCTTTCCTTTTGGGGACATAGTTCCAATTTTGAATATCTCTGGCAGTACTGCATAACTCTCCTGGGTATAACACAAGGGGGTGCAAAGAGTATTGCCTTCCCCAAAGCCAGAACCTCTCTCAAACACAGCCCAAAGAAAGAACCAGCAATCTGCTTGTCCCAGTCAGGAAGAAAGCAAAACCCATTTATGTAAAACAAGACAAGCCAGGAGGCAATAAATATCCTTGGGAAAGAAGGAATCAACAAACAATGGTTTTGGATTTGGAAAGGAAGGCACAGCATATTTTATTTTCCTCTCTTGACAGGGTACTACAGACAGAGATTTAGAAGAGCTGCTTCTGGTAAGAATTTTCTCCTCTCACTGACTTATGCCAATGCTTCTCAGGTTCCCTCTGCAGGCTCTGGTATCTACCAGAGTATCCCCTTGGCTGTTGCTGGTTTTTTTGTTTGTTTTTAGAAAGAGAGCACTCAAGTAGGGGAGAGGGGCAGAGAGAGAGAGAGAGAGAGAGAGAGGGAGGGAGGGAGGGAGGGAGGGAGGGAGGGAGAGGAAGAGAGAGAATCTTAAGCAGGCTCCATGCTCAGTGCAGAGCCTGATGCAGGGCTCGATGTCACAACACTGGGATCATGATCTGAGCCAAAATCAAGAGTCAGACGCTTAATGGACTAAGCCACCCAGGTGCCTGCCCTTGGCTGTTTAAAGGAATAATGAGCAGTTTGCAAGAAAACTCCTCAGTTTTGTCATCTTTGGAAGGGGTCGATTTGGGGGCCCTCCTTTGAAGGTAGATATGAGGGTGTCTCTAAGGCCATTAATTTGGCAGCCTTTTGTTTACAGTTGCATAGTTTTTTCATGGTGGAAAAACAATTCAGACACAGGATTAGTAGAATGAGTACTTAGAGGAAATGGGAGCAGTCAGAGTCTCCATCAATAACTAAGACTTCCACTTGATAATTAAAACTGGTATCCCATTCTGTTTAATTTGGGAGACCTCACTTTCAAGTGTACCTCTTAAATGATCTTATCTAATTGGAACATTCCCTACCATGACCATTATATTTCTAGGCTGCAATTCCTCTGAGAGCTGGTAGCAGTTTCGTAGGACCCTATCAAGTGGAGTTAACCTACATTTCTGTCTGGCCATGTCTAGCCACAATTGGGGTACAACTCACATTTCTGTTTGGCCTTATTTTGGGGCCTGCCACCTGATGGTGACCAAGCCAAGTTCTTTAGGACATAAAATAAGCTTGCATACTTTTATGACTTCCAGGACCAAATTGTAAGATATAAAATAAGCAACTGTGCTAGAAGGTAGAATACTTAACTCTTTAGAATTTAAGGATCCCATTACTAAGTCTTTATTTACACAAAACAGGACAAAACAAACATGAGCACCTGAATGCAGCAGCAGGAACCAAAGGATTTCTCCATCGATTGGCCAAGAGAAGACCGTGTATGCTACCAGCAATTCCCATTGTGGACTAAACCAGCAAACCCCAGTAAATGGGGACTGTGGACTGGACCAGAACTGGGAAGGGACTCCAAATTGGCACTGTGGACTGAACCAAGAGCTAAGGACTGGTGATCTGTTAGAGCCTCCTGTCAGTCTACCCTGACCGGATAACCCTAGACTAGAAAGCCAATTAGATCAGGAGCTCTAAAGCAAAAAAAGCAGAGCTCAAACCAGGAGGGACTCACCAGTGGCCCTCAGAAATGGCAAGAAAGACAGTGAACTCAAAGGGCTTGCAGGGTACCAGGACTGTGTTTCTGGTTGTCCCCAAAATGCCATCAGAAGTCAGCTTTATATCCTACTGCTGCCACCAAATCTGTTAAAAAACAAAATTCAACTGAGCAAATTTGAAGATCTAATTGGCTTTAGTAAATGATTCATGAATCAGAAGCATCCCATCTAGCAAGCAGAGGGGAGCTCTGTTGAGCTAAACAAAAGAAATAAATTCAGAGAGAGGGCATTTAAAAAAAGAAGAATTTATTAGCACGGAATGCAATGTGTAGGCAAGGTTGCCCTCCTAAGGGGAGCAGAAGGGGTCTATTAGTAAATTTCCTAGTATTGGCCAAGAAATTCCATGTTGATTGGCTAAAGGTTACATTCCTTGGAGGGGGTGGTGGGTTGAAAGTGCTGTTAGGTTAAGTGTTCAGTCTCGGTTTGCTGACGTGGCCTAAGTGATGCCATTTTGGGGCCTGCAGTTTTCTTTTTAACAGAAGGGTATCCTGGACAAGAATGTTCATGGCAACATCGTGATGGCAAAAGCACTGGAACAACCTAAATGTTCATCAGTAAGGCAGTTGTTAAACAGATGAAAACAAATGAGGTAAAATGATATACACTCATCTGATAGAGGGCCTTAGCGTACTGCTAAGCAAGGTGCATTTGCAGCCACAACAGACAATACAACTTTCTGGTTAAAAAGGGATATTTAGGGGTGCCTGGATGGCTCAGCTGGTTAAGCATTCGACTTTGGCTCAGGTCATGATCTCATGGTTTGTAAGAGTTCAAGCCCCACACCAGGCTTACTGTCATCAGCGTGGAGCCTGCTTCAGATCCTCTGTTCCCCTTCTCTCTCTGCTTCTTCCCTGCTCATGCTTTCTCTCTCTCTCAAAGGAAATAAATAAACATTTTTTGAAAAAGGATATCTTAGACATGTCTGGATAAGCACAAAAAAAAGTTGGGAGTGTCATGAGATTCTTTTTTCTCCTGGTGACTGAGATCAAGGCAATAAGAAAGATTTTCACTTCATAGTATATACAGTTTTAAAAGATATTTCTTTAAAAGATTGTCACTTTGTTAGGTTTTTAGTAATTTAGAGGGAGAGATGTGAGCATGCAAACATCATGTGAACTCAAAAGATGGATCTAATGGCCCAGCTTTCCCTGGAACCCAAATATCATGCCTTCACAATTACTCCCATCACTTGGAATAACTCAGACAGACCCCTGTTGCTTCTAGACAAATGACCATAGAATGAACTAGAACAGTTGTCTAGTCCAGTGATTTTCAAAGTGTTCATTAGTCATAAGATTTTTCTTTTTCCCACATAAATTGCCAAACCCCAAAATATAAAACAAACAAAAATGGAGCTACTCTGGGTGAACTAGGGTGATGTTGGCCTTATTTATCTGTAAAATGAGAGGTTTGGACTAGACATGATTTCAAACTCTGCTCCAACCAGAGGATGGGGGAGAGGAGGTAGGGAGGGACACCCAGAGACCTAGAGTTCAGAGGGAAGAGAGGGAAGAGAAAGCTGAGGACCAGAGAGAACAAGTGGAGTATCTGGCCCAGTTTCACTCAGCTGGCTTCCAGAGCTGAGTGCTATTTTCTCCCACAACTACCTTTTCATACTGCTGAGCCTTTGCAAAAGGAACTGTCAATTCCACTCAAAATGCAAATTTTTGCTTTCATTTAGTTTTAATATGAATAGGGCATTAGATTTTCACTAGTTGAAGATACATCAATCTTAAGAAATCTTTTCTGTGCAAAAGTGAAAGGTTTAATGAAAAGTATGTCTTGTCAGCACAAGTATTGCTAAATGCAGCAAGTCCCCACTGTTCATCTGAATACAAAACTGTGTGGTGGTTGGCTGGCTACCCTCTTGACCTACCTTCTTCACACCTTCTACTCTCAGGACTGATTCATGAAAAAGAGAGCAAACCTGCCCATCCACACCAGTTTGTTCTGGTTTGAGCACTGCATAAACAATGTGTGCTGCTGAGGCTTCTCTGTAGCTCCCCCAGTACAGGCTCTAGTTTGCTAGCTAAAACACTGTTCAAATTCCAAGTTACCTTTCAGATCTGACCTATTCTGTAACTTAAATTCCATTTTTCTTAGACAAATGAATACTCGTTATGACTCTCTGCAATTATGCAAATTGCTGTTATTATGCACATACAAATGATCCTTCAGAAACAGCTCCTGAGAGCTGATAATCAGCCTACCATTGACTGTAGAGATAGGGCTGTGAATGTAGTGGTCCAGCTGCTGGAGCTAGACCACAGGTGTTGGAGGAATCCCTCATGCAGGCCAAAGCTGGGGTAAGTCACCCTGGACTCAGCCCTGTGAAAGACGAGAATTCACACTGGGGCCAAGACATGGTATGACAATCTGCAATTCCCAATGGGAAGATGGACTTTGCCTTTTATGGGGGTGAAATTCTTGAGTATGACCTTGTTCCTGCAGGCCCGCAGGAGGATCAGCCAAAGGTCCAGGCATTTGTCACCTCAGATGATCACTCAGGTGAGTGATCCTGTCAGTTTATCCTGGCTGGAATCCTGAGGGTCCAACAAAACCCTGCCCAGGTCTTACCCCAAAGACCTCCGTTCCCACTGACTGTTCCCGGTTTGAGCCCAGCAGCATTACCATATGGCTGGTTGTTGGCACACTTTTTCATGTGTTGCTCTGGCTTCTCAACCAGATGGTTCTTATTGGTAGGGACTGTTTCATCCTTTTTCTGTATGCCCCGTTCACTCCTTAGTTCTCTTTCCCAGCATTAGAATGGCATTAGGCACAAAGTAAGTACTCGATAAACACTTCATAATTGGTTACTCAATTAGGAGGAGAATATACTCCTCAAACAATTATATTATTCCTTTCCAACCAGCAGTAACATTGTTCTATGAGAAATGAACATCTAGCATGTGGTTACCTATCTCTCTTTGTGACTGCTTGTTTAAGATAACTTTATTTTGGAAGAAATGCCACTAATGCCTAGAAACAGGAGCATGGAGCTGCCAGGATTATCCTAGACATAATCCCTGAGACATCACTGTCCCCTTCCTGTCCGTATCAACATCACTACAAAACCAGAAATAATAGATATTCCCCCTGGTATGCAGGGGAATAACCTAGACCTTTAATGCTGTCTTGAGTAGAGGCACCTGCATGAGCTCTGCACCCAGCTGGTTAGGGCTGGGTCAGCTAGGCAGAGATGGGGATGCTGACGTGAAAAGGAGTCTCAAACATCAATGAAAATCCAATGCCATGGGGAACCATGCCATTCACCAACAACTCTTGCTTTACCAAGTGGATTAGGATGGGTATGGAGGCCAGTCTGCCCTCCAAGGAGCAGTGGTTGGACTACTTCTCCCTCAGGCATTTATTTTGCAGAGCTATAGAACTGCTGGAGACAGTACAGCCTCCTGCCACCTTTCTTCTTACCCTGCCTTAGTCACTGCCCGGATTCTAACAAAATGCTAAACAAATAATTAAAGAGTGTTGGTTCAGAGTCCACCCACAAGCCTTGGCCAGCCCTCTGGCACACAGTCACAGAAGCAGCTGGGGTTGGGCTCAGGACTCATTGACAATCCCAGTTGGAAGAGATGGTTCCAGCAAACATCCTCATCCAGTGTCTCCAGCAAAATTGCTTTCAGCTGGGATCAGGGCCTCAGGACATTTATTAACACTGAGAACATATGAAAATGTGCAGTGCAAGTCCCTGAAGGAGCATTTCCTCCCCCAAGTGTGCTTCAAGGCCTTCTTCAGGCTCTGACCTCAGGTCAAACAGTGGTGGCAGATATCTGTTGTTTCTTGTTGACTGCACAGGACTTAGTACAAGTGCCCCAGACTCTTGACAAAATAGGACTCATGACAATACTTACCCTAGGAAGCATCTGGGAGGAGTAATAAAGTCATGATAAAGACAACTTTATATGTTTGTATTGGTGTTTTATAAAGATATCATTTCATGATTTGAACATAAACGGGCTGGTTCTGATTTTTGAAAAATCATTAATTCATACTATTTAATAAAAGTATTTGACTAAAGTCTAGTTGCTATCTTTAAAATGGAAAACAGAGTAGGATTTATAGAAATAGCCAGACATAAATTGATAAGCTCCCTAACCCATTAAACAGAAGTTGCTATTGGTCATTATGACCCCCTTCTTAAGCCTTTCCCTTCTCCCACCAGGTGCCTCTCAGGCACCAACAAGCCCCAGGTTCTCAGTCTTGTCCTGTGGGCAGTTCAAGCAGCTGCATCTCAGGAATGGCCAGACCTTTTGGTTTTCCTTATATTGATAGGCTGGGTCAGAGTTTTTGGCAGTAAGGAGCCCTCCTCTCATGAATGGGCTTACCCAACTGCAGAACCAGAAACTTGGGCCACTCTCTCAGAAACACATTCTCCCAGTATCTCCTGTGCTCACATCTTTCTTCCATCAGGTGCAAACACAGTCAATGTGACATTGAATCTATCTGAGACAATTCTCCCCCCAACCCCAAAATTCAAAAGAAAGAAAGAAAAGTAGCATTTTAAGTCAAGTTACTAATCTCAAATCCTTGCCCTTACTTTAAGAAGTTGTTTTGTAGTGAATTGCCTATTTTCAAATCCAGCAATCTATTAACTAATTCTCGCCAATTGTTTCTTAAAGGAGAAAGAAAGGTTCCTTTTATCTCTGTATAGTTAAAACACATGCAAATGTGTTGGAACAGCTTTCAAATGAAATTATATGCAACTATGAGTAAATAGAGGTGATGATTTGATCTTAAGATCTTAAGATAGGGAAGAACATTCTAAGCATAAAAGAAAAAGAAGAACCCATAAATGAAAGGCTTTACAGATTTTACTACCTGAAATGAAAAATGTTCAACTCCCAAAAGGTGTGGTGTAAAGAACACAGGCTTTAGAGTCAGATCCAACTCCATCTGATCTGAGTTCCATTTTTTTCACTCACCAGCTTTGTGATCTTAAGCACGATGTTTAACCTCTGTAAACCTCAGTGACCTGTCAGCCATGTGGAAGTTACCCAAGGCTGTGTGTTTTCTACTCCTTGATATAAAGAGTGCCTAATTGAGCTATAAGCACCCCCCAATAAGGTAAAATCACAATGTCTAGCATCCAATAGCAAATTACCAGACCTGCAAAGAAGCAGGAAAACACAACCCATAATGAGGAAAAAAAAAGTCAATCAAGTGAAACTCACACAGAAATGATACAAATGAATGCATTAGTAGGCAAAGACAATGAAACATTTATTTTAACTATATTCCAAATGTTCAAGAAACTAAAGCAAGATTGGACATGTTAAATAGAAACATAAAAAATATAAAAAAAAACACCTAATTCAAACTTTTAGCAGTGAAAATTACAATGTCTAGATGGAAAGTACACTGAATGGGACTAAAATCAGATTAGACATTGCTGAAGAAAGATTAGTGAATGTGAAGACACAGCAATAGCAACTAGCCAAAATGGAACACACAGAGAAAAAAGACATAAAAAGTGAAGAGATCATCAGTGAGCTGTGGGACAGCTCCAAGTAGCCCAACACATATGTAATTAGAGTCCCTGACTGGCAGGCGTAGAGAAGGGGTCAGAAAAATATTGAAGAAATAATAGCAGAAAACTTTCCAAGATTTCAAGAAAACTATAAATCTGTATCTCCAACAAGCTCAACAAAACCCAAGCACAGGAACCATGAAGAAAATGACACTAGGGCATATCATAATAAAACTGCTTAAACATGTATTAAAGGGAAAATCTTAGGGGTAGCCAGGGGTGGGGGGAGACACAATCCATACAGGGGAACAAAGACAAGGATAACAACAGTCTTCTTCTTGGAAACAAAGCAAGTAAGAAGATGGTGGGATAACATCTTTAAATTCTGTATTCACAGTTTATGTATTCAAAATAATTTTCAACAACAAAGGCAAAGACTTTCAGATATTTTTATGTCAACCCATATCATGCTTGAGTTAAAACAAAGCACCTGCTGTTCAAGTCCCTTCTTGCCTCCACCCAGTATTTGCCTTGTGAAGTCCTATCCATCCTTCTAGCCTTGGCTCAAATGCTGCCTCTTTCTTGACACCTTTCTTGATTGCCCACTGGATTTTCATCTTATTTCTCTTAGAATCCTATTATCCTTTGCTTTGTGTCGCAAGTTTTTGAGGATTTGTCTTTTTCTTCCCACTAGCCAATAAATTTGTTGGGGATTCCTTTCCTATTCTTCCTCATCATCCACAGTGTGCACCCACACTGCCCAGAACAGGCACTTAGCATTTGTTACATTAACTTACATATTACTTAGTTGCTAAAAGATTTCTTTTGAATTTATTTCTAAAATATTTCTGAATGATTAGAAGTACCTATTTATTTATCAGCAAACACTTGATAAGCTGGGCTCTGTGCTTATAAAGGTAAGACAAAATCTTTGGGCACAAAAGGCTCACAATACAGTTAATTGGTTTAATCCAGTTATTTGTAAAAGACGTTTTTTTTTTTAATGTTTTTATTTATTTTTGAGAGACAGAGCATAAGTGGTGTAGGAGCAGAGTGAGAGGAGGACAGAGAATCTGAAAGAGGCTCCAGGCTCTGAGCTGTCAGCACAGAGCCCGATATGGGGCTTGAACTCATTAATTGTGAGATCATGACCTGAGCCGAAGTAGGACACTCAACCAACTGAGCCACCCAGGCGCCCTGAGTTGTTATTTTTTTTCCCAACAGTCTGAGTTTAATAAGGAGTGGATAGATTCTTGGTTAGAGCCTGCCAGTGTCCAGGTAATAAATATGCTCATACTCAGCACTTCTGCTATTTTCTGGGGACACTTCCAACTGGGACCCCTTCCCAGACTCTGGTATGCATCTCCCTCTTGGACCTCTTCACTTGAACATCTCAAGGAAATCTCAATGTTAACATGCCCCATACTGAACTCCTGATATTCCTCTTAAACAGTTATAGTTCTGCCATCTCAGTTAAAGGCAATTCCATTGGCTTGGCCAATAACCTTGAAGTCATTTAATATCTATTTTCCTCCTCACACCTATATTCAGATTGTGAGCAAATGCCATCAGCTCGACCGTCAGATTTATCTAGGTACTGTCCACTTCTTATCATTTCTGCTGCCAGCACCCTGGTCTAAGCCACTATCTTATTTCATCTAGATTATCACAATAGGTCTCTAAAAGGCCTTCCTGCTTCCACTGCCAACCCTACCCCATACAGAATCTAGTGTCATCACAGGGATTCACTGAAAAGGAAGGTCAGATCATGTCACTCCTCTGCCTGAAAACCTCCAAAGACTCCCGATAAACGTCAGTGTCCTTACAACAGCTTGCAAAGCAATATGCGAACTGTTATCTGGCCCCCTCAATTATCTTTCTGACCTCCTTTCTGACCGGCTTCTCCCTCCCACTCACTCCGCTCCAGTTTCCTTTTTTGTGGCCTTTGCACTTGCTGTTCCCTCTGCCCGAATGGCCCTTCCCCAGATATTTACATGGCTCATTTCCCCCTTCTTCAAGGGTTTGCTCAAACATCACCTTCTCAGTGAAGCCTTCCCTACTCACATGACTGGTAATTGCATCTTCCTGTTTCCCCCTCTTTAATCCCCACCCCTACTTTATCATTTTCCATAGCACTTATCACCCCTAATACTGTATGTATTTTGTACTTTGGTTTTTGCCTGCCCTTCCCTTCCAGAACATAAAGTCCAAGAGGACGGGGATTTGTATGCTTCATTCATACTGTCTCTCATGCACCCACAATAGTGCCTGGGACATAGTAGTTGCTCAGTAACCACATATCGAATGAATGAATCTCTGACAGGTGGAGCAGGCCTCTAAGTCTTACCAATACCATCTCCTATTTGGTGGCTAGCATGAATTCTGAGTAAAGAATTTAAAAAATGCTCGAGGACCCACCTTCAAAACTCGTAGCAGGACAAGAAACCAGATTCAGAAACTGACAGATACCTCACTTTAGATTTGCACTTGTTGAGTTGTGGATGAATTCTTCAGTGAAGAGGTATTCATCAACTACCTCACTAGAGGCACAGCGAAGAATGGTGAGATGTATTTAAGGAGACAAGGTGCCTAAAGGTGACAAATTGGAGACCAAAACTGTACACAGAGTTTTAGTTTGTGTGATACAGACAAATAAGTGCAGAAGGAGTTAGGAAAGAAAGAGATGAGTGTTTTGAAGTGAGCTGAGAATCACTTGTCTCCTCCTGGTCTCTAACGGAGTTTTCTGAAGCATGAATGTTGCTGGAATAATCTTTCACCAACTGTTAATAACAATATTTTGTGCTCACATTGTTCCCTTCAACAAGCATCTTCAGGTAATTTCTGATTTTTATCTAAGCATTCTTATCCTTACCTTATAGTCAGAAAAGTATACATAAACCATAGCAAGTAACTTGTCCAGTGTTGGGAAATGGACAAAGAATTAAACCATTATCTCAAAACTCTGCCCTGTGGCATTCTTTGTACATAGCAAAAACATTTGTGAAGATGTTTTGTCAACCTACTCTTTGCTCAGCCCCCTCCTCCCTCCTCCTTGTTTCAGGGAATAGCTGTAAGTGGTTACTCCAGAAAACATTTGGAGAAGGTCCTTAGGGGTGAGATGCTCACCCAAAAAAATAATTATTGATGCATTTAGCATCAGAACACTTGCTGATTGGGACCACTGGTCTGAAAAACATGCTGTTCTGGGGCACCTGGGTGGCTCAGTTGGGTGAGCGTCTGACTTCGGCTCAGGTCATGATCTTGCATTTCACAAGTTTGAGCCCTGCATTGGGCTATGCTGACAGCTCAGAGCCTGGAGCCTGCTTTGGATTCCATGTCCCCCTCTCTCTCTGCCTCCTCCAGCTCATACTCTCTCAATAATAAATAAAACATTAAAAAAATTTTTTTTGAAAAACATGCTGTTCTTATGAGGTTCAAAAAGATTTGGTCAATGAAGGAATGAATGAGTTCACATTGGACATGAATAAAGATATTTGTAAATTATGCTTCATATAATTAAATTCCCTAAATATCATATATATATATATATATATATATATATATATATATATATATATATATATATTTATTTATTTTTCCTTTTGGATCCAGTAACCAGAAAAACAACTATCTGGGAAACAGCATTCTTTCTAGAGATCTGTGTGTTCCCCTAATCACCTGAGATTCCAAACTTTTGAGTCATCCTAGAATCTGCCCTTTCTCTGGCAAATTCTGTTGATTCAATCTGTATTGTTTTTATTACAAGGTGTCAAAATTCCCTGAAGCACAGAAAGGAAGTATTTGGGAAATACTGAAATATCAGTAATAATAAGCTAACAGGTTTATTAACTTGTATACACCATGCTAAAGAGTTTACATGAATTATTGAATTGAATACTTATGTGACACCTAAGATAGACACTGCTATCATTGCCTTCTTAAGGATCAGAGAACTGAGGCACAGAGAGGTTGAGTGAGCTGTCAAAGGTCACACACCTCAAAGGGAGTCAGGAGTAAACACAGTATGATTCTAGCACTCAATCTAAAGGTTTTGGGTGTGCCTATTACTTTTCAGACTTGTGAAGACCTCTCTCTCACAAAGAAGACAAGAGTTCTTAGAAGCAGGATGTTCTCCTTTCTCTGAATACTCTTTTCTTCCTCAGTTTTCCTTCCCTTCCCCCCCAACCTTTTCATCTCATATTCAGTCTCAAAACACATTCGGCATCCTCACTTCTAAATTAACTTGCTTCAGTGTTTCCTCAATCCTGCCAGTGATGCCACCATCCTTCTCAGTATTGGATGGATCTAGACTAAATGGTTCCTTTCTCTTTATTATATTCAATTAGTTACCAGTTCAATTCATTCTTCTGTCTTGGTATTTGTAGGACATATATCTTCTTCTCCATTTCTGATGCCACCACCTTAGCCAGACATGAATCATTTCTTGCCTGGACTAAGGCAATAACTTCCTAATATTCTTCTTGCCTCTGGTCTCTTTCCTGCCTTTCCTGCATTGCACTACCAGACCAGTGCTACAGAATGACTTTCTTCATGACTCCTTCCTGATAAAGGGTCTACAATGCTCCCAATTGCCCATCAGATTCAGACTCAACTTCTCAAAAGTGTAAATTCAAGGAATTCCACCCCCTCCCCCCCAGCCCAAACTCCCCAATGCAGCAAGACCTCCTTGGTTCCTTGCTCTTCCAGCCTGGTACCATTTTCATTCCAGTCCCTTGAGCTTGGCTTAAGTTATTATCTGCCCTTGGAGTGATTTGACCTCCTTGCCTGCCCAAATCTTACCAGCCCTATATTGCTCACTTCACATTCTGTTTCCTCCATGATAACTTCCTTCATCACCTTAGTGAGAATTGATTTCTCTCTTCTTGACTGCCCCAATGCTAATCACACAGCTCACTGTAAAGGATTTTTGTCTAAAGGTCTCCCTGTTCAGAGGGATTAATTCTAAGGTCCTCAAGTTTTGCCTAGAGGCATATTCCACCCTCAAGTAAAAATGATTCCAGACTCCAATACTCACACATTAGGTTACTGAAAAACCAGGGAATAATTTGGAGTAGCAGTTCATCATTTAACTTGGATATAGTTGTCCACAATTTTTTCCCAAGTACTTCACAGTTTTTACATACAGCACAGGCAGGGTCTCCAAAGTTTCCAGCACTTTGCTAAGTACAGGAAACTTTCTGAATGGCAGATGAAAGTGTTACTCTATTGCATTCAGAACAAACTCCACAAATTGCATCTTGAATGATATTTAGTTGGCCTTGTTGTTTTAACTCTACCCTTAAGTGAAGAAAATTGTGTCTTGAACTTCAGTTAAACTAGAAGTAAATTATATCTACTTAAAATATAGAGCTGTTAAAACCCAAAGAGCTACATAAAAGCAACTGATGGGCTGAAAAATGCTCCCTTTGTAGCAGAATCACAACCTAAAAGCTTCAGCTTATTTCACACAACATGACCTTTAGTCTGTAGATAAAATGCATGTAAATTAAGCTTGAATGTCAACTAGATTTGGCCAAGGATTTCTTTTTCAGGGGCAAGGGGCAAACTCTGCAAGTTTGAGGAATGCAGAGAAAAAAAATTTTTTTTCTTAAATAAGTATGTTTTATCAGATATAAAACCTGTTCTGATAGTTCCTACATAGTTAATCATATCCTGGAGAACATGAGACCCCTAAGAAGTAAACTGTTCTTCTTTCTTAGAAGTTGTTTTGCTCTACCTTTTACTGTCATTTTCTCAATTTTCCAAATGAAAGCATCCAAAGCACTTTTTAGGACTGTGACCAACAGTAACCAGTAGAAGTTAAAATCAGCTAAGCCAATTAGAAAGGGGGTCAAGATGACTTCCTCTTCATGGTTGTCAAACCTTGTCATCAGTGGCCATGCAGAAGGGGTGAGGGCCCAGGAAATCCTGACCTGCTCAAGAAGCCCTGTCAGCATATTAAGCTCACTCTGTTTTATTTTCACAAGATGATTTAGGTTGGTATGATGTCAATCTAGGCGTCAAGAGGCCAAATATTATCCCAAAGCAGCAGCTGACAGAAGTACCTACAGATAGACAACTTGGCATTCTGAAGGAATTGGTGATAAAGAATAAACCCAGAAATAAGATGCTGAGAGCATGGGGCAAGAAGGGCTAATGATAAAGTAATAATGGAAAATCTTCATAACAGTAACAATGAATAGCTATTGGGAACCTGGCTATACCAGGCGCTATACTTTATCTACATCATTTCCCTTAAATCTCCTAAGAACAAGATAAGGTGCATGCTATTACCTCAGTCTTACAGATGAGCAAACTGAAGTTTGGAGAAGTTAATGTGAGGAATAGGCCCACTGACCCGATCAAAGGAGGGGCACAGAGACTCGGAGCACAGTGAAGTGAGGCTTTAATCAACATTCTTGTAAGAGCAGGTGCCTGATGGACAGGCACACTTGGGGCAGTTACAGCAGACAATTTATCTCCTAGCATGCAAGTCCCCCCCCTGGTTCCTCATTGGCTGAGTACTACAGAAGTTAGAGCCTTACCTAGAAGTCACCTATGCCCATGTAAGGCAAAAAGTAGTCTGATTGGAACAAATGTACATTCCCTCAGGTGACACTTTCATTCTCTCCTCCCTTTGTTCTTTGGCTCATGCTCATTGCAAAGTCCCTGCAAATAAGCCCATAAAAATAAGCCCACAAAACAGAGAGGGGAAGAAGAACCAAGAAGTAAAGTGCCTAAAGGTTTGGGACTCCATTGTTGCAGCATCGGC